>NW_026068088.1:2362940-2397860 GCF_014885135.2 Alexandromys fortis
CACGCCCCCCCCCCCCCCCCCCGGCGCTTCTAGTGGTCCGCTCTGCTGCCGCTCTACTCACCGTCTATACAGCTGTACTCCGTTAGAGTAGTCGCCATGGCAAGGGGAGGGTCTCTGATACTCCAGTTAGGTTTCCATTTTAATCAGACACGGCTTCTTAGAAGCCTCCACTGATGTTCCCACCCCTTCTCCACATTTACTGCTAACTCTAGACTCCCTTTCTTGCTCTCTCTCTCAGGGAAAAAACACTTTTTCCCTTTTCCTGGTCCCAGCAGCAGTGAGACTCTGAATTACCACAGGAAATGTTTTCACTTGTCTTTGCAAACAGTGTAAGCACTCTTCCTAGACACATAGGATAAGATAGGACAGATTGGACGTATGGATTTTTTTCTTTCTTTCTTTTTTCTTTTTGTTTTTTTGAGACCGAGTTTCTCTTTAGCTTTGGAGTCTGTCCTGGAACTAGCTCTTGTAGACCAGGCTGGCCCTGAACTCACAAAGATCCACTTGCCTCTGCCTCCCGAGTGCTGGGATTAAAGGCGTGCGCCACCACCGCCCAGCTGGGACAGATGAATTGTTGGCAGAGGATGGTGGTTACTCTTCTTCTCCTCCAGCCAAGGAACTTTGTATGCCTAATGAGGAAAACCTTCCTCATGATTTCCTGTAAGTTTCCTTGTGAAGTCCTACCAGGATTCTAACAGCAAAACTGCAAGGGGTAAACACCAGCCAGCTCACTCTCTCACTAGCCACACTCAACCTGGAGTCATAATTATAAGATTTGAGGTGAGGAGCTGGAGAGGTGGCCCAGTGGTTAAGAGCACTCAGTGACTATGTTTCCAGAGAGACGGGGTTCAGTTCCCAGCACCCACCGTTATCTGTAACTCTAGTTCCAGGGGATTGGATTCCCTCTTGGGCAAAATACCCACACACATAAAAATAAATAAGTAAATTATTAAAAGTAAGTACATTTCCGGCAATGGTTGTTACTGGTTTAGATGGCATCTGAAGGAGGCCACCCAGTTTCCCAAGTATGAACCAGTGCCTTCCCAGATTTGGTTAAATTCTTTTACTCTGTGATCTCAGTTCTTTTAAGGGCACAAGAAGTTCCATTAGCTTGCATTTTGTCCAACACCTTTTCTTTTCAATAAGGGCATGAGCAACTCTTTCTAGCTCTTTACATCTTTAAGATAAAGCCAGAATTAATCTCCATACTTTTCCAAATATACTTTTTCTAAAACCTGACCAGGCGTTATATGCCCTTAAATCCCAGCAGAAGTAAGTGGACCTCTGTGAGTTCAAACCTGGTCTCCATAGTGAGGTTAGCCAATGAGACCATTCAAAAAAAATTAATTGACAAAAGTATATTCTGACATGAGTTCTCTGGATATAAGTTCAATACATACAACAAGATGTTTTCATGCACACAATAAAAATGTTAAATGTCTTTAAAATAAATAAAAGTATCAGCTCACCAACCAGTATTAGTCAGAGAACAAAAAAGCAAGTCAGAAGCCAGAAGATCTTTTAAAAAGTTTTATTTTTATTTTATGTGTAGAGCTGTCCTGCAAACCCTTATAGGAAGATAGAAAACTTCCTTATAGGAAGATAAAAAAGACTGGAGCAAGTGATATCTAAATCTTCAAAAATCTCAAAAGTGATATCTAAAAGTTCAGTTACCACAAAAAAAAAGCACACTCAACTTCCTTAGTCATCAGGGAAATGCAAATTAAACCACAGTGTAAGTAACTTACCCACTCAGTAGAGCCAAAATTGGCAATTCTGTTGATTCTGAATATTGGCCAAGTATTTGGAAAGGTAAAATAGTCTCAAACACACTGGTCTGAGAGAAAAAAAATTGCTATGTCCACTAAGGTTGAATGCATGCACAGTAAGCATATGGGTAATGAACGATTCCACAGTTTAGTGACTGGAGCGATATGCACACCTATGTCTCTGCTGTTTCTTTGTGTCAACGCTGTGGAAGGGCTCTACTGTATGATTCGGGGCTAAGGGTCTCTTGTGAATTTTCAGTAGATAGCAGCTCTTCTGCAGACTCGACTGCAGTTGGAGACTTTGCTTTCACAATGACTCAGTCACATGACTATCCACAGAAGGCCTTAGCTTCTCACCACATAGATCTCTGTATAGATCACCTCAAATGTTCTCCTGAAATGACAACTGGGTTCTCACAGCTACAATGCCTACTTGCTCTACTTTGACACAACACACCCCAACTTCTCCTATTCTCTTCATTAGAAGGGAGTGACTGTGGCTCACATGTGAGAGTATGAACTTATCCTCTTTCTTCTGAAGGGAGGAGGACTGTGGAATCTATGAACCCATCCTATAAATTGCGACACACACCCGATAACCCATTTTTTTTTAACTTTTAGCTTCAGAAACAAAAATAGTTAGGCGCATATCTAGAAAGACGTACAAAGTATTATGCCATCATTCACAATAGCCTAATAGTAGAAACAACACCAATGTCTGTCAATAATAGCTTCGCTAAAATTTTTTGTGTATTCTAATATAATGGTTTACTATTCAGAAATAAAAATAAACTATAAATAAATCTTAAACATAGATGGAGCTCATGAATAGATAATTAAGCAAAAGAGACACACCCGGAATTTGAACTAGATTATTTTATATAAACATTTATATAAAAGGTGACAAAATTAATTTATAATGTAAGAAGCCATGATGGCTGAAATTTGAAGGCAAATGGATGTATCTAGAAAACATCATACTGAGTGAGATAACCCAGAAAGGCAATTACATGTACTCACTCATAGGTAGGTTTTAGACATAAAGCAAAGAAAACCAACTGACAATTCACAATCCCAGAGAACCTAGACATCAATGAGGACCCTAAGAGAGACATACATGGATCTAATCTACATGAGAAGTAGAAAAAGACTAGATCTCCTGAGTTAATTGGGAGCATGGGGACCATGGGAGAGGGAAGAAGGGAAGGGGAGAGGAAGGGAGGGGAGCAGAGAAAAATGTAGAGCTCAATAAAATTAAAAGAAAAAAAAAAAAAAGCTAGTTCCAGGACAGACTCCAAAGCTACAGAGAAACCCTGTCTCAAAAAAGAAAAAATTAAAAAAAGTTAATTAAAAAAAATGACATTTACCTTCAGAATAGGAAGGAGGGACTGGTTTTTGCATTATGGCAGTTCAGTGAACCAACCAGACATCTCTGAATCTGAGTTGTGATGAATTACACAAGTACTCGGTAGAAACGTCCCGAGAGTCACTTCCGTTGGCTTATATGAGGAGTACGTCATGTTGTCCTGGTAGAGGAGCAAGAAAGGGGAAAAGTTACATTTCATAAGTCTTGGTCTTAGGGGTAGAAATTCTCCCCTTCTGTCAGCATAGAAGCTGGCACCATGGTTTCTAGTGAGAGCTGCTAGGAAATGTGTGTTGGGAAGTGTTCCAACTAGGGACTGCCCTGGGGAATGCCCTATCTGGATGTGTAGTGGGACATTCTCTCATTCAACTCATCCTTCATTAGATTCTCAACTCTGCACGTTGGAACGCTTGCCTGGGCCTTCCCGTAGACTGAATGAATCATACGTTCTGAAGCTGACTGGTGAGTATAGCTATTCTGACTCTCCTCACACTTTACAGAAAATATGCACACAGGGGCTGCTTCTCATTAAAATGGCTTGAGAGCAAAGGGTCCTGCTAGAGAAGCAAAAAGCACCAGGGTGGTGGTGATGGTGGTGTGGACATTCCCCTCATTTCCCTCGATCCCTTGTTCCAGGGCTGAGCTCACAGGCACTGGAAAGGGAACCATTAGATTATTCATAGCTGGTTGCAGTGAGTGGCAGCAAGACTGAATAGGGGGAATTCATGTTCACATCTTCTGTTTTGGTCCAGAAGAGGATAGAGAAACAGGCTGGGAACAGAAACACTTGAGTGGCGTATTTGCTTCTCTGCTATCTCTGTAGTCTCTGCTCGCTCTCTCTCTCTCTCTCTCTCTCTCTCTCTCTCTCTCTCTCTCTCTCTCTCTGCTGTTGTAACTGAGAACTCCATACTGTAACTCAGACGCAGTGCTGTGCAGGCTTACATTACTGCAATTGAGATAAATCAACCATTTAAAAAGGAAATGTTTATTTTGACTTAGGGGTTTGGAGATTCCAGTCCATGGTTGGTTGCTGCATCATTTGGGGCTTTTGATGGCACAGCGCATCATGGAAAGAGCACATGGTGGCATAAATAGCCGTCCTTGTGGCAGAAAAGCGAAAGGGAAAACACAGCTGGGGTCTTCCTAGCTATCTCTTTAGGCATGGCTACTCATTTAGGATGGCGTTATCTGCTTCCTGTGCCTTTCTTTGGCAGACATTCCACGTTCCTGACATTTCTGACTTCCCGGGGCCTCCATTGCAGCAAGGTTTCGCTGTCAAAGCTTTGTGCATTACCCTTTCAAGGTTTTCTTGCAGGGACACTGACCTTACTACACAGTGCTTGGCTTCCCACACTTCCCTTTCCAGTCTAAGTGGAAACCATGAGGTCACCACCACTCTTGCTTTGTGCGTTCTCATAAAACCAGCATCACATGGGTGACGCCAGCTCAAGCAATAGCCGCATCCTCTTAGATCATGGGTGTAGTGACCTGTGAGTATCTGAATGGCTGGACGAGAGAAAAGAATCATGGGACAACAACATCCTAAGCATTTCTGAACCATCAGAGCACCC
Source organism: Alexandromys fortis (assembly GCF_014885135.2). Classification (NCBI taxonomy): domain Eukaryota; kingdom Metazoa; phylum Chordata; class Mammalia; order Rodentia; family Cricetidae; genus Alexandromys; species Alexandromys fortis. The sequence goes on from NW_026068088.1 coordinate 2,367,644, forward strand.
CAGAGGCACTAGCCTCTAAAGGAAATTTACACGTTTTCCCTTGAGCCTGGGATAAAAGGTGTTTTGCTGATTCTCAACGCATCCATCTTACTGTCCCAGTACAAGGCACTTGACTTCTTTCAAAGGATTGTGTTACTGTCTTTAATATCCTTGTCTGCCTTGGCCTCAACTTTAAACACACTTTTCTAGAAAAAGCTGTGAGTTCATTAAAACTTTCTGCTCTGCTTTTTGCTTCTGATACTCATTGCATATTTGCTAAAAGTGGCCAGTAAAACCCATGCGACAGCCTGTATGCTTCCTTCCTTTAAAAATGTCCTCAGGTTAATCAATTAGTGCATCACCTTCGGCAGGTCTCAGGGCATGGACAGATGGATACAAGCTCTTTCCCAGAATTCAGCATTCGTGCCTCTGCTCCAGTTCTCAGTAGCGTCTTCTATTCTGAAACCTCAGGGCAGTCTTTACTATCTCTACTCCTGTTAGCAGTGTGATCTTCTGTGCTCACACCCCAGCCACTCTGTAAGCTCTGCCATTAGGACTCTAAGCTTTTGCTTGCTTACTTCTCTAGACTTTTCCAGTTTCTTCTGGAAACCAGTTCCAAAGGCTTCTGGTAGTCAGGCATGTTCATAACAACTCAGTTCCCGGGACTGGTTTTCTGTGTTAGTCGCCTGCCTTCCTTCCTTCCTTCCTTCCTTCCTTCCTTCCTTCCTTCCTTCCTTCCTTCCTTCCTTCCTTCCTTCCTTCCTTCCTTCTCCCCTCCCTCCCTCCCTCCCTCTCTCCTTCCCTCCCTCCCTCTCTTCCCTTTCCTTCCCTTCTCCTCCTTCCCTTGCTTCCTCCCCTCCCCCCTCCCTTCTTTCTTTCTTTTCTGTGACAAATACCTGAGACAAATGATTTAATAGCAAGGACTCATTTGGGGTCACTGCTTCAGTTTATGGTCAGGGGGCTCCACCTTTTGGACTTGCTGTGAAGCAGACTGTCATGGTGGCTGGAGCATAGCAGAGGAGGCTGTTTTTCTGGCAGTCATGAAGTAAACAGATTGAGAAAGTTCCAGGGACAAGATCCGCCTTTACAAATAATTGCATCAGGTATTTACCTGTCCATCTTCCAATAAGCCATTGAACTCATCAGTGGATTAGTACATTGATGACGTCAGCCCCATCATAATCCAGACATATCCCACTACCACAGAAGCTGGGTACTAAGTCTGCAACATACGTAGCTTTCAGGGGCATACTAGGCATTCCAACCATGCTGCTTCTTTTTGGGGTCTCATGCATATTCTATCATATTTTATTCTTTTGTTGGTTTTGTTTTTCCAGACAGGGTTTCTTTGTAGCTTTGGAGCCTGTCCTGGAACTCATTCTTGTAGACCAGGCTGGGCTGGAACTCACAGAGATTCTCCTGCCTCTGCCTCCCGAGTGCTGGGATTAAAGGTGTGCACCACCACTGCCTGGCCATATGCTAGTCTTAAAACTTGAAATGTTTTATTTCATCCCTTGAATATTAATCAGTTGGGAATTGGTTTTTTTATGCAGAATGAAGAAAAGATACATGAAAAATTATTTGTCCTGGTAGCCCTTATTGGATAGTTTATAGTGTTCTGACTGAATATATATATATATGTGTGTGTGTGTGTGTGTGTGTGTGTGTTCTTTTCTGTTGCAATGATAAAATAGCATGACCAAGGCAACTTACTGAAAGAAAGGCTTATGATTCCAGGTTCCAGAACAATAGGAGTCTGTCATGGTGGGACTCTTGGCAGCAGGTAGACCCTACCAGAGTTCCAGGAAGGCCGAACCTCTCCCATACTCTCTCCAACCAGCGCCACTAACTAGGGACCCATGGTTCAAATAATGTCTGAGCATCTATCTCAAGTATGTATCACATGTGTACCTCTGGAATCTTTTATGTCCCCCTTGTCTGTTTATCCAACACCACACTGTTTTCATTTGTCATATTGTCTGGCTCTGATGTCTGAAAGAGAAAATTCCCCTGGTTTTTCCTTCTTAAAATAGATGTTGGCAAATTAACCACCTCTAATTTATATTCAATTTTAGGGATGATTTGAAAAATTTTTAACATTGTTTTCAGATTTTTACTAGAAAGATATAGAACTTACAAATTTAATGTGAATAATCCTTGGTCATACTGAATGCTCTCTAAGAACAAGACACATTTTTGGAATTAATTTGTCTTTAAAAAGTTATTTCACTAACTGCTTAAGATTTTAATTAAGGTATTCTACATACTTGTTATTTTTTCTAGTTACCTCTCGGTTGTCTTCTATTGTAAATGTCTATTTTAAAATATCGTCTACATATGCTTTGTTGGCATATACAAACTCTAGCCACATTACTATAATGATCTCGTTCTAGGAGTCTCTCTTGTCAGGTTTATATCAAACATACAGGTTCATTTTGTTCTTCTGTTTGGATAGTCATGAACTGTACTAATACTTCCATTCTTCCTTTCTAGGGTCATTACTACTTCTCATTTGCTGCTATCCAATAGGATGCTAAATAAGAGTGAAAACAGTACACACACGTGTTCTAAAATTTCTTTCTCTGGATTATACCACCTTTGGAATTAGTTACAATCCAGTAATTAGGTTCCCAACCCCCTGCTGAGTCAGACCTTCCAGTCATGTTCAAAACCCATACCAACCTCATTCAGACAATTCCACTAATGAAGGTGTCTAACCCACAGGACTTTTATTTTGATAATCCACTGTTCAGTCTAGGGCAGTACGGTGTTATTCTTTCTCTCTCTATGTATGTGTAGCCTTTACAGATGACACTACCTACCCAGAACCAACAGGCAGACACCTATACTTCTTTCTTGGTATGCATATTGATTGATCTTATCAGTTCTGCCTTCTATTATCTGCCAAAGTATTCTCTCACCTTCGTTTTAAAGAGAAATGGCTGGCTTAGGGCCTCGGTGTTTCCATCAGTATCTCCCATCTTAACTACAACACCAGTTTCCTGATTGGTCTCCTTATTTTAGGTGGCAGCTCTCACCTACCCACCGTTCTTCTCATTACTGCCAAGTTTCTCTTCCTAAAATACACCCCTGACCATGCCTCGCCCAACTTAAAACACTATGCTCATTGTCTATGATATAAAGCCAGGATTCTTTAGCCGCCCAAACAAGGCCTTTTATGCAATGTGATTGGTTTTCTAACATGGTAGCCTAGCAAAACTGGAGTGCTCAAAGTTCAGCGCTGCTGTTTCCTCATGCCAAGAATTCTGTACATTCTGGTATCTCTGGTTGTGTGACTCTGGCAGTGGTTTATCCATTCAATCCCAGCTCGGATGTCACTTCATTCAGGACCTACCAAGAGAACTAAGCAAATATTTGCTAAGTACTCTCTTTCTGGCAGGTACTGTGCTACATCTAGCTTAGCTCTATAAAATGCAGAAGGCACGGTCTGTCTTCTAGTATTTGATTGACTACTTTTTATTTCCTTCTTTTAGCTCCAAGCATCTGGAATGTGATTTTACTCACCTGATTCTATTTTAAAATGTGGATTGGGTAATTTTCATTCTTGATAAATAAACTAAAAAAATAATTGCTGTGTTGTTTTCCATATGGAGATACATGCACAGTGTTCAGGAAACACACGGTATTAAGAATGATGTATGGACAAAGTTTCAAAGAAAGATGATTATGAACGATGAGATCACGACTCAGAACTTGGTAGTTAGACCATGGCTCAGTCAACCCCCTCCCACTCATTATGTATCTACTAAAATCCTATAGAACAAACATGGAGAAGTGGTTGCTTATATGAAAACTAAAACGATCTGCCTAACAAGGTGGGGGCAGAGGGGTTTGGGAGGTAAGTGAGAACGGATGAGAGCTCATGTCCTTTAGAATAGGGTTGCAAATTCGCTGAGGACAATGCCAAACCCCCAAACCACACAAATCCCTCTGTGCCACAGACATCTGACATGACCAGTGATCTTAGGGATATATGGAGGATCTCCAGAGAGGATGGAGCCTTCGCCTTACACAACTGCCTCCTCCTGCTGCCATGATGCTCTCCACCCGGAAAGATCTCAGAGCTCCTACACATGCTTCACCATCTGCCTTTGGCCACATACTTCCTGAATCTACTTCCTATTTTCTGGAAGAGAAGAGGCTACGAGAAAAAAAAACATTTAAAGTAAAGAGGCCCACCGAGGGGACCAGAGGGCTAAAGCAGTAGTGTGTGTGTGTGTGTGTGTGTGTGTGTGTGTGTGTGTGTGTGTGTTGTTCTGACCTAAAATTAGATCCAGGGCAAGCATGCTTCTTTGGGTGAGAATGAGATGAAGGATCCTAGTAGCATCAATGAAAAGAATGCCCTTGAAAATGAAGCAGGACAGGAACGGCGCTTATGAGAAGTGACTACATCCAGTTCAGTGACAGGGTGGGAGCTGCCTGAACTTTAATGGTATTTCATAATCTATCCTAGAAGGGAGGAAAACAAAACCAACAAAAATCCCTGGCAAGAGAAGGTGTGTAAAATGCCTTGCTATCTATTTACATTGCCCGTATCATATGTGACTCTCCGCGTTAACATCTTGGTTGGTTCCAGAAGGCCAGTGTGCCCTCCTCTCCTTTGCCTTAGTAGAGCCACATTCCCACGCCCCCTCTCGCTTCTACTTGTCATCACAGGGTCAAAGGTCTAAACCGTGGTCTTGGGCTGGCTGAGATCTGTGCATAGTTGCTGAGCTACGAGGAAATGTGGGTGGGAAACCTATGAAGAAACACACCAATATTAACTACATCTATATCACACGCGAGGGATTTTTCTTTTTCCATTATACTTTTTCTGCTTTCCTATGAGCACCAATTAATTTTACAAGTGTGGAAAAATAAATTTATGGCCTCTGGTTTATGCTCTATGTTTTAGAATTGTTAGTTTGAAAAACAAAACAAAACACAAACCTGAGCAGACATTATGTGTAAACATTAGAAATCTCTCTCTCTCTCTCTCTCTCTCTCTCTCTCTCTCTCTCTCTCTCTGTGTGTGTGTGTGTGTGTGTGTGTGTGTGTGTGTGTGTTGGGGGGGGTACACCAGGGGAAATACTCAGTAAGAAGTTATATCCACATAGTTCTAGAACTAGAGAGGAAGACTTGCAAGGGGTGAGAGTGACTTCGAACTTTGGGAAGCAGGTGACAAGTTTCTCTGCGCAGGCGGGCCAAGTGGCTAGAGGCTCCGTTTCCTGCCGAGGTGGATCACCTGGCCGGCAGCCTGCGACAGGTAGGCGGAGGCTTGCGGTCCCCAAGCCTGGGCGGAGCGGGAAATCGCGACCGCCCAGGGCTGGGGCGGAGCCCCGAGAGCCTCAGGTGCTGGTGGGCTGGGCGGTACCTGTGGGGACCCTAGGGTCCCGCTGCCCTGCAAGACCCGCGGGCTCTTTGGAGATGCGCGTCCCGGGCCGGTGGCTGAAGAAGAAAGACGCGGCTCCCCGAGACCCTTGAGCCTCAGCGACTAGAGAGGTACCAGCATGGGCCGCGGGCTGCACGCACCTTGCCTGCTCCTCTTCACCTGGCTCCCAGCAGGTGAGCCCTGGAAAAAAAAATGGGTCCTTTTCTGGGCCGCGCGAGGCAGGAAGCCATTATTGCCTGGCTAGCACAGCTGGTCACCCACAGGGCGGTGGAGTCCTGGGGCCCCAGCTCCGGTAGCGCTTGGCATGGGCACCAAGAGGTACAGGACCCGGATCGAGTATCTGCCCGGGGGAACCTGTTGTTTTCCTCCTTTAGTAACCCACGGCCGACCAAGACAGATGCAACAGAAAAGAAACCTCCGTCTTTGGATTTCTCCTCCTACAGGTGTTAGACGCTTGGGGCTAAAACGGAATCGATTGAAGCAAAATCCTCATTCTTGAACTTCCTAACACCACATTCCCCCCACCCCTCCGTCCCCATTCCCAACCTCACACTGAACCCTGACCGCCGCCGGCTCAGTGCCCTACTTACTTTAAGAGTGTAGATACGGGACAACCATATTGGCCTAGAGTGCAATTATTTATTTATTTATTTATTTATGGTCAAGTTAGATTGCTTCGTTAGTGTGTGAAGGGGTGTTGGGCGTAATTTCGAGTTTCTTTTACAGACACCCCCCCCACACACACACACTACTACCGCCCGTCATTTTTCTACTTTTTGTGTCCACCTTTCTCCTCACTCTCACCTCCCTTCAGGTGCCCAGTCACCTGCTGTCTCAGCATCACCCTTTTGACTTCCACACTAAACCCCTCACTTGGGATTCGTGTGTTTTAAGATTTCTCTTGGAAACAGGACAGTGGTCCTGTGAGTGAAGCCACATTGGAAAACAGGGTTAAGGGAAGGCTCTCCCAGCCCTGTTCACATTAGCACACAGCTGTGACTCTGTAAACAAGAATTTTAATTTCCTTTGGACGTCCCACCCAGTTTTAAACCGACTTTCTTTATCCCCTTGGGGAATAGCTGTCTGTGGACGGCCGGCTCACAGTTTAATCACAGACCAATTGGAAGCTTGTATAACTTTTGAACGATCAGATGTATTATGAAGGCAGAGGCAGAGTTTCCTTTCTATGAGCTAATTGGAGAGTTGTGCAGATGTAACCAAATCTCACTCAAACTAGAGTACATGAGAACTTAAGCCTAATGCCGAGAATAAAAGGAGGGAGGGTGGCAAAGGGCAGGGAACGGAGGGAAAAAATAGCCACTTTCTGGAGGCAAGCTGGCCTGCAACATCTTCTGCCAGGTGTAGGTTTATTTGTCTGACACTGACAAGATGCCAGTGTGCACAGTGCACAAGAATCATATGAAACCTCACCTGAATTTGGGTGCACCAAACATCACCAGAACAGTTAACCAGCTTAGACCCTCAATGCAGATTTGTAAGAATCCTGGAGTCATCTACAGTCTTTTTTCCCGTGTGTCCATTTTTCTTCTCCAAGCTTGTGGTAGCTGGAGACAAAAATCCTCTTTGAGCTGCCTTAGAAAAATTGAGGTCTGCTTCTATCAGCCCCTGAGCATCCTGTTTCCCAGACAGGGACTTTTGACCTAGCAGTCTTCTGGACGGAATAAAAACACTTGTCGATGAAGAATCCATCAGTGTATACACCCCGGTCCTTAACTCCTTAAACCACAAGCATGCTGTTGTTTTAAACTGTTCATTTAAAAAAATTAATGCAGACAATGGACATTTTCAAATATGGTCACTATAGCCAAATGAATCTTAGAGTGCATAGTTTGCTAACTGTATACAGCTTCAGAAAGTATGGCCCCAGCTCTCTGAGTCAGCCCCACGATGTTTGTCTCTAGGATCCTGAGACAGGACAATATTACAGGGTGTGGCACTTGCCTTGGCCTTCCTTAAGTAGAAGTTGGCCTGTGTTTTTACGAGAGTACGGAAAGTGAAGTCTTCAGTGATTGTCAGGACTCACTTTCATTTCATACAAGAGAAACAGAGACCTCAGCACTCTGAGGGGAAATGGCTCCTGTGACAGATACCTGCTCCTGCAAATGCGGAGGGCCATGGGCAATACCGCAACCGCTGTCTCCCATGGGTTTGTAGAGGTGACATCTGCTGGGTTTGGATGGCTGATGTTTGCGTGACTGAGGTGTTTAAGGTCTGCAGTAAACAGGGATAATAATGTACATTTCATAAGGCTTTTTTGTATAATCAAAATGAAGGTTTTGAAGTACTTTATATACTGCTTGTACAAAATGAAGGAGGGCTTACTAAATACTGGTCATGGTGATAATGCTAGCTATGATTTGGACCCACGCAGAACTGTTTAAAGCAAAGCTTTAAAGACACTGACTCCTCCTGAAGGTTACTGTAACAAAATAACTGAGGAAACCAAGTTGAAAAGAGGCTCATCTTGCCCACAGTCTTGGAGTTTTCGGTCCATAGTTGGTTGGCCTTGGTGCTTTGGGCCTGTGCATTAAAGTGCAAGCGTGTGGTGGAAGAAGCTGCCTGCCTCCAGGTTGCTGGGAATAGAGGCAGAGAAACTGCATAGGGCCAGGGTTCCAGTATTCCCCACTCCAGGGCACTTTTCCAATAACCTTCTGGTAGGCCCTGCCTATTAAGGGTTCTGCCACCTTCGAATGGTGCCAAACTAGAATCAGGTCTTTTACCCTTGGGCCTTTGGGTGACACTCTTGGCCCAAACTAGAGCAGAGACTATGAAATTAGAATCCAGACCCCGCCTCTTCGTAACTTTGGGTGAATTACTTCAGTTATTTTCGTCTAGAAAACGGACGAATTAAATCCTTCCCACTACTGCTGCCCACACAGGCAGACAGGGCATCTCTTCTAGGTGCTTTACATTCAAGCACAGTGGCCCTAGTGTGGTATTCACTTCCCCAAGTTTTTACCTTTTTCCTTATTTTTAAACCAAACATCACAAAGTGTCTCTTCAGATGCCGTATTTCACAAAACAATGCTTATCAAAAGTCCTCCCACAACTTGCAGTTTTAGGATGTGCATATGTAACACAGGCAGCAACAACACAGCAATGTGTGCACACATGCAAAGCTTACAACGCAGGGACCAAAGGTTTGCAAAATCTGTTACTGCATCAGATCAAATGATAATTAGCATGAAGTGATATTGCTATCAAAACTCAGGCACGACAATCCCCACATTCACACTAGGAATAGGAAACTCTGTTAAGTCTCTTTTCTGAAGACCATTCCAAATGGCGGTGCGTTTGTTGGAAAACCCTGTACTTGAGTGTGCTCCTTTGTGGTCTGTCAACTTGTTCCATTTTGGCTGTTTAAGAGAGTCAGCCCAACTGCCTGGTTAGCATCTGACTTTCCACAGATGAGAAGGGTAGGCCAGTGATAGAATTGTGAAGTCCCAGAGGAAGGCGCTGAGGTCAGGGAGTCTTGAGAAGTTCCCATCGCCGTGCTCTGGGTCTGGTAAAGATCATTTGTCAGCTGTGGGTTGCTTTGCTATTCTTTAAAGTCTTTCGTGTGTGTGTTTGTGTGTGTGTGTGTGTGTGTTTGTGTGTGTGTGTAGACATTTTTATCATATAAATAATATCTGAATTCTTGTTCCTTGTTGCAAAATATTAAGTAAGGCTAAAATAAGCACTTTAGCATCTGGTACTATTGGCTCCTAGCTTTGCTTGCTTTTGCCCCCTTTCAGAGTTTATTTCTGGAGTGAAAGTAACTTCCTTCCGATTCTAAAGGGGGAGTGTCCTTTGTGCTTTTGTAAAAGTTGTTTCGAGATAGGGTCTCTGTAAGCAGCCCTGACTGTCCTGAACCGATACACAAACTAGTCTGCCCTCCGGCTCACAGAACTTCACCTGCCTCTGCCTCCAGAGCGCCGGGATTAAAGGCCTGCGCCATCACTAGGCCCCGTCTGTAAAGGACTCCTATTACTTTACAGAAACCACCAGCTATCCAGCCATATTCTTGGGCTCTGGAAAATCCGACGGCTGAAGCATAAGGGACACAACAATCCTTAGACAAAGCAGAATTGATTTCCCCTCGGTGCTAGGGGTGGAGAGCGGGACATACTTAGAGCTAGTAAGATCTTAGAAACTCTCCAATATGGTGGATAGTGACGTGGGGCCTCTCCGGGTGAGATGGTTGTGTGTGGAGGTTAACTGCCTGCTTGGAATCTCCCGGTCCCCTTGAGGGGTCCTGAAACTCCTTCCAGAATTCCCATGCCCTGTTGTACACAAGGAGAAACCATTTCACCCCAGTCTAACCTCACTCCTCCCTGCCCCGCACCCTCATTCTACCCCCACCCCCACCCCCACCCCACGTTAGCACAGACTAGACAGCAGACATGAAACTGGCAGGACTGCTTCTTCCCGTCCATGCGGTGAAGCAGGTTGGTTTGGTTTAGCTGAATCCTGAAACACAGAACTGAGCACGTGACTAGCCCTCAGTGTCCGAATAGATGCCAATCAAACATCTAGCCCCAAACGCCATGCAATGGAGTGAAATGTTGAGCAGTCGGTGTCCCTTCTACCTGAATTCATTTTCGCACCATACTCTGTTTTGTTTATGAAGTCCTTGGGAGAAAAGAAATCGTGCCTTTTCAGAATTACGAAGATTCTCGCCTCTCTAGTTACTTATGGATTTTTTTTTCAGTTTTCAAATCTTGGTGGGTAAGACAGGGTCGAAGGATAGTAGTTTTGCTATTTTGTTCATTTCCCATTTTTAATCACCAGGTTCCGTTGCTTAGTTTCAGGCTTGTTTGTAATTCTAGGCGCCAGTGCTCACACCAGGCCACCGTCAGCAGCATCTCCTTGCCTCTTGGCCTGCTAGCTCCTTACCATCAGCCACCCTGCCCTCCCAGAATGACAGGGTAGCCTGCCCACATGAATCCTCTTCACCTTCACTGGAACTCCACTCAAGAAGCTTCCTAAAGCTCATCAACTGTGTGGAACTCAAGACCCTCTGATGTCAGGGCTCACCAATCGGCAGCCTTGTCTCTCCGCTGATAAGGGGATGGCTTAGCGTACTCTGTTACAGCCATTCTTTTCTTTGCTATCAACTCTGACTTTATTTTATGAACTTCGTAGAAGTAAAAATTTAATTCTAAACTCAAACTTTATTCTGAGTAATTTAGCCTATATTGAGTTAGTTTTTTTTTTTTTTCCCCAGCACACACATAGCACATCATTTTACACAGGGTTCCTGTGCTGGCAAACAAAAGCAGCCATGGGCCTGGCCCCCAAGATTCTCATGCTCTGAGGAGAATACACAGGGCTGCAGAGACAGAACTGTGACTAAGGCTATAAAGCCGGTTAAGGCACCAGAAGAGCACGTAACGGTTGGATTCTTTCCAACCAGGAGGCCCTCTCTAAAGACATGGGTGAGCTGAGGAACGATTCTCTGAAACCAAGGGAATGGCATGTGCCAGATCACCAGATAGGAGCTGCGGGGGTGTGAGGCAGGAAAAAAAAAAAAAAGTCAGTGAGGCTGAGTGGACAGCGCTACACTGGCGAGGACGAAGAAGCGGGGAGGGTCTGATACTAATGCTTTGTGGGTTACAGTGGGAAGGTGTGTGTGTGTGTGTGCGTGTGTGTGCGTGCGTGTGTGTGTGTTTGTGTGCATGTGCGTGCGTGTGTGAAGAGCAATGGAAAACTGTTGGAGGAACATAAGGAGTTTGAGTTGGGGGATGAACAGCACCGTGGAATCCATACACTTGGGAACCACAGAGGTTTACTGTAACAACCAAGCTAAGGCAGGCTGGAGGTGGCCACAGTTTGTACCAAGAGGGTTGTGAAGAAGAACGGAGATCCCACGGGTATTTGAGAGCTAAGTAAACCCAATGTGGCAAGGTTGTATTGAATAACAAGGTAGAAAGAGACATTAAGGGTGGCTCCTGAGTTTTGGTCTTGCTCATTGGCTAAAATGGGAACATGAAAGAGGCCTAAGTTTGTATGGAAGGATGTTGATTTAGGAGTTGGGCTTGATTTAAAACTTGAAACACCAAAGAAGAGCCGAGGCTGCTAGGAGCCTTTGGATATATGAATCTGCCAGTCCCTTGGTATACATTGGTAGAGGCCTTTGGATACATGTATCCACCAGTCCCTACATATGCAGTGGTAGGGGATGGCCTCAAAGCTCTGGTGGATTCTGAGACCTTGCCAGACTTGTTCACGGCAGATTGTTTTATCTGTGTGCTTTATTGTTTATTATTGAGTCCCCCCAAGAGGATGAATTCCAAGAGCACAGACCTTGTCTTCTGGAACAGTGTCTGGCTCAGAGTATGCATAACATAAACGCATGTGAGCATTCTGGTGGGGCCCACATTTGCATATGCTCTGAGATTAGCGTGTGGGGTCATGAATCACCAACCTGGGCAGATGACTTTGGGAAACCCCTGTTTGCCCCTCAAACAGGTCTTGTCCTTTCCCACTAGTAACCAAAGGAATGTGAAGTTCAAGTTACCTGAGTGAGTACCTTTTTAAAAAAAAATTTTTTCCACCTGGTAGTTTTTCATCAGTTTTTTTTTTTTAAACATTTTGAGTTTCCTCTTTTGGAGAGATTGTGGTAAAGTATAGTAATGTCATTTACTGTTTATGGGACTATAACTTTAATTTCTGAAATAGTTATTAAAATATAAAAGGCACATTCCCATTGATGGGGCTAACACTGTGGAATAAAAATGTGCAGGTAAGGCAATCATTAAAATATCCATTTCAACAATTCATCATCATTGTTTCTAACAGTGAAAAATCAAAAGCAAACCAAACTCCCAAATCAACATTTTATTATTTAAAAATTTGTAATCAATTATACGTCACAGAGTGAGTTTCATGCTGTCACTGGGAACAAATAGTATGTACTTATGTAGAATGTGTCAGTCATCGGAAGCTAAAACAAAGTTGCTCATCAATGTACATATATTTCATCTAAGAAAGTAAGGGAAGGATATGGAAGGATAAACACCAGACTCTCCACAGTGACAACTCCCTGGAGTGACATTAATGGCCAGCAGCCGAGAGGAACATTTTTGCTTTTACTCATTGTATTGTCTGGAGCTCCTTGTTTATTTTATATTAATAAACAAAAAAGGAAAAAAGTTTCTATGCACAATGAATAAATTTATAAACATCTTTTAAAATTCTAGAACTTTTTTTCTTTAAAGTTTTACTTTTATTTGTGTGTCTGTATGTACATGCTCCTGTGTGTCTGGGTACCAGTGGAGGCCAGAAGAGAGTATCCGACCCGGCGGATCTAGAGGTGCAGGTGTCATGAGTTACCCAAAGTGCATGCTGGGAACTAGACTCTGAGTCTCTGGGAAAGCTCTTCCCCCACTAAGCCACCTCTCTAGGCTGAGAGTATTACTTAAAGGGTTAAATTTCAACCATTTTTGAAAACTTATCTGGAAAATGGGGTGGAGTAATAAGAACAGTGCAGAGTTTGGAATTTTAGGGGGTTTCATTGCTCAGCAGTTAAGAGCACTGCCTGCTCTTCCAAAAATGTCCTGAGTTCAATTCCCAGCAACCACATGGTGGCTCACAACCATCTGTAATGAGGTCTGGAGCCCTCTTGAGGAAGAGACCTGGTTAGTCGTCCTTGTCAAGTTAGATCATGAAACCCCGATATGGAGAAGTTCAACAGACCCACCTTATACGGGGCTGCCCGGGTATGCTTCAACATTACCAGGGCATAAATTTCATTTTCATTCATTTTAAATGTACCGCTGTGATTTACTAGCAGTATGCCAGTTTAGGCCATCCCTTAGAGGATTGTCTCCACTGATAAAGTTGAAAAACATTAAATAAAATAAAAGAACATCTATTTGTCTTTTTTTTTTCTTTCAAAGGTAGAATGAGATAATGTGTGATTAAACACCGTGTTTGACAAAACAGGGGATTCACTGTCTCGTAGGGTGTCCTCATAGAGGCCTGTGCTTAGCCCCCCCTTCCCCAGCCCAGCTGGCCATGCATGGGCATAATTCAGCCCCCACCCACTTTTTGCTCATCTACAGTTCTCTCCCAGTGTTCCCTGTTCCTTCTTGTCCATCGCTCATTGCTGGCCCCTTTCCTTTAACTTCTCTTATATTTGTTCTGTTATCTAAGGGAATGTAGCTAGTACTGATGGTAAATAGACTTGAGGTGCTAGCTTGTTCTGATACGATTGAACCTGTGTGCTTTTTGTTAACCCACAGAGTCGAGCTGAAGTGTCTGGGTATTTGCAAACCCTCAACAGGCCAAACTCCCATCGCCAGGGCACCAGGCCCCTTACTCCTCAGCTGGCCTCTGTGTCTCTGTCTACCACCGTGTGTGGGTCACCTTTGCTTTGCTGTAGCAAGAGAAACTCAGCTTGGGAAGGGAAAGGATTTGTCTTGACTCACAATCTTGGAGGTTTCAGTTGATGGTTGCTTTGAGGGCTGTGTTGAGTCTGTGGTGGAGCCGAATAACTGACTTCATGGCAACCAGGTGATTAAGAAGAAAGGAAGGCCAGCTTCCCAGTGCCGGTCCTCTTTGATAACATGGTACCGTAGTAGAAAACCTTGCTTAAGTCCCATTCTCAGAGGTTTCACCATCTTGGGACCCAGCCTTTAGCACATGGGCCCTTTGGGACATCCCAAGTAAAAACTATAGCTTAGGTCCTCTGCGCAGAACTTTATATGTGACAGAAGGGGAAATACCATCTAGTTATCTCCCATACCAAAAAGTAGTATTGATTCAAAGAAAAAGCTGTCACCTACATCTCTATCCTGTAAGGATAGCATCGTCTAGAAACTGTAACCTCTTTTCCCATCCTACACTACACTAAAGTAAGAAATGTGCTGGGTTCTGCGTGCACTTGGGAATCGATGGCATTTGGCTGGTGAGAGACTACGCCTTCATTGGTCTGCTTTCCTTCTACTTTACCATAGGATGCCAGTCCCCTCTTGGCACAACAAAATGGTCTCGGAAAGTACCTGGTGGCGGGAAATGAAGAATCCCCTTCTCCTTCCCTCCTTCCCATGCGTTCTCGTAGCTCGTCTGAAGTTTCCACTCTACCCTTAAATGACAGGTCTCTCTGTTCCCTTCCTCTTTCACAGAAGAGGCAAACTCTGAATGGGTTTGGGAGCTAGAAAACACACAGTCCCCTAACTGCTTTTACAAAGCGGAGACTATCGTGATAGCTTACATTTGAACAATTCCAATTCTTTTGAGATAATTTTTTGACATTCTGACCTTAGTTGATCTTACCCTCTTAATTTAGATGAAATACATGCAGAGGACACAGCTAATGGACAAGATTTGTTGAATGTCTACTATGTGCCCGGCTCTTTACTTATTGGAGATATTTATTATTCTTCCTATTATGAGACAGATAATGCCATTGTCTGATTTTCCATAGCTTGGAAATCACTCAACAGGTCTTTAGGATGGGGAGAGGGTGTTAGGTTTAGAATGTAGGCCACCAGGCCCTAGACTTTAAAGTTTTCAAGAGAAAATAATAGAGACAGCTTGGGCATTAGGCAACAGTTAGACTGGGCATAGGAAGGGTCCCAAGATTAAAGGGAAGTCAAGAATTTGAAAACTTTTAGTGCTGAGTTTGAAAGAACAAACAGGTGCCCAGGTCATTCATAATCAAGGCATTTCTCATTTAAATGAACTTTTCGCCCAGATTCTTCTGGCATTCAGGTCTCTTCCTAAAAATTCTATGGACTGAGTACCATGAATGTCCAGTGTGGTTTGCTGTACAGAGTAAAGGTTAGAAGCTAAATGGGAAAAAAAAAAAGATGGGACAATTTTGCATTTGAGATGGGCTAATTGCTACTTACTTTTTCTCTCTCCCAATCTGAAAAGTCCTGCTGCTTCTGAGAGTCCGGTGTCCGACGTCCACTTGTTTAGGGAGCATTGTAGTTTTGAGTTTGATTGCATTGCTGACATTTAATAAATTAGATTTGTACTGCTAGGTTCATGGGTCTTGGTTTACACCGCTGAACTTTGGTCCACGTGAAGGAGTAGAGCTTATTCCTATTATGGAGCGGGGTGTTAGGAGCATCACTTGGTGCATAGTAGAGTCTGAAGACCAGCAGCAAGCAGACAGAGGTCCAAAAGTGTTCGGGTACCTCCTCTCTCTGCACCTCACCACCAACCCTGGGTATGTTTGGCAGAGCAGAGGTGATGGCGTGTGATCCATACAGAGTGCTGTGGGGTCAGTAGACCTCAGGAGGAAGCACAGATGAGAACTCAGAACCTCCAAAGAGTTGAAGATTCACATGAGGGATGAAATGACAGAGAGGCTGAGTCCCCAGGCAGCAAAGCCGGTACTGACGTTGGTAAAGGTGACTTGGTCACTTTAGCTATGACTTACTCATAATAGCGGCATTCATGTAAGAGGAGTTAGGTATGCATTTGATAATCAAGGCCATCACCCCAGATCCCATTCTTTCACCTCTGAGGGATGAGAGTCGGCAGACTTCAAAGTCACAGAGCACCAGATTCCCTTTCCTAACCCTGAGCAATCACATTCTCCTCTCTCAAGTGCTCCATCTTTGTACAAAAGCTGACTGGAATTTGAGAAAGCTATCCAGACCAAATTACTTTTCAGCCAAATAGAGAACACATGAGATAGGGATTGCGGTGCCTCTTCTAACTAAAGGAGAACTCGGAGGAACAGCAAGAACACAGCAGAGGGAGAGAATCATGATTCTGAGCCCCTTAGGGTGACTGCGGGCCAGTCACGTGTCCACGTCCATGTAAAGCCATGCAGCTCGTCTCCTCCCAGGATCCCATTTATTGTTGAAAAGAAAATATCCAAAGGTGCCATGTGAAGCAAAGGTTTTGTTTAGAATGAAATGGTTTTTCTATATATCCCAGTCAGTGTGTGTGGTGGTTGGTATTCTGGGGTGTCTTTGAAGGTGCTGCCAGCAGGGTTTAAGAGGAGAAAAGACCCACCCTGATCGTGGGTGGTGCCTTTATGTGGGCTGCTGTTCCAGACAGAATACAAAGGTGAAAGCTAGGGAACACCAGCATTTACCTTTCTCTGCTTCCTGGTCTCGCAGACGTGTGAGGAGCACCACCCAGTGCTCCCAACCGCAGGAGCACAGTCCCCTGCCATGAGGGGACTGTGCCAGCAAGCTGCGAGCTGAAATAAAGCCTTTCTTAAGCTGCATTTGTGGGGCACTTGGTCTCAGCAGTGAGAAAACACACATCGATGAACAGAAGAAGCCGGTGTTGGCGAGGGCGCTCACTCTCAACCTCTTCTCTCGTAGCTGTGTCCAAGCTGTGATAGGGAAAGCTGCAGAGACAGTTTGGGGCTGTCCAGGGAGGGAAAGGCAAGACATAGAAATAAAAACTCATTACTTCTGTCCTTGCTGTGACTAAATATCTAGTAAGATATTTAGGGGGAAAATGGCTCACAGTTTAAGAATGACAGAGTGCGTCAGGATGGGGATACATGGAGAGGTATGTGAGGCAACTGGCCACATTTTGTTCCCAGCCCAGAGTGGAGAGTAGGTAGGCAGTAAGGCTGGCCTATACACCTTTAAGGCCCTCCTACTAGTAACCCACTTCCTCTCGCAAAGCTCCACCTAAGGGTTTCAGAGTCTTCCAGAACAGGACCATTCCCTGCAGACCAAGGGACATAAACTCAGCCATGAGTACCATTGCTGGCCCCCTGCCTCCCCTGAAGAAGAGCTCCTTGTTATGCAATCTAGACCCAATCCGAGCATCCCAAGATGCTTCCTATGGATAGTTCTCTGACCATGCCACTATTTCGTCAGGTGCTTCTGTGTTGCCTAGCTCCTCATCAAAACATGGAGAGCTTGAAGGCCTGGTGGTTTCAGAGCTCTAAGAGGAATTTTACAAAAGAAAAAAAAAGGGGGGGCTCCTAATTCCATCAAGGCTTTCTTGATATTTTCTGTGACACTTGCTATTTCATTTTCTCTGTGTTGATGCTGCTCGTGGGTGCAGCTCAATGTCCACTGCTTGCTATGTCCTCAGTCATCTATCCAACCGCGGTCATGTGACAGGCATAGTAGCCAGGGATTATATTTGAAGAGTGGGGGGCAAATCCAGGTGTCTTCTCAGAGCCTCTATATCCAAGCAGGGAGGTGCTCTCTGCCCACAGGACAGGGCGCTTTGAGGAAGGCAGGAGAGACCTTCTCTCAGCCTTACTGCCTCTAAGACTTCCAAGGAGCTACAGAATGGACAGTAGGCAACCAAGGAAGAGAGTGGAGTGGGGGCAGGTAATGCGGAGAGCAGTCCAGCCTGGGAGTGCCGCAGCTGTGAGGATCTGGAGGCGGGAGTAATTCCAGTCCTGAGGAATTAAGTTCAGCGTGGCTGAGGCCTGTGTGAACTGGGACATGAAGTGAGAGGCAGCTGGGAAAGGCAGGTTGACCAACTCACCTTTGGGGCCAGAGGATGGAGTTTGAAATGAGAAACCATTTTTTTTCTCTCTTTTCTTCCTTCCTTCCTTCCTTCCTTCCTTCCTTCCTTCCTTCCTTCCTTCCTTCCTTCCCTTTTCCTTCATTCCTTTCTTTCTTCCTCCCTCCCTCCTTTCCTTTCTTCCTTTCCTCCCTCCCTTCCTTTTTCCTTTTCTAAGACAGGGTCTCACTCTTGAGACCAGGCTGGCCTCAACCTCAAAGATCCACCTGCCTCTGCATCATGAGTGCTGGGATTTAAAGGCTGTGCTACCTGAGCCTGGCCACTTTCAGAAGAGAAGGAAGGAACAGGGGAAAACTGGTTGTAGCAGGGTCACTGCACTATAACTGCAGCCTTATTTTAATACAGTTCTTTTATTGTTGTGGGTGTGGGGTGGTTATTGCTAGATGGGGTTGGTGTGTCAATAGACTGAATTTTGGGAGTTTTTGTCAGTCTTTTCCCCTTTGCTTCCTCTGGGGTGAAGGTGGCGGGTGGAGAGCTGGGGGGGGGGGGGCTTTCCTTCTGTCCGCTGCTCAGCAGGAGCCTGTGTATTTGAGCTGCCAGGCAGAGGTGGGCAGGAGGGCAGGGGCTGTGCTTCTTTTGTTCATTTGCATGACTTTCATTACTCAAGAACAGAAGTAGGTCACCTTTAGCATTGTCTCCGGCTCTTGCCTTCAGGGTGCCTGTCCTTGCTGGTCACAGTTCAGCACACAGAACGCTATGTCACCCTGTTTGCCTCCATCACCCTCAAATGTGACTAAACCACCTCTGCTCAGCTGCAGGACGTGGTAGTGACATGGCGCTTCAAGTCTTTCTGCAAGGACCCTATCTTCGACTACTTCTCCGCCTGTGAGTACCCCGATTCTTGTTCTGTCCAAGGTTCCCAGGCATCTGTATGCTATCATCAGGGTTTAGGAATAGATCACAAATTGTCAGCATGAGAAGAAGCTACCACGACCTCGTCCATTTCTCAGATAAACTGAGCCCAAGTTCCACAAGAGGTTGTCCCAGGGCAAATGTTAATTGGTTTACCCCATGTTGTTCTAAAAACATTTTAAACAGCTCAGACACAAAAGACCTAGCGCGTCCTTCCTTCTGAGCACTCATTCAAACCAGTCCTGAGCCCTGTGGCAGGCAGCTCAAGCCAGTGGCCATGGTTTGGAAGATCCCTGCCCACTGCCTTGGGTTGAGTAAGGTAGAGCTCCCTGCCTCCACACAGCCTATTCACCTCAGGCATATCTGATCACTGTGATGTGCTGCGCCTTCAAGTCATTCAAGTCCTGCTTCTCAATGACAACCGGTCCATTCTTGTCCCCTGTTGTGCCAGGAGCTCCTTCACAGAGGCCCATTTCTAACTTCCCTGGAGCACCAGAGGAACCTGGAGCCCCACAGGCAGCCTGAGGTGATTAGAGCCTTAGGAAGTTTGAGAGTACCAGGGGAGACCCTCTTGGGGGGAAGGAAGTAAAAATAAACAAAGGGAGGAAGGCATGGTTGCACACTTCCTGTAGCTCTGGGGCTAAGACCTTACAGGAGGGCTGGACCGAGCCTCCAAAGCTCTCTGAGTCCCCCCATTTAGTCTGCATTGTCATCTTGTGGGTTCTTCTTAAACACTTAAGTGATAAGGGAGAGACTAGGGTGGTGAGCAATGGTCCCCTGGAAGATTTAGCAGCTTTTGAGTTCTCTACTGTGAAGGTTGGTGATTGAACCCCCATTGGAACAGAAACGGGGGCGGGGTGTGGCACATTGTAAATGAACCAAGGGAAATTGGTAAGGAGACAGGGCATGCAGACAGGCTTTGGAAATGATGGCTTTCAAGGTTCTTTGGAGTCTTGTTGATGGGAGTGGAGTTCCTGTGAGTCTACTCCAGACCTGCAGAATCTGAAGGACTTGGTCCTCTCTTCTCAGCATACCAGGCCGCTTTATCCCTGGGCCAGGACCCTTCCAATGACTGTAGCGACAATCAGAGGGAAGTTCGCATCGTGGCCCAGCGGCGGGGGCAGAGTGAGCCGGTGCTGGGGGTGGATTACCGGCAGCGCAAGATCACCATCCAGAACCGTGAGTGGGGAGTATGGGGGAGGTAGCAGGGGAACTAGCCCTTGAGGAGGTAGAGCCGGGCTTGGCAGGCTGAGTCAGCACGGGATTCCCCAAGATCTTCTGGGGCCTGATGACTGACTTGGTCACTGGGCTGTTTGAAGCAAGTGCCAGATTCTTAGAATGTGTTCCACCATCTGAAGCTGCTTCCCTGGAACTTGGCCTGCGGACCAGAGGATGTTCCTCAGCCTTGGTTAAATAAAGGTCAGGGTGTCATTGATTCGTTTCCTGAGAGTCAGGCTAAGATTCACATCCGCTTCTTTGATGTTTTTTCCAAATCGTTCTCCGGGCTCACTCACACAGTAGGTCCCTGAGGTCCCCTTGGCCACTCTTGATGCCTGTACCAAAAACATGAGCTTGAGGGCAAGTGGATCCTTTGAGACTGCTGCGGTCCCTGGACAGAGGAAGCAGCAGGGGCTTGGACACAAGCCTGGATAAGAGTCGCAGTGGTTCCCCCTCACAAGCCTAGCTACAGGCAGCGGGTTGTCCATTTTCTCTGCCTCTTCCTTCTCATCGGCGAGAGAGCCACACTGCAGTAAATATCACATGCATTGTCTGGGAGCTCGGTCTAAAGCAGGCTCCTTCTTTGCACCCGGTACAGGAAGCAGCCCCCACTGCCCTGGGGCCACAACCACACTCAGGCCTGGTGACTGCTCTGCTCTTGGAAATGAAATTGAGCAAGCCCCTTCACGTTTTGGTTTGTTTTTGACTCGGTTTCTATTAAGGGAGACTGACTGTAGAGTCCATGTCACAGAGAATCATGACATAGTGTCTGAAATTCACCTGTCCAACAGTTCCTAAGGGATGGACCGACGTCATCTAGTCAGGATGCTTTTATGTACGAAGAATTGGCTAGGACCCCATGTTCCCAGCCTGTCATCTTGGATTACTGTGTAGTTAAAATGACAGAACTCAGAGACTGTTTCAGTGAACTTTACATGCTGTGTTTAAAAAAAAAAATTGGAGAATGGAGAGAGAACTCAGCAGTTAAGAACACTAGCTGTTCTTTCAGAGGACCCAGGTTCGATTCCTAGCACTTACATAGTTGCTCACAACTGTCTGTAACTCTACTTCCAGGGGATCTGATACCTTCTTCTGGCTTACTGGGCACCAGGCATGTATGTGGTGCACAGACATATGTAGCAAAACACACCTATATGCATAAAATATATATTAATATACATAAAAATAAATAAACAAGCAAACATTTAAAAATTTAAAAGGGAAAAGTATTTGTGGGGCTGGAGAGTTCAGTGTTTAACAGAACTTGTTGCTCTTCCAGAGAACCCAAATTCGGTTCCCAGTACTCGCTGCAAGCAGCTCGCAGCCACCTTCAGCTCCAGTCCCATGGGGTCCAATGCACTCTTCTGGCCTCTACTGCACCGACATGCACAAAACCAGACACACGCGTGAGCACACACACACACTCAAATAAAAATAATATAAGTAAATCTTTTTTTTTTTAAATTGCTGGCCATAAGGAATTTCTCCACATAACCACATAAAACCACACTTCAGGCTGCTTGTGGTACCCAAACAGTGAGAGAATTGGTGACTGTTTTACGACGATTTGAAGGGCCAGTATAACGTTGCTTCTAAGTTTGTAATCCTTAAATATGCAGGATCTTTTCACACGTGTCCTCTGATTTCCCCAAGGTAGCCTGTGACTCTTAGCCTAGGGACCACCTGCATTTGCCTTAGTCTCCATATGTGTCCTTAGAGACTTGGCTGGCTCTACTTTCTCAGAATTGGCTCTGCTCTGACTCCTGGTCTCACATACTTAATTAGCCGGTTTCCTTTAGCGTTTCTGAAGGATGAGAAGTCCCCGTGGAGAGTCTGGAGGCCGACTCTGCTCTTCTGTGTGCCTCTAGTTCTGAGTAGTCCCTCTCACTACCTCTCCTCCTGACCACTTTTGGCTCATACGCCATCTTGTTCTCACTCCTAAGGGAAAGCAGTATTTCCCCAGGGTTTATTTCTACCTCCAGGCTCATCCTGACTTCTCAGAATCCTTGTTTTCTGACACTTTCTCGTCTGAGTTTCCATCAATCGAGAGAACCCTGCCAAACAAGGTCATGGCTTGGGTAACATATTAACATCTTTGCCAAATAAGGTCACGGTTCGTGTAACATATTGACATATCTGAATAGCCTCTCCGTGCTGGCAATCCTCAGAAACACTTTAGGAAAGTCGGGTCAGATGAGAACTTTCATCATTCCTCCCGGTCTGGGGGTGGAGGGAAAGAGGTAGGTTTAGAAAATCATGAGGGAGAAAAGCTTCACAAGGATTGACGTAAAAGAGAAGGAAACAGAAGTCAGGGCTCGCTCCGGTCTTGCATGACCTCACGTTTTTGTTTCAGTTCCTCAGGAGGTATTTCTTGACAAACAGACAATGAAGAATTGCAGATTTGATCATTGCCTGTGCAAGCCGGTAATGCTGAGGGCTGATATCTGCAGTTTCTGAGAGAAGCCAGCAGACCATCACTTTGGGGTGCTGCTTTGGGGCTCTGACTGACTTTTAAACCGGCCAGGACAGAGAGGCTGGCTCCTCTTAATTTGAGCCACAGGGTTTCAGTGAACATTGGTCAAATTTGCTTAATTTTTAAGTGTATGATAACCATTCATTGTTCTTAATCAGGTCACGGTGGAGCATCAGGTACTCAAAGGAACACAGATTCTTTTTTGGGGTAATACTCTAAAAATGCTGGGTATATGTTCTGTGATCATTCAAGGTCATTGCACAAGCTGTCCCTTCAAGCACCTTCTTGTTCTTCTTGGACTGGGGAAGGGTCTAGGTTGTGAAGTGTTACAGCCATTTTGGAGAAAATATCAGGGCTCAGTGTTTCAAAGCGCCAGTCTGAGGCAGAGTTGTGGCATGAACCTATGCCAAGCACTATCTCTGTGTGTTTGCCACTCCCTTAACCCCTCTCTACCTTCAGTTTTTTTATCTGAAATATCGCTAAGTAATCATACCCACTTCTCAGCCGGTGTTACATTTGATTGCAAATAAGTAGAAACCAAAGATATTAGTACTGTAAGCAAAAGGAAGCTTGTTTTGATCTCATGTATAAAATCAGAAACACACAGCCCAGACCTAGGGTGGTGGCTGCATTCCATTAAATTTTGGGGGGTCCAAGTTCATTTGTCCTGACCCAGATTGTCATCTTCTTTCTAGACGTATTGGTCCATTATTTGTTTCTAAAATGAAAGGCCCGTGCCTGGGTAATTTGCAAAGAAAAGAGGTTTATTTAGCTCATCACTCCGGGTGTTGAAAGTCCAAGAGTAGATGGTGCCACTGGTTTGGCCTTGTGAAGGGGTTTGACAGGGTTACCATGAAAACAGCATTATTATAAAAGTGCTTACAAGAAGGAGAGCCCCCAGGGGGCTACAGGAGACCAGTGAGCAGAAAGGACCATTCTTATTTTCTGTAACAACCCGTTCTGTTGTGAACCTACTGGGGAGATGTAAGAATGACTTTAATCCTCTCTCAGGACAGTTCATCCAAGTGACCTAATGACTGTTCTGATCTCCATCCCTAAAAGATTCCTCTGCCTTCCGACAAGGCCACACTGAGGCTAAGTCTCCCATACACAAAGCTTTGGGACACACATTCAAACTGTACCCAGTCTGTAACACCCAGGGAGCAACATAGAAGAGATGAAGAAGAAAGGGAAGATTGTCCACATGCTATCTTAAAGAAGTTCCTGCAACTCTCCTGCATGCATTCCGTTAATCAGAATTGCGTCACTTAGAAGAGGGGATGGGAAATCCTGACTTTATTCTAGGTGATCCCTGACTTAGTCTATTTTATACTGCTATACTATGCTCTATTCTATTCTGCTCTTAGTCTGTTTTATACTCTAATATAAAAGAGGACATAAGAGTTGGTAATTATAATCAGTGGAAATTCATTGGCTTATGTTTATAGAGGTTGAGAAGTCTGGTAAGGGTCTTACTGTTACACCATTATACAGCAATAGAAGACAGGGTTTTGTTATGTAGCTCTGGCTATCCTAGAACTTGTTATTCAGACCAGTAGACCAGGCTCATGTGGAACTCATAGAGATACACATGGCTGTGCTTCCCAAATCCTGGTGTAAAGGTGTGTGCTACCACACCCAGCCAAATTCACCCTTTTTAATGGCTCCAGCCTACCTACCCACCCACCCATGAGGATAAAGCTCTCATAGCTCATTCTGCTTTTCAAACCCCCCTCCCAAAGTGTTTGATTAAACTTCCACACAGTCCACCCAGGTCTTAATCTCTTAGTACTAATAGAATCACAGTTTTAGTTGAACAGTTTTAAAGGGAGCAAAGATACTTTTCCTTAAACTACAGCAGCCGTAGGCATACCCATCAATTCCACGATCCTACAAGAAGGGAACAAATCAGGGGGGACAACTGGGACTCTCTCCCTCCCCCACATACAAGCATATGTAGTGGGAATTAAATAAGATGATGTATCCGAATCTTTATAAACTCCTTGTGGGGTCTGATGGCGAGTTTTTCCATCATCCTCATCTTCGGGAACAAAGGAAGGTCTGAGGAAGGGTCTTGGACCTCTTTCTCATCAACCACAGGCCTTCTTAGGAATGACAGTTCTGAGGTCCCACAGCTACCATGCCCCGATAACTGGCGCTTTTCCTTTCCTTCCTACATAGGAGCGGACCTTGTGATTAATGAAGTGATGTGGTGGGATCATGGAGTATACTATTGCACCATTGAGGCTCCAGGAGACACTTCAGGAGACCCGGATAAGGAGGTGAAGCTCATTGTCCTGCGTAAGTGCTGCTGGCACCCTCTAGGGCCACCCATCAGTGTACACCCCCGCACACCCATGCAAAAGCACCTACCAATCATAGCAAAACCAGAAACAAACAGGTCTGTGTTACTTTCATTGGACTGGGACCTCTAATGGTCTCTTACTAGAGCTAAACCTTTTTACCAGTATATCACTAGAACTTAACTTTTAGGTCAATGGCTGTATTTACTAAGGTCTAGAACATTGTTTCTCAATCTATGGGTCACTACCCCTCTGGGGTCGAAAGATCCTGTCATGGGGGTTGCCTAAGACTATCAGAAAACACCAAGAGTTACATCAGGACTCATAACAGTAGTAAAAAATTACAGTTATGAAGTAGCAACCAAAATAATTTTATGATTAAGGGTCACCACACATGAGGTATTAAAGGGTCGCAGCCTTAGGAAGGTTGAGAAGCACTGGTCTAGAATGTTGGAGTAGAGGCATCCCTTTGAAGATTTAGTTCAGCCCCCTTTCGGCTTCTCTCCGCTGTAGATTGGCTGACAGTAATCTTCATCATCCTTGGAGCCCTCCTTCTGCTGCTGCTGAATGGTGTGTGCTGGTGCCAGTGCTGTCCTCAATATTGCTGCTGCTACATCCGCTGCCCCTGCTGTCCTACCGTCTGTTGCTGCCCCGAGGAAGGTGAGAGAACACGAGGAGCAGTGGGTTGGGCACGATGAGACGCGTGCCTGAGGCCCCAAGCAGGTCAAAGTTCCTGGTCATTCCAATTCTCCTTCATACCTTCCTCCTTCGCAGGTTCAGAAGACATGAGCATCAGCCCTGAGAATGATGCTCAGGAATGCTCTAAAGTCGCAGGGAAGGTGACTGATAACAGGATTTCTACCTGTGAAACTCTTTTCTTAGTACGCAGATGGAGTCAGACCAACACATTTGAATGACAGCTTGTGTGTGTGTGTGTGTGTGTGTGTGTGTGTGTGTGTGTGTATTTGATCAAGTCAACTTTTCTCTCCCAGGTTAGAAGTAGAATAGAAACTTTCAGCACTCTAGCCATGCCTTGGTCTTTTTGGCAACCTGTCTCAATCCCAAAACTCTCCAGGGATTCTGGCCACCAGCCATCTAATTAACACATGGAAGCTACTCATCCATCTGGAGAGCCCAGGCATTTTAGGAGTTAAATTTCAGAAACCAGGGACAGAGACCAAATGTTTCTAATTCTATTACAATCTCACAACACTACTTAGAGATGAGATGAAAAGAATAGGAAGGGAAATAGAGAAAGGTATTGAGGCATTAGTTCTTTTTTTAAATTAAAAAAAAAATCTTATTTTACATACCAATCCCAGTTCCCTCTTCCTCCCCTCCTGCTCCCCCCACCTTCTCCCCACACCACCTCGCATCCATCCACTCTGTCACAACACTCGAGGCAGGACCAAGGCTCTACTGTCCCCGTATCTAGGCTGAGCAAGGTATCCCTCCATAGGGAATAGGCTCCAAGGAGCCAGGGATATGCACTAGGGATAAATACTGGTTCCACTGCTAGTGGCCCCACAAACTGCCCAAGACACACAACTGTCACCCACATTCTTAGAACCTTGTTTGGTCTTATGCAGGTTCCCCAGCTGTCAATCCAGAGCCAGTGAGCACTCAGTTGCTAGGGTCAGCTGTTTGTGTGGGTATTCCCATCATGATCTTGGCAGCTTTAATCATAATATTGCTCTTCCTTCTCCATGACTGGACTTCAGAAGTACAGCCCAGTGCTTAGCTGTGAATCTTTGCATCTGCTTCCAACAGTTACTGGATAAAGGTTCTATGATGACAATTAATGATGTTATCAATCTGATTATAGGGGAAGGTCAATTCAGGCACCCTCTCCACTATTGCTTAGATTCTTAGCTGGGGTCATCCTTATAGATTCCTGGGAATTTTCCTAGTTCTTTGTTTCTACCTAATCCTATAATGGATCCCTCTTTTGAGGTATCTCTTTCCTTGCTCTCCCTCTTTGTCCTTAACCCAACTCCTTCCTGACCCCTCATGTTCTCCTCCCCACTCCTCTTCTTCTCTCCCCACTCCCCAATCACCCTTCTCCTCCCTCCATACTGCCAATTTACTAAGGAGATTTTGTCTACTTTCTCTTCCCAAGGGGATCCATTTATGTCTCTCTCAGGTTCTCCTTGTTTCGTGTCTTCTCTGGGGTTGTGGGCTGTAGGCTGGTTATCCTTTGTTTTATGTCTAATATCCATTTATGAGTAAGTAAATACTGTGTATGTCTTTCTGTGTCTTGGTTACCTCACTCAGGATGATTTTTCTAGTTCCACCCATTTACCTGAAAATTTCAAGATGTAATTTTTTTATCACTTAGTAGTATGCCATTATGTAAATGTACCACATTTTTTAATCTGTTCTTCAATTGAGGGGCATTTAGGTTGTTTCCAGGTTTTGGCATGAATAATGCTGCTATGAACATATCTGAGCAAATGTCCTTGTAGTATGAATATGTTTCCTTTGGTATATACCCAAAAATGATATTGCTAGTTCTTGAGGTAGATTGATTCCTAATTTTCCGAGAAACTGCCATACTGATTTCCAAAGTGGCTGTACAAGTTTGCACTCCCACCAGCAATGGAGGAGTGTAGCATAAGCTTTCATTAATGTTTTTGATCTTAGCTATTCTGACAGGTGTAAGATTGTAGTAGGAGGTGGCTTGTTTGTTCCTGACTGCTCAGCCCTGAAATAATCACACAGAAACTGTATTAATTAAATCACTGCTTGACCTATTAGCTCTAGTTTCTTATTGGCTAGCTCTTACATCTTACTTTAACCCATTTCTGTTAATCTGTGTATTGCCACATGGCTGTGATTTACCAACAAGGTTCCGTCTGGCATCTATCTATGGTAGGGCTACATGGCTTCTCTCTAACTCCACCTTCTTTCTCCCAGCATTCAGTTTAGTTTACCCTGCCTAATTCTGTTCTGCCCTGCTATAGGCCCAAAGCAGTTTCTTTATTAATCAATGGTAATCACAGCATTCAGAGGGGAATCCCACAATACCTCCCCTTTTCTGTCTCAATGAAAAGGAAGGTTTTGATTTTAACATAGTAAAATTACATATAACAAACAGGTATCAAGCAAGAATTACAGTTACAATATTTATATCTATGTTATCGTCCATCTTTATAACATGGTATCTCAGAGTCATTTTGATTTGCATTTCCCTGATACCTAAGGATATTGAACATCTCCTTAAGTGTCTTTCAGCAATTTGAGATTAGTCTGTTGAGAATTCTCTGTTTAGATCTGTAACCCATTTTTAAATTGGATTATTTGGTATTTTTGATGACCAATTTCTTGAGTTCTTTATATATTTCTGAAATTGGTCCTCTATTTGATGTGGGATTGGTGAAGATCTTTTCCCATTCAGTAGGCTGTATTTTATCTTACTGACAATGTCTTTTGCTTTACAGAAGCTTCTCAGTTTCAGGAGGCCCCATTTATTTATTGTTACTCTCAGTGTCTGTGCTACTGGTGTTATATTCAGGAAGTGGTTTCCTGTGCCAATACATTCAAAGCTACTTCCCACTTTCTCTTCTATGAGGTTCGTGGTTGCTTTATATTGAAGTCTTTGATCCATTTGGACTTCAGTTTTGTACATGGGGATAGATGTGGATCTATTTACATTCTTCTACATGTTGACATCCAGTTATGCCAGAACCATTTGTTGAATTCATTTCTTTTTTTCCATTATATAATTTCTTTGTCCAAAATCAGGTGTTCATATGGGTTAATATCAGGTTCTTTGATTTGATTCCATTTGATTCCTATCTGTTTTAGTGCCCAAACCAAGTTGTTTTCATTACTGTAGTTCTGTAGTAGAGTTTAAAGTCTGGAATGGTGAAGCCTCCAAAAGTCCCTTTATTGTGCAGGTTTGTTTTGGCTATCCTGGGTTTTTTTGTTTTTTCATATGATGTTGAGTATTGTTCTCTTAAGGTCTGTTAAAAATTGTGCTTGGATTTTGATGGGGATTGCATTGAATCTGTAGCTTGTTTTTGGTAAGATTGCCATTTTTACTGTGTTGTTCCTACCTCTCCACGCATGAGAGATCTTTTCATTTTCTGATATTATCTTCAATTTCTTTCTTTAAAGACTTAAAGTTCTTGTCATACAGGTCTTTCACTTGTTTGGTTAGAATATCGCCAGGATATTTTATGTTGTTTATAGCTATTGTGAAGGTTGATGTTTCTCTGATTTCTTTCTCAGCCTGTTTATCATCTGTGTATACGAGAACTACTGATGTTTTTTGAGTTAATCTTGTATCTGCCACATTATTAAAAGTGTTTATCAGCTGTAAGAGTTCCCTGGTGGATTTTTTGGAGGTCACTTCTGTAAACTATCATATCATTTGCAAATAGTGAAAGTTTGACTTCTTCCTTTCCAGTTTGTATCCCCTTGATCTTCTTTTGTTGTCTTATTGCTCTAGCTAGAACTTTGAGTACTATATTAAGTAGATATGGAGAGAGTGGACATCTTTGTCTTGTTCCTGATTTTAGTGGGATCATTTTGAGTTTCTCTCCATTTAGCTTGATGTTGGCTGTTGACTTGCTGTATATTGCCTTTTTTATGTTTAGGTATGTTCCTTGTATCCCTAATTTCTCCAAGACTTATATTTTTGAAAGGGTGTTAAAGTTTGTCAGAGATGTTTTCCTCATGTAATGAGAGATCATGTGTGTTTTTCTTTCAATTTGTTTACATGGTGGATTATATTGATGAATTTTTGTATGTTGAACTACCCCTGCATCTCTGGGATGAAGACTACTTGATCATGGTGAATGATTTTTTTTATGTTTTCTTGTATTTGGTTTGCCAGTATTTTACTGAGTATTTTTGCATCAATGTTTTTGAAGGATATTGGTCTATAATTGACTTTCTTAGTAATGTCTTTGTGTGATTTGGGTATCGGGGTAATAGTCACCTTGCAAAAAGAGTTTAGCATTGTCCCTTCTGTTTCTATTATGTGGAACAATTTGAGAAGTATTGGCATTAGTTCTTCTTTGAAATTCTGGTAGAATTCTGTGCTGAAACAATCTGGCCCTGGGCTGTTTTTGGTTGGGAGACTTTTGATGACTGCCTCTATTTCTTTAGGAGTTGTAGGTCTATTTAAATTGTTTATCTGTTCTTGATTTATTTTTGGTATGTGGTACCTATCCAGAAAATTGTCCATTTCCTTTTATTTTTCTATTTTGAGGAGTACAAATTTTTGAAATATGACCTGATAATTTTTTGGATTTCTTCTGTGTCTGTTATTATGGTCCCCTTTTAATTTCTGATTTTGTTAATTTGCATTTTGGTTAGTTTGGATAAATATTTGTGTATCTTTTTTATTTTCTCAAAGAATCAAATCTTTCTCTCATTGATTTTTGTATTGCTTTCTTTGTTTCTACTTTATTGATTTCAGTCTTCAATTTGATTATTTCCTGGTGTCTACTCCTCTTGGGCGAGTTTGCTTCTTTTTGTTCTAGAGCTTTCAGGTGTGTTGCTAAATCACTAATGTGAAATTTC
>NW_026068088.1:2402643-2461845 GCF_014885135.2 Alexandromys fortis
TGATTTGGGTATCGGGGTAATAGTCACCTTGCAAAAAGAGTTTAGCATTGTCCCTTCTGTTTCTATTATGTGGAACAATTTGAGAAGTATTGGCATTAGTTCTTCTTTGAAATTCTGGTAGAATTCTGTGCTGAAACAATCTGGCCCTGGGCTGTTTTTGGTTGGGAGACTTTTGATGACTGCCTCTATTTCTTTAGGAGTTGTAGGTCTATTTAAATTGTTTATCTGTTCTTGATTTATTTTTGGTATGTGGTACCTATCCAGAAAATTGTCCATTTCCTTTTATTTTTCTATTTTGAGGAGTACAAATTTTTGAAATATGACCTGATAATTTTTTGGATTTCTTCTGTGTCTGTTATTATGGTCCCCTTTTAATTTCTGATTTTGTTAATTTGCATTTTGGTTAGTTTGGATAAATATTTGTGTATCTTTTTTATTTTCTCAAAGAATCAAATCTTTCTGTCATTGATTTTTGTATTGCTTTCTTTGTTTCTACTTTATTGATTTCAGTCTTCAATTTGATTATTTCCTGGTGTCTACTCCTCTTGGGCGAGTTTGCTTCTTTTTGTTCTAGAGCTTTCAGGTGTGTTGCTAAATCACTAATGTGAAATTTCTTGAGGTTCTGGTAGAATTCTGTGCCGAAACAATCTGGCCCTGGGCTGTTTTTGGTTGGGAGACTTTATGTAGGCACTTAGCACTATGAATTTCTCTCTTAGCACTTCTTTCAAAGTGGCCCATAAGTTTGGGTATGTGTGTATTCATTTTCATTGAATTCTAGGATGTCTCTAATTTTTTTATTTTTTTTCCTTTACCCTGGGGTGATTCAATTGAGCATTATTCAGTTTCCATGAGTTTGTGGGCTTTCTGAAATTAGTGTTGTTGTTGAATTCTAACTTTAAGTCATGGTGATCCAATAAGATACAGGGGTTATTCCATTTTTTTTGTATTCATTGAGGTTTGCTTTGTTACTGAATATGTGGTCAATTTTTGAAAAGGTTTCATGAGGTACTGAGAAGAAGGTATATTCTTCTGTGTTTGGATGGAATGTTTATAGGTGTCCATTTGAGTCATAACTTCTGTTAGTTCCTTTATTTCTTTGTTAATTTCTGTCTGGCAGTCCTGTTCAGTGGTGAGAGTGGAGTGTTGAAGTCTCAAACTATTAGTGTGTGGGGTTTCATGTGTGATTTAAGCTTTAGTAATTTTTTTTATTTTACAAATGTGGGTGGGCCTTTTATTTGGGGCATAAATGTTCAGAATTGGTACTTCATCTTGATAGATTTTTTTCTGTGATGAATATGAAATGTCCTTTTTCATCTCTTTTGATTAATTTTAGTTTGAAGTCTATTTTGTTAGATATTAGGATAGCTACACCAGGTTGTTTCTTAAGCCCGTTTGATTGGAAAATCTTTTTCCCAAAACTTTACATTGAGGTAATGTCTGTCTTGGAAGTTGAGGTGTGTTTCTTGTATGTAGCAAAAGGATGGATACTGTTTTCATATCCATTCTTTTAGCCTGTGTCTTTTTATAGATGAATTGAGACTGTTGATATTAAGAGGTATTAATGACCAGTGATTATTAGTACCTGTTACTTTTGGTTTTGTTGTTGTTGTTAGTATTGTGTGTGTGTGTGTTTTCTTTCTTTGGGTCTTGCTGGTATGGGATTATCTATTGCCTGTGTTTTTTTGTGGGTGTAGTTAGATTCCTTGGGCTGGAATTTTCTTTCTAGTACTTTGGGATGGGATCGATTTGTGAATAGGTATTGTTTAAATCTGGTTTTGTCATGGAATATCTTGTTTTCTCCATCTATGGTGATTGAGAGCTTTGCTGGGTATAGTAGTCTGGGATGGCATCTGTGGTGTGGTCTCTTAGTGTCTACAAAATGCTTATCCAGGACCCTTTGGCTTTCAGAGATTTTGTTGAGACGTCATGTGTAATTCTAATAGGTCTCTCTTTATATGTTACTTGACCTTTTTCCTTTGCAGCTCTTAATATTCTTTATTTATTCTATATCTTTAGTGTTTTGATTATTATGAGATGAGCGGACATTTTTTTTTGGTCCAGTCTATTTGGTGTTCTGTAAACTTCTTGTACTTTAATAGGCATATTCTTATTTAGGTTGAAAAGGTTTTCTTCTATGATTTTGTTGAATATATTTTCTGTACCTTTGAGCTGGACTTCTCCTTCTCTTCCTATTATTCTTAGTTTTGGTCTTTTCTTGGTGTCCCAGATTTCCTGGACATTTTGTGTTAAGAGTTTGTTGCATTTAACATTTCCTCTATCATATGTTCAACACCCAAGATTCTCTCTTTCAGCTATTATATTCTGTTAGTTGCTTGTAACTGTAGTTCCTGATTGTTTACCCAGATTTTCCATTTCCAGAATTCCCTTGGTTTGTGGGGGTTTTTTTATTGCCTCTAAATCAGTTTTCAAGTCTTGAACCATTTTGTTCACCTGTTTGTCTTTTCCTGGCTTTCTTTGCTTTCTTTAAGGGATTTGATGTTTTCTTCTAATTTTTGCCTTTCCTCCGCTTTTGTAAGGGAATTTTTTATTTCCTCTTTAAGAACTCTATCATCTTCATAAAGTTATTTTTAAGGTCATTTTCTTCTGCTTCATGTGCATTGGGATGTTCAGGTCTTGCTGTTGTAGAACCACTATTTTCTGGTGGTGCATGTTGCTCTTTATGTTGTTGAATGTGGTCTTACACTACCATCTGTCTGCCCATCTCATCCTCCAGTAGGTGTGGGTGGGGCCTATGATTCAAGGGGTCCATCTTCCTCCAATTGGTACATGTGGGGCCTGTGGCTTGGGTGATCACTCTTCCTCCTAATGCAGGCTGGCCATGCCTCTGGTGGATGCTGATATGTTTCGGAAGCTCCTCCAGGTGTAGGCGGGACCAAGACTCTGGTGGTCGGAGATGACCTTGAGAGTGGTTGGAGGTGTAGAGAGGCTGCTCCCAGGTCACTGGGGCTTTGCTGAATGGGGGGTGGAATGGGATGTGCCTCTAGGAACCATGGCCTAGAGAGTCGAAGCATTAGTTCTTAAACTGAAGCTCACACTAAATCATATAGAGGTCTTGGTCAAAATTAGTTATTGTCCCTCCCTCCCAGACTTCTGACCCAATGGGTCTGGGGGAGTAGGGCCCTAGAATGTGTATTTCTCAGACTTCCCCAGGTGATGTGAAGCTTGTGCTGGGGAAGAGGAGAAGGAACAGAAGCTCTTAGCATAAGCTTTCTTTGGATTGAAATTTCATCCTTTAAAAGAGCAATTTTGGACCAGCAAAATAGCTTAGTGGGTAAGGTGCTTGCCACCAAGCCTGACCCCCTGAGTCCTGTCCTCAAGACCCACATGGTGGAAAGAGAAAACTGATTTTTGGCTTCCACATAAGCCATGGCACATGCATGCCTGCACAACACAAACACACACACACACACAGAAAGACTATAAAAGCCCTAAAATTTAAGTTGCAGAATGGATGATAAAGGCAAAAGAACTTAAATGTCCTATAAAGTTCCTTCCTTAGTAAGGAGATAGGAGTTGAATCAACTGTTTTAACTGGGAGTGTTTCTTTTTATGTATTTGTTTCAAGTAACATTTGATTTGCCTGTAAAGTTCCACATGGTAGAAAATCTGAGAAATTAAAAAAAAAAAAAAAAAGAGTCAACTAAGCCAAGTCCCCAGAGATAAGCACTCTTGTCATCATGGTCCATGGGGAAGAAGACAGTTTGAAAGGAAGACTTGATGAATTGCTCATGATGACAGACACCCAACTCAATCTGTGATGTCAGCTCAGTGATCTGCGTCTGGTTTCAGCACTTCAAGGTTGAGTGGTGTCTTACAGGAAAAGAGAAATAGCTTTCATTGGATGTGTGCCAGATGTGTGCCCTTTGTATCTACTTCCTCATGGAATCCTCACCACAGCCCGCCAAAGGCATATGTCCTCACTGTTTAACAGGCAAGGTCAGAGAAGTCTCATAGCTGGGAAGTAGCAGTCACCTGCACAGTGTTAAGCCTCTGATTTGTGTCTGTGTGGTGTCCCATATAGGGACTGCCACAGCCTCTGTGGACTAGCTGAGGCTATATAAATTCTTTGAAGAGGAGAGAATAGCAAAGTACTCAACATGAGTCTATGGAGCTTCCTACCTTTCAGCTTTTTGGACAGAAGCCATGGAGAAGTCACTGTCATGGGAGTAGTCACATGTGAGATGAGATAAGTCTTCACAGGATGACACCTTAGATTACAGGGCATTAAAAGCAGGCAGGACTGGGGCAAAACTGGCATGGATGATGTATGCATGTGGTCAGTGAGCTGAGAAACAAAGGTTTGGTTTCTCTTCGGTGGCTGGAGCTTGCTCATTTAAAAGAACCCATGAAATGAAGAGCTGCAGGCCATCAGCTAAGGTCCTTGGATTTGATCAGACAAGCTCACGTTTTTGACTTTACTGACAAGTTCAGCAATGAGATGAATGGCGGAAAGGGGCAGGGATGGTTAAGGAAAGAAAGCAAGAAGCTGTGTTGTTTTTATTTCTAGACCCTGAAAGCCCTAAGGATGTTTATAAGCAGACAACCAAATGGGAATAAATGGCAGCCGCACTTAAGAAGTGGGTGACCCTGAGTGAGTGGTGTTACTTTGAAAGCAGAACTAAGTCTACCACGAAAGGGCTATCCTTCAAAAAGAAAGAGACAAGAGTGTAGGCAGCCTGACCTCTAGAGAGAGAGGTCACTACATGTGGAGGATGGTCAGCATATGAGGGAGAAGAATTGAGGGAGCCCACAGCCTGCCACAGTTTCTGCAAGTCAAAGTCCAGCGCTGGAGGCATAGCTTCGTGGCTTTCATGAGACCTCTGGGTTTGATCCCAATACTACAAGCAAACAAATGTGCTTGATGCAGAAGGAAACCTGCAGAAGGATGCTGGAGATTTTAGATCATCTCCCCTCCTATCACAGCCCATTTCCCCAGCCAGCTCCCACCTTCCTGAGTTGTAACATGGCGGCTAGACAGACCACTAAAAGTGGTCCTAAGATTTCACAGATACAGATAATCCACCTAGTGTTGGTAAACAACCCTCATAGGACTTAGAGATGAAAGTTTTTGAAACTGAGACTGATTTTTTTTAATACAAGAACTAGAGAAGCTCCTCATATCTCTGAGTTACTGGTCTCCCCTCTCCAGAGAATATCTCTTATCTCTCTCTCTCTCTCTCTCTCTCTCTCTCTCTCTCTCTCTCTCTCTCTGTCTGTCTCCAGGAGAGAGTGAGGCATGGAGAGATTTCTCCAATTACATAGATAGACCTTGTTGATCTAGACCGCGCGCTGTTGGCTCCCTGTGAGGGCTAGTTTAGTTCCTGCCCTTAGCAAAGAAGATGCAATCAGCTAGAAATTCATGGGGACCTGAGCAGCGGGGTGCATAGGAGGAGGAAAGACATGTGTGATGGAAAATCGTGCAATGGTTCCCATCCTGGAGAGGACACTTTGAGGCCCCATGGCTTGGCTCTGAAGATGACCCTTTGAGGCCCCATGGCTTGGCTGGGGCCAGGATGCCTCTGTTCATGGTTTCCAGAGGCTAAAAGGGGTCTGGGGTTCCCTGAAGCTGCTGAGGGCATTAATGCGAGGACTGGCCAGTCAGAAAATACAAAGGCCTGGGGGGCACAGGGTAGAAGGAAGGTAAGGAACAAGCCAGTCAGAAAATACAAAGGCCTGGGGGTCACAGGGTAGAAGGAAGGTAATGAACAAGCGTGCTTCTGTGACAGCAAAGAGGTGGTGGGAAGAATGGTGAGCCTCCTGGCCAAGGGAAGTTGTAAGGTCTCTGTGGACATGGGGGAGGGGAGAAAGGGAGTAGTGGTTTCAGAGGGGGGTGAAGTGTTGTCACGTCTGTCCCTAGTAGATGTCTTACACATTATGCCCTGGCTCTTCCCTTGGAGGGAGTCAAAGATTACTGCTGTTTAGATGTGTGGGTTTGTTTCTCCTAGAGCGAAGGCCAAAGAAACGATTTGTTATAACCATGAGAGTTTCTATCTACTGATTCACTTTTCAGGCGTGCCATATGTTTTGCCTCATTTAATGCTAGCAACTCTGCGGAGACTCCAAAAGCTTCAAGTTGCACAGCTAGAATTGTCTGGCCCTCAAAACCTTTATTTAAAGAAGCTACCCCCATGTTCCCATTTCTCAGAATTTCCTTGAGTCCTCAGAATCCAGCTCCAAGCTGACAGAAACCTTAACATACCCTCAGGTTTCTCAGACTACAGCACACCACAGGCCACGATGAAGCATTGGGTGGGAATGCGACTTTTGTCATCTCAACTTCATTTATTTCCCATGTTAAAAGACATCTCCAGACCAGGCATGGAGGCTCATGCCTGTAATCTCAGTACTCTGGAGGCAAGGCAGGAAGATCATGAAGTTTTATGCCAGCCTGGACTATAGAGTGAGACCCTGTTTTAACAAACCAGAGGCTGGGAGGTTGGGGGGGGCGGGGGCTGTGAGAAAGGTTTGTTTGTTTTTACATAAAATCCTTGGTGTGCTGATAGTGGCCAGTAGAAGGGGCTGTTAAGCGCTTGCCCCTGTCCCCTTTGAGGCTGGAGCACTGTGGGTTGGTATTAAGGTGTGGCAACTCTAGGAGCTGTTTCGCGTTTGCACTTGATTTCCTCTTGGCTGGGCTGTGACATACCAATAGGGCTGGAGCACTGGACATTTTGGGGGACTCTGTGGCAACCATTTCCTGTTGTGTTGGGAGATGGCCTCTCAAGGGCCTCAGCAGATCTCCCACCCTGTCTTCTGCCCTGTTCTTCAGTGTTGGAGGGAGACCAAGGCAGAGCTGGGCTGGTTTACAGCTAACCTTGCAGTCGCTGAGACGCCAGGGTGGGGGCCCATCACCCTGCATAGCAGCATGCATCTGTTCCACGCATGGACAGGCAGAGTCTTTGGGAGTCAAATGGGACTTGCCCGCAGTTACCTCAAAATGGAAACAAAAACAAATAAGTGTTTGTACTTTTATTGCACTTGCTGCAGAGTGCATGCTTCAGAACAGCCACACCTAGGGGACCCAAGGGACATTTCATAGACCCTTTGTGTTGCTTTTTTTACACAGTCTTTTCTCCAATAAGGGAATATTTCCCTTCCATTTGCCTGTCCCATCTCTAATTGGGGGAAGCCCCAGCAGCTAGTAAAGGAGAAGCCTAGAAAGGCTCCGCTACAGCTCACTTCAGCTTTATGTATCCCGGGCCTTCCCCCACACGGTTTCCCTCACCCAGGGCTGGTGGAGCAGCTGGAAACACGCTTTAGCATCACACCATAGCCTTGTTCTTCCCCTCAGAACAGACAGCCCTGAGCTTGTCCTGCAGGCTCACGAGCCCTGATTCGTAGTCTCCTCTAAGCCTCTGCTTGTGGGGCTTTTCTCTGCAGCCTGAAGTTTGACTGTTTATATGCGTGCACCTGCCTACGCTCTTCAGGTGACCTGGAGAGCGAGCGACGGGAGGATATGTTTTCAGGCTAGGGAGTTGAGTTTTAAAAAATAGACCTCCCTAGGGTGTGAGAGATGCAGTCTTTAATATAGGAAATGCAATCCCTTGCTAAAGACCTACCAGAGTCGCCGGTTCCCTTAACTCTTGCTTCCATGCAAATTAGCTAAGAATGGGTTCCAAGGCAAGAAGCTGGAAGCACAGACCACCGAGTGAGGTGGGAGGTGGGGGACTCTCACTGGCTAAGGGTCTGTGTTTCTCCTTCTTCCCCTGCAGCCCTGGCCCGCCACCGCTACACGAAGCAGGTTCAGGCCCTAGGTCCTCAGAGGATGGAAAAACCCCTGTACTGGGGGTCGGACAGGAGCTCCCCAGTTTCATCTTATGCAATGAACCCGCTGCTGCAGCGAGGTAAATTTTGCCAGAAAGCCATGGGAGGAAGAGGGCAGAGGGAGAGGGCAGACTTATGGCCCGCTCACAGAGGAGCTGCATGCCCAGTGGAGTGGGAGGGAGTGGAATCTTGCTAAGGAACATGCCACTTTAAGAGCTAGTTCCTAGAAGGATGTCTAGGGACCGCAGTTCAGTACGCCTTATCTTTGCTTCCATTCAGATTTGTCTTTACGGTCCAGCCTTCCGCAGATGCCAATGACCCAGACGGTTGCCCACCCTCCAGTGCCCAATGGTGTTCTGGAATATTTGGAGAAAGAATTGCGGAACCTGAACCCAGGCCAGCCTCCCGATCTCAGAACCAAATCTGGCTACCCTTGCAGCATGCTGTCCTCCCTGGGCTCTGCAGAGGTTGTGGAACGCAGAGTCATCCACTTGCCCCCGCTGATCAGAGACCCACTGTCCTCCAGGACCAGCAGCTCCTCACACCAGCAGCGGCTCAACCCTGCTTCTTCTAGACACTGGGATCCGAGTGAGGGCCGGAGGCAGCGCTATCACTCGGATTTCCTCCAAGAGCTCCAGGATCGGGGGATCAGACCCTGGGTCCCAGGGAGAAGGGAGTTGGACCCCCATTGGAGTGGGAGGCACCACCGCTCTAGGCCCCACGAGTCCTCCATGCCCTGGTCAGACTGGGACAGCCTGAGCGAAGGCCCCTCGTCCAGTGAGGCCCCTTGGCCCCCCAGACGTCCAGAGCCCCGGGAAGGTGCCCAGAGGCATGGGAGACGCAGGCACCGCAGCTACTCACCTCCCTTGCCCTCGGGCCCCAGTTCTTGGAGCTCTGAAGAGGAGAAAGAGTCACTGCCCAGGAATTGGGGTGCCCAGCGCCACCACCGCCGCCATCGCCGCCGTTCACAATCCCCAAACTGGCCTGAGGAGAAGCCACCCAGCTACCGTTCACTGGATGTCACCCCAGGCAAGAACAACAGGAAAAAAGGGAATGTGGAGAGGCGCTTGGTGAGCCTGGGACATCCTATGGAGGGTCGGGCATAGTCACTGGCCCCACAGCCAGCATCTTGTCCACAGCTGACACAGACCCTGCAAAGTCCTTTTCTGCATAACGGTCGGGGCAGGATGGGGCACACTGTCTTTTTTTGGAAGGAAAGGGCCGAGTCAGTGCAGGGTGCAGAAGAGGCCCAGGGCTTGCATCCCATTTAGGAGTAAAACTTTAGAGTGCTGTGAACACTGAAGGTACTGGCCACTGTGTAGCAGTCTAAGGAGTAAACCCAGGAGAACACAGGACATAAGCGCCTCTGGCATTTCAGGCATTTTTTTATTTTTTAGAGGCATGATTTTTAAGTCAGGTATGGTGGCACACACCTTTAGTCCCAGCCTGTAATCCCAGCACTCAGGAGGCTGAGACAGAAAAACTGCCTCAAGTTCAAGGCCAACCTGATCTACCTTCCGAAACCCCGTCTCTGAAGTACCATGACTTTAAGACATCATTGTACAATTACCCCACCCAAGTGCCAGCTGATGTTTTTATGAAAATGTTCCACCATTGCTCAAATGTAAATGAGCTACTTACTCAGGCAATTTATGGGCTACCAATGAATAGCTCTTCTCAGGCCAAAACCTTTTCATCGTTTTTCTTCTGCTGAGACAGGCAGGTCTCAGGAAGCTCTGAGGGGAAGTCCCAGAGGAAGGCCATAATCGAAGAACAGCAGTCTCTTAGGGGCTTTGAAGGACATACCTACCATTACACACACACACACACACACACACACACACACACACACACACATTTAAAATCAAATGTGTGGGAAGGTGAGGTGCAGGGTGTTTCTCTAGGGCCAGCTGAGGTGGAGGAGCGGCGTGAGGAAGGCAGTGAAGCCCATCGGGTGCTTCCGAAATCACCAATGGCAGTTGTGTCAGCTCACAGGTGTCCTGTGGGTGCCAAGATCTGCAGTATTGAAAGCAGCTCCTGCCAGCCCTGGGCACTGAACTGTGTACATTTTGCATATGTCGTATACCCCATGCAGCCCTGTACTGTGACGGCCTCTGAGTTAAGAGATTTGTGTGCCAGTGGCCCTCTGCCCTGGGCTGGTCTCTCATGAACCTCTTTGTCTTAGCTGAAGCTTAAGGAGTGAGCTCATCCACACATGATAAGGTCAATAGAACAAATCCTGGAAGAAAGCACAGAACCAGTTAAAGCTGGAATATCTAGAACCACCATCAAATATAATATCTAAATATGCCTCTTCCTTTTAGTAGAAAAAAAATGCGATTTCAAGTTTTGCCTCCAATATCTGAGCTCTATTTTCTTTTAGGTTGCTTTTTTCTTTTTCTTTTCATCCAGTTAACTTACTTAGCTCCTTCTAAGCCTTGGAATATAAGAGGAAGGGTACAAGACATTATGTTCTAGACACTGAGGCAGTCCTGATTCATTTAGCCTCATGCGGCTCGGAAAGGCTGAGTAACAAAGGCAGAACACATAGCAATAGAGAATGAAGTCCAAGTCTGAACATAGCCCTCTGGTTCTTAAGCTTTTTCAATAACCCGCACTGTTTCCTCAGATGAAAGGCAATTTTTGAGATCAATAATGCTTTCTAGTGATCAATTTTCTCCAAGTATCAATATTTAAAAAAAAAATTAAGAGGTACATAAGAAGCAATTCTGCCATAATTTTTATTTATAAAATTACCCTTGAGAAGCAAAGATTTTGTCCAAATAATTAAAAAAATTCCCCATTGTCTGAGTTTGTTTTTTAGAATTATCACTTAATTGCATCCAACTTTCTACTTATATTCTGTCAGTGGCCAGAAGTCCAGGACCAAAGCTTGACTGCAGATTGGTTCATTTAAAGGGTGCATTTTTGTATCTCTGTAGCTTTATTGTGAAGGAGACTCTGTGCTGGTGCTCAATGCTTCCTCCATAGATGTCTGAAGACACTGGAGCTCGCTGCTTTCAGTATTGTGCACCATTAGGCCACTAGATGGTGACTTTTGATTGAGCAGCGCTCGAAGTTCCTCTATTCCTTACATTAAAAATATGTAATCACTGTTAAGTCAGGCTTTATCAGTGACAGATTTACCATAACTTTAAATAAAATATTCCTTAAACTATTTTAATAATTATTTACTATTTTTGAGAAATGTCCATTAAAATATTTTAATCAGAGAAACAGGAAATAGATATTTTAGGCTCATATGGCACCTTTTCTCTCAAGAGTAATGTTTAATAAATATACACAATCTAGGGATTCTGTGCACCTAACCTCCTGGCCATCTAAAACAGGCAAGAGGTGCTGTCTGCTCAGTACCCAGGAAAACACAAACCTTCTGCTGTGGCAGCGCCTGCTCAGCTTGACTCCAGCTGAGCTCTCCCTAGCTGGTGGCCTTTTCACTCAGAGAAAGCAAAGCAGGAACTTCAAGCTTTCCACTCCGGTGGCTTCAGAATGAATGAGCCCAGTGTCCCTAGCCTCCTTCAGATTATCTTTCTTTCCAATCTCACCCTAATAGAATGAGCTCCAAGACCCTCTGGTATTATCTTCACAGCCTGACCCACATACGTCTGTTCTAGTGAGAAGAAAGCCACGGTGTTTGCTTCTGCGCTAACCTCAAATGCTCTGTAGTGACTACCAGGGATTATATTTTTGTCTTAAGTTCTTTATTTTGTTTTGTTTTGTTTTAAAGTTGTATTGAGATCTGCGATCTTCTACTTTGAGTGTCCCTGAACATGCCAAGGTCTTCCTGGACAAAGTCCCTTTAGTCCTTTTTGGTGTTGACTGTTCTCTGGCACAGTATTCAGATTAGAACCCTTGGCCCTGAAAACTCATTCAATACTGAGAAACAGATTTTGAAGCAATCTGATGCACATA
Organism: Alexandromys fortis; assembly: GCF_014885135.2. Taxonomy (NCBI): domain Eukaryota; kingdom Metazoa; phylum Chordata; class Mammalia; order Rodentia; family Cricetidae; genus Alexandromys; species Alexandromys fortis. Next base: position 2,414,359 of record NW_026068088.1, read on the forward strand.
CCCACGCAATATCTATGACTGTTCATCATAGAGCAGGTATTTATCTTCTCAAATAAGAAGATGGTCTCGTTCCTGAACTCCAGCTATAAATTTGCAAAAATGCAATAAAATTATCCCCCTCCCTGAAAGACATGGAGAGGTTTGAGTAGCATAAACCACAATTCTTGCCTTATCAAGAAGGAAAAACAAACACACAACAGACCCACAAATAACAACTGTCGAAGGAAAGTTATTGAGTTTGTTCAGGAAAAGTCTGAAAAATAATTTAAGAGGACTACTAGAGTCTGAAACGGAATGAAAGGGTTGGGGAGGAATTGCTCAGAGTATAAATAAGGAGCAGAGCTGTCTTTGCACTAAATCTTGAACTAACTAGTAAGTGAAAAGCAGGCCTTTTCTTCCATCTACTGAAGACTTGGAGATATTACAAAAACGACAGTGAGGAAAGAGTAAGTAAGATTAGAAATTTTCGGAAATTGTCATCGCTTAAGGAAGGCCATCGAGAGGAGAAAGTGGCACCATGAAAGGTCAAGAAGTAGTCAGCCTCCACTTGGCGGGTTGGACCAGCTCACTTTGGGTGTTACAGGCTTGGGCTGTAGACTGGGCTGACTGTAGTTCTTGTGTTCTTATTCCTCAGGAGAGAGAGAGCTCCCATAGTGGACGGAGTGTGGTCATTTAGTCTCCAGGCACAGTGCTGTCTCTTGGATCCCTCGTGTCCTCAGCATTACCAAGATTGCCAGCTGCGTTGGAAGGGCACAACACATCTGTGTCTTACAGTTTGGGAATAAGACTCAAATAGAAGAGCTTTCAAAACAGGACTTTATGGGATTAATAGCAAGCTCCCCCCTTGATCATGCCCTCTTTGTATTACATAATCTCTGACTTGTAAGAGACCCTAACTAGGATGTGATCCCCTGGGAACATAGTGACCCACGTGTTCAAGTGGGTCATGACACTCAGGACCAAGGCAGTGTCATAATAACAACTCAGGACTCTTTAAGAAGAAATCAAACATGTTTCAGGAACAGGAAACCTATGGAATATTATGGGTAAATTCCCATGGAAACTTCCTGTCCCTCTCTTGAACTTCTTGAGGGTTTTTCCACATTGTGGTCCTGAGCATTTCTGGGTTTCAAGTTCTACTGCCTGCAGGAGTTCTATAGCCCTGTCCCTTTCACGGGCTGTTAACTGCAACTCTGAACAATCACAGGGAAGCAGTTTTGCACCAACCATATTCTTTTCTTTTTTTCTTGCACTTTCCCCTACACTTAATTTATTTTCTTATATTTTATAATAATGCTAAGATCACTTTAAGTACCTCCAAGCACTACACAGCTGTAAACAAGAAAAATAAATGTAATGGACCAAAGATTCCATCCCAAGGAAATATCTGCTTTTTTACCTTGGATCTTTACTTTTCTTCATTGATTTAAGCCTCTACCCCAGTAAATCTCATAGAAGAATCAGGCACTATACAAAGTTCTGAAATGATCCTTCTCCTGGGACTACTGACTGCTTCAGGGTTGCGATCTCCCAAGCATTAGCATGTAGGCAGGCTTTGCTGCTCAAGAGTCCCAGAAAGAAATAGCTGAGCCCTTCCTGTAACAGGGCCTATGACTGCTTTCCATTTTCCATATGGATGGTTCACAGATATTTTTATGATTGATGTGTAGGCTTTCTCTGAGTAGATTGGAATGAGGTGGTTCTAACAGTATTGATACTGTAAAAAAAAAAAATCAGCAATACCCCTGTCTATATGGTTGTGAGCTCAATCTAGAGCTAAGTGTATCAACCCATCCATTCTTCTCCAGACTTATAATTAGAAGTATGGGGGCATGGGGTGTACTAAATTTCTGTGTTTGTCAGGGGTTGCTTTCAAGATTTTTGAAATTGAAACTTAAATTAGGAAACAGGAAAAATAATTAATAGCTAATGTACACATAAAATTCAGTAGTTTGCACTATTCTGGTACAGAAGAGTTGACACTGACCCACTTTTCAACTTATTTCTTGGTGAAGTATAATTTTGTAAATCAAAATTATTGAAAATAGATTCTTGTCTCATACAATAAATCCTGACCACAGTTTCCCTCCTTCCACTTCTCCCAGCTCCCTCCCAGCTCCTACCAGCTCCCCTCTTCCCTGAATCCACTGCATCTCCATCTCCCATCAGAAAAGAGCAGGTCTACAAGAGAAAACAACCCATCAAGACAAAAACAAAATACAATAAGGAGGCATGATTTCTCACCCTGAAGCTGGACCAGGCAACCTAAAAGGAGGAAAAGAGTCCCAAGAGCAGACAAAAGAGTCAAAGATACATCTGCTCCCACAGTCAGGAGTTCCACAAAATCACCAAGCTAACAGCCAGAACATATAAACTAAGGACCTAGTGCAGACCCATGCAGGCCCTGAGCTTGCTGCTTCAGCCTCTGTAAGTCCCTATGAACCCTGCTTAGTTGGTTCAGTGGTTTATGTTTTCCTGGTGTACTCCATCCCTTCTGACTCCTTGAGTCCTTCAGCCCTCTCTTCTGCAGGATGCCCCAAGCTCCAAGGAGGGACCTGATGGAGACCTCCAATTTATACTTGATCTATATGATGTCTGGCTGTGTCTTTGCATCTGCTCCCATCTGATGTAGGAGGAAGTCTCCCTGATGATGGCTGACAAGGCATCGATTTATGTGTATAGCAGAATATCATCAGGAATTACTTCATTATTGTTTGTTAAATATTTGTTTTAACTATCTTTTCTTTTCTTGAACAGTTGTATTTGGTTCCACCATAGGTCTCCGGGCTAACCAGACTCCAGTTTCTGACCGTCCAAGCAGTGTAGGACATGGGCTCTCTCTCCTGGTGTGGGCCTCAGTTAAAGCAAACATTGGTTGGCCACTCCCACAAGTTCTGCACTACCATTGTCCCAGCACATCTTGTAGGCAGGGCAGATTGTTGGCCAAAGGTTTTGTGACTGGGTTGGTGTCCATGTTTCTCTCTCCATAGCCTATAGAGTACCTTCTGATGCCAAAGAGATTAGAAGGCAGGGGTGAAGGCTCCATGCAGACACCAGCTCGAGTACCTTCTGATGCCAAAGAGATTAGAAGGCAGGGGTGAAGGCTCCATGCAGACACCAGCTCGACCTCTCCACATTCAATGAGCTGTGTAGATGGTTGTCCTTGGAAATGGGGTCCTGCTGTCAGTTTTTAGAGAGCAACTGTCAGTCCTAGCATCAGCCTGGGTTGTTTGGGGATCTCCATGGGACCCCCTTGGTCAACAAATAGGCCCTATACAACCTGTCACAGCACTGGAAGACTTGCCTGGCTAAAAGAGATGGCCAGTTGAGGCTCTGTATCCCCATTGCTAGGAGTCTTTATTAGAGTCACCCTCATAGATTTCAGGAAGTTTCCACTGCACTAGGTTTTCCCAAAGGCCCCTCCAACTCCAGCTGTCTCTCCTAGTATTCTCCTATTCCATCCCTCACTCCCCACCTGATTCTTCCTGCTTCTGTCCCCATCTGCCCCCAGTCCACCATTTCCCCTTCCTATTCCATTTCCCCTTCCTAGGGAAGTCCATACATCTTCCTTTACATAACCTCTCTAGGTTTATGGATTATAGCTTGGTTATCATTTACTTAACAGCAAATATCCACCTACAAGTGAAAACCTACCATATTTGCTTTTCTGGGTGACCTTACCCAGGATGATTTTTTTCTTGTTCTATACATTTGCCTTTATCAAGCAGATTTCATCTCAGAAATGCAGAGATTGTTCAATATACAAAAATCAGTAAGTGTAATCCACTTTATAATCAGTTGAAAGAAAAAAAACATGATTATCTCATTAGATATAGGAAAGACATTTGACCGAATCCAACACCCCTTTATGATAAACATTCTGGGGAGAGTATAGATAGAAGAGACATACCTAAACATAATAAAGACAGTTCACAGAGCTTGAGGTTTTAGTTAGAGCAGTAAGACAACTGAAAGAGATCAAGATGATACAAATTGGAAAGGAAGCAGTCAAAGTATTGTTATTTCTAGACGATATGATAGCATACATAAGTGACCCCAAGAGTTCTACCAGGGAACTACTACAGCTGATAAACACTATCAGTAAATGGTCGGATACAAGATTGACTCGAAAAAAATCAGTAGCCCTCCTATATACAAATGGATTGGGTTAACTCTAACCAAGCAAGTGAAAGTCTTGTATGGTAAAAAACTTCAAGTCTTTGAAGAAAGAAATTGAAGAAGATATCAGAAGATGGAAAGATCTTCCTTGCTCATAGATCAGTAGGTTTAGCATAATACAAAGTTGATATTCTACTAGAAGCAATCTACAGATTCGGTGCAGTCCCCATCAAAATTTCAACACAATTCCTTACAACCTTGAAAGGACAAAACATACAGCTTCATACAGAAAAACAAGACACACAGGAGAGCTAAGACAATCCTGAACAATGAAAGACCTGCTGGAGGTCTCACCATCCCTGATTTTAAAATTTCGTAAATCTTAGAAATGCCATCAGACAACCTGAAACTCCGCAGGGTACCAGGATGGGAGGGGCATTTCTGAGAACATAGGGCTGGAAGACTACCTTGCATCAGGGCATCTTCATCCCCCAGTCAACAGAAAGTAGCCACAATCATTGATTCTTCATCCTGGCTCTAGTGGAATTTCTTTGACTACCTCATACAAGAGTGCCCGTGGGGAGCCCTGTTGAAGAGAAGCAACCAAGGGGAGGCCCTCTGTTTTCCACCCCCCTTTCCTGAGGAAAGATAATAAACAAGGTAAGTAAAATTAATTAATTAATTAATAAAGCTGGAGGCTCAGTTAGGAAAACCTCATTGCCTCTTGCCCTGCCCAGAGACACCAAGGTTGAAGCATTGAACCAGGAAAACTGACCTTCAAGCCTGGTCTTAGAGGTCATTTTAAAGAACCAATATTGCCTTCCCATTTACTGCCACAGACAAACCTGGGCAGCAGTGGACACCATCAAAAGAATTCCCTCACATTCCTCTCTCTCATGCAACGTGTGGCAGAGAAAAATCCTTCCAGTCCCCTGAGACAGCACCAGCAGAGTCCAGATGGAGACAAAGCTGCACAGATACATCAACTGACCAAAACAACTCTACCCGATCCTTGAAACGGCTGTTGTATAGCAGGTAAAGACATGTATATGAAATGGAACAGGGTGACTCGGTAAAAGATGACCCAGAGCCTCACACAAAATATCCAAAATATAAACCAACAGCCAAGAAAGGGACAGATTGAACAAAAAGGGAAACCAGCTGATGTCAGCATGGAAGTGAACCAGATGTTGGAATTATCTGAAAGAATTTTAATCTTAAAGCAAATACCACCAAAATGTTTACAGAAATCAATTACAAATTCTTTAGAAACAAATGGAAAAGTATAAAACACTCAGAATTTTATTTTTTATTTGAGAAGGAAATTAGAGGGGCGAGAGAGATGTCGCTGAAGCTAGAAAATTTTTTTACTCTTCCATGAGACCTCAGTTTGGCTCCTTGCACCCACATCAAAGTCAAAGTGACCCCTAACAGCCTGTAACTCCACTTTCCTCAGGTTTCTGCAGGCACTGATACACACACACACACACGGGAGAGGGAGCTAATAAGACCATACCACATAATTCATAAATTGACAGCTTAGAGGAAATGCACCAATTCATTAGGAACTACAACTCCCAAGGTGAAATATGTATAACCCCAATAGCCCCATAACCAGTAAAGAGACTAAAGTTTTATTGAAACCCTCCCCAAAATAAAGTCTCCAGGCCCCAATGGTCTCACAGAAAAATTCTGCTTAATCTTTGAGAGGGAGATGACAGCAGCCTTCTACGATCTCTTCCCAAACCAGAAGAGCAGGTAAAGCCCCACCTTAGCTAGCAGTCCAGAACAGAGTCGGAAAAACTCATGAACTGCAGCATCTCTCCCAAGCATAGATGTAAATTCTTTTGTGAGTGAATTGATGATTGTTTGATTTCATGTTTGAGACAGGGTCTTGCTTTGTAGGCTAGCCTTGTATTGGGGATCCTTCTGCTTCCTCTTCCTGAACACTGGGATGACACCAAGCCTAATCTCATGCATTTATTGTCTGCTTGGACTTTCCGATTTGAGAACTTCCTGTTAATTTCCCCAGTCACTGACTGGACTCTTTGTTCTTTTATGTTTAACTTTTTGGGTTCTTTACATGTTCTAGATATTAACCAAGAAATAGTTGGTTAACATTTTCTACCATTCCACAGGCTGTCTATTTTCATTGTTATAACTTTTGTCTTTGCTGGGCAGAAGTTTTTAATTTCATGTGATCCCACTTGTCAATTGCTGCTAATATGTCCTTGGCTAATCATGTCATTTTGAGAAAGTCCTTGTATATGTCTATAGCTTGCCTACACTTCTGTTGGGCAGTTTCATGTTCCATCTTACGTTAAGATCTTTGTTCTGTTTTTGAATTGATTTTCTGTAGTAAGCAAAGATTCTAGCTTTATTCTCCTATGTGTAGGATATTCAGAACACAAAAATGGGAGAGTTAAATGGGTGAGGGTCTCCAGAGAAGCTGGAGGCAGGAAATGAAATATTTGACCAAATTAAAAGACATTTATATATAAAGGGGGGAAATGTTGCCTTTCCTTGAATATGTGTATTTGGCACTTTTGCTAAGAAGCAGTTGACTATAGCTGCGGCTATGTATTGGTGGTGTCCTATTTATTCCATTGGGCCTAATTCTGGTTTATGCCAACCCCATGGTGTTTTTGTTGCTATGACTCAGTAGTGAAATTTGTAATATTCCCAATATTGCTTCAGTCTTGAAGCAATCTTCAGGATTGTTTGATTTATTCAGACTCTTTTGTGCTTCCATGTGAATTTAAGATTTTTTTCTATTTCTGTAGAATACCATTAGTATTTTAGTGATTACCTTTGATCTGTCTACTGCTTTTAGTAATGAGATATTTTTAACTGTATTAATTTTCCTGACCCATGAATATGGAAAGTCTTTCCAGTTCGTAGTGTCTTCCATTTAATAATTTTCATTGTTGAGGTCTTTCACCTTCTTGGCTATCTTAGTGTGTGTGTGTGTGTGTGTGTGTGTGTGTGTGTGTGTGTGTGTATGCATGTGTGTGTGTTCATGTATTGGTGTACAGTGTGTTTAGAGGCCAGAGGAGGATATCTGGCATCTAACGCTATCACTTTTTACCTTATTCCATTAATACAGGGTCCCTTGCTGATCTGGAGGCTCATAGTTTCAGGTGGGCTGGTTGATCAGTGAGCTACCGGGAACCTCCTGTGTCTACACCACAGTTCTAGGGTTACAGGCAAGCATAACCATGCCTGGCTTTTTATGTCGGTGCTGAGGATTCAAACTCAGGGCCTCATTTTTGTAGAGCAACAATCTTACCCACTGAGCCATCGTCTCAACCCTGTTTATTTTTATTTGTAATTATTTTTTCTCCTGATTTCAGTAAAGTTAGATGAACATTGTAAGAAGTCTTTTCTCTGTACATGCAGGATGAGAGTAATACGTAGCTCTTTAAGGTGTATTTATATAGATGGCTATTTAGTATTTTTGTTCTGTTGTAATGTGATGGAGGAAGGTCATTGGTAATAAACAAACTGCCTTGGCCCATTTTGATAGGCCATCCCTTACGTGGGTGGAGTAGGCAAAACAGAATGCTGGGAGGAAGCGGAAGTGAGCTCAGAGGCCATGCTCCCCTCTCCCGGCCAGACGCCATGAAGCAAGCTGCCAGGTCAGACATGCTGAATCTTTCACGGTAAGACTGATGCTACACAGATTATTAGAGATGGGTTGATCGGGATATGAGAATTAGCCTGCAAGGGCTAGAGTTAATGGGCCAAGCAGTGTTTAAAAGAATACAGTTTGTGTGTTGTTATTTCAGGTAAAGCTAGCCGGTGGCAGGAGCTGGGTGGCGGAATGCAACCCGCAGCTCCCCACAACAGAATGAGTTTGTTTATTACCAATGACCTTCCTCCATCAGTAATGTGTTATATATGTGGTACATGCATGTTAACATGGGTGTGTATACACATATGCATATGGAGGCCAGAGGAGGGTACCTGCTGTCTTCCTCTATCACTCTCTTCCATATTACTTTCAGACAGAGCATCTCAGAAGCTCACAATTTTGGCTAGGGTGCCCTATGGCATATGAGGTTCACAAGCACACATCACCACTCCTGGATTTCTACACTGGTGTCAGGGATTTGAACTCAAGCCCCCCAAATTGCATAGACTGAACCCTGGTTCTCTTCAAATCCAGCAAGCGCTCCTGGGACTGGAGAGATGACTCAGTGGTTAAGAGCAAGTGTTGCACTTCAGGGCACCCAGACTTAGTTTCCAGCACCCACATGATCGCCCACATCATCTGGAACTACAGTTTCTGGGATTCTAATTCTCTATTCTGGCCTCTGTGAATACCTGGCATGCATGTGGCATGCATGTAATGCACATATATATGCATGCAAAATAAAAGTAAACAAATCTTTAAAAAGCAAAACCGCCAGCAAGTACTTTAATCTCTCCAACTTCTACTAAAAGTTTTATTTTTTTTTCATCCAGATACTATGTGTAAGTCTCTTTTTTTCCTGATACTAGATGCTAAGCAGCACTGCAGATTTATGGGCTGTATGGATGAAGCTGTATTTACCAGCTAATTCAGGGGCAGATTATGTTCCTAGAATATGAAACCTGACTATACCTGGTATTTCTCTGCTTACTTTGCTTCCATTCGCTGTGAACAAATTAAGGTTCTTTATGCTGTCAAACTGCCAGGTGACTTATCCTTCTTGTAAACCAATATGTTTGTCAAATGTTGTGAAATATGCTTAAGATAATTAACTAATTCATGTCTTGAGGTGCCTGAGCTTCAAGGGAGTTCTCCGAGTTTGTTCCTTTGTGAGATTCCACAAACCTGGTGCACAGTTTGGTTTGATTTTCTTACAGAATTATAGAAGACCAGATAGCTTTTGATTTTCAAGGTGATCACCAGAATTCTTTGCTTCCTTTCTGCAGAAGTTAGAGACGAGCCTTGAATAAACACAAGCCTTTCAGGGCGCTCTAAAACAAACACGCAGTGTTTTTTAACGACAGGACTGAGTTGGAAAGTGGGGAGCAAAGGCATTAGAGAGTGACAATAGTGCTGGTATCCCCAACTCAGAAGTCCATTCAAAGTCCCACTCAATGAGTCAAACTGCCCACCTTTCTACTTTGCTGTTTTTTTGGAAATACCTGGGTAGGCTCCTTTAAGAAACAAAATCTCTTGAAATGAAATTTGAAGTTTTCAAATTTCCGTTTTCTTTATTTTTGTTAAACTTAAGCCAAAAGGTTTTTAAAAACTGATAAAAATAAGGTCAGGGGGAATGTCTATGTGTTATGGAATTTAACTAGCTTAATTCTGAGATAGCTTTCAATTGGCTGTTAGGCTATAATGAAGACTGGACCTCTGATCACCAGTAGGCCACCAGTGGCCTCACATGGACTTAGTGCCTGTATGCTGTTGTTGTTTATTAAGTTCAGTAGCTGCTCCTTGAGCAACCGCTGTCCTCCTCGGCAGTTCCAACTCTGCAACCTGCTGGCAGTGGTTCTGCCGCACTGGCCACAGCGGGAATTCTGTTCCCTTGGGCACCGGCTCTATCATGGCTGCTAGAGGAAACTTTATCTAGATCTCTAAAGAACTCAGGATTCAAGGGTTGAGGTGAAATTCTGCTCATTCAGAGAGGCTGAATTGCAAGTAGCTAGCCTCCTCTCCTACCTCACGTCTCCCAGCAAACAGGGCGCTCTTCTGCTCAGACCCTATTTAAAAATCCTACCTTTACCTGGTTCCTCCCCAGTCCACTAGTTGATTGACTCAGTCTCCTGACCCCGGGTTAACTTTATTTATCAAACAAATGTAACCTGTCTTTGCATCATTGAATGAATATTCCACAGCATAAATGAATGTAACACGTCTTTAATATTCCTCAACAGTATACTAAGCCAAAGAGCCAGGAACACTGTTAGCACCCCTTCATCATGAGCACAAAGCATTTAGAATTGAACATGGACAGGCCTTGAAAGTAAATTGAATGAGCTGGTGGCTTTCGCTCCTCGTGTGACTACTCCCGTTACACTATCATCCCTGCCCTCATCTAGATTTGAGCCAAATAGGTTTCTATAGTTTCTACGCTTAGATAAAATACCATGACAAAAAGTAATTTAGAGGATAGGGACTTGATTCATCTTTTAATTTCAGGTCCTCTGTCCATCACTGCACTAAGTCAAGGTAGGGAATGCCTAGTAGATAGTCATATCACATCCACAGTCCGTCACAGAAAGAAATGAAATAATGCATGCATGTTTTACTTCTCCTCAAAACCTCTCTACATGTATACGGTCCTACATCCCCTGCCTAGGGAATGGTACTGCCCATAGTTGGCTATGGGCAATTAACAATTAAGATAATTCTCTATAAATACGTCCACAGGCTAACCTGATCTAAACAATTCCTCACTGAAACCCTCTTTCCAGTGGATTCTAGATTGTGTCAAGTTGACAATTAGAATTACCATCACATAGGGTGATCTCTATGGCCTGTTGACCGCCCCCCAACCCCCAAAAAACATGGGCCTGGTTTATAGTTTTGTATGAAAGCTGTAGATGAACCCTTGCAGTGTGGTATCTCTGACAGTGTGTTGAAGCAGGACATCTCAGTGCCCATTTTGCCCTAAGGAAAGATGATCTGAGGAAGAATAAAACCCCTTGGCTGAGTAAGGTGTATGAAAAAGTTAAAGACTTAACAGAATAATCAAGGAAAAGAGGAAGATATGGGGGCTGATAACAAATTGGGTGGAAATGTGTCTTTTCTGGAGAAATGGGTTTGTGAAGGCATTTTTTAAGATTATTTTCAAAGTAGGGGAGTACTTGTGCCCTATGACATATGTAAGTACTCAGCAAATGGCTTTAATTGTAGAGAAAGTGTGCTGTTGTTATTGTTATTCTTACTATTGTGTGGTGGTGCTCGGGATAGAATACAGAGCCTCTCACATTCTAGGCAGGAGCTCTACGACGCAGCTCCGCCTGCAGAGAGCTTTGCCCAGGGAAACACCATAACCCTCCTATTTCATCACTGGAGACTTTATGATCACTTGTGATTAGTTCGTGTTAGAATGATCAGCTGAATGTATCTCTGGAAATTCATGGCTGCTCATTGTCTCTGCTACCCTGAAATGATATCATCCTTATTAAAATGATAGAAGCTCATCAAATATCAGTGTTTTGCACACTTCCCTCTGGCATTCAGAAGACAGACACTATGGTACTTTTCAAATATGCCAGAATTGTTTTCCTGAATGCATTTTTCTTTCTTTTTTTATTTATTTATTAAAGATTTCTGTCTCTTCCCCACCGCCGCCTCCCCTTTCCCTCCCCCTCCCCCAACCAAGCCCCCCTCCCTTGTCAGCCCAAAGAGCAATCAGGGTTCACTGACCTGAGGGAAGTCCAAGGACCACCCACCTCCATCCAGGTCTAGTAAGGTGAGCATCCAAACTGCCTAGGCTCCCACAGAATGCATTTTTCAACATTCTTACGCTGACAAGCTCGGCTGTTGGGCTTAGATGTAACACCCAGCAACTCCCTAAATTATCACCTCCCTAAATTGCTCTACTCCTATATCAACCAGACATTTATGGGATTTTAATTTGGCATAAGCCACCCATGAATCCAAACAGAACACTGTCAGCTGCGCGAGTGAGCATTCCATGTTGCTGATGGAACCTCTGATAAAGGTGCCTACCGAGTAATTTCAGACAAACTTGTTTGCTTTCCCCCATCCCAGTGCAGTGTTCTTATAATTCCACATTTTGCTGAGCAAAACTTTGTGTAACTTCTTTGCCACACACTCAGAACTTTTACTTCTAAGCATGATTTTGTGACAGTTCAGGATCTGCCCCTTTGTAGTGCATGCCGAGGGGACAGATGAGAGTGGCCAAGGGATAGTACTTACATGGGCTTATTAGAAGGTCTGTAGCAAAAGCGGGATCACCATCAGACAGGATTAAAGAGTGACTTCTGCTGCAAGCATAGCAGAGGCGGGTACAATTCTACAGCAGGACTATCTAGGGTAACCATTATAGTTCATGGGTTCCACACCGTCATTTAATATTATTATTTCTATTTTATGTGTATGAGTGTTTTGCCTCTATATATGTAAGTACACTGTGTTTGTGCTTGGCACTTGTAGAGACCAGAAGAGAGTTCCGGATCCTTTGGAACTGAAGTTAGAGATGGTTGTGAGCCGCTATGTAGGTGTTGGGAACCTTGCAAGAGCAGCAAGTGTTCTTAAGCACTGAGTCATCTCCAACCCCAGATGTTTTCTTAGCTGGAGTATCACCTAGTTATCTCACCCTTCCCGAGAAAGTCTGTCCTCCAAATCTCTCTCTTTTTCTGTCTTTGTCTCTCTCTTTCTCTCTCTCCCTCACACCTAAGCTTCCTTTTTCCTTTTCCTCTTTCCTTATCCATTTGTTCATCTGTGTTCTCTTTGACCCCCTCACTTTTTTTCTCACTTCAGTACAGGATCCTGATTTCATTCCTGTGTAACTTTTGCTTCTACCAAAGTTACCATCGTACCAACACCTGCCCCAATCCAGAATGCTTTAATATTTCACAACAGATGACCAGATTCTATATACGGTGTGTTACTTCTAAATTGTCAGATGATTGATTAGTCTGCTTGGGTTAGTGTCAACCTGTAGTTGAATTTCCAAGAAAGACAGGGCTCATGTACTAGCTAAAGATTCCCCTCTTCTGATTTGTGGATGGAGAGTTTTTTTAATAAAAGAAATACTTGAATAAGGAATATTTTATAAAGAATGCAGAAGATATGCAAGATGTGGTCTTTGTCATCAGGAAATTTAACATCCCAGCTCAGAGCCTTCCATGCCTCCATGCTACTTCTGACTCCTTCCTTTTGAGAAGCTGCACATGAATATCATGGCAATCATATAGCACTAGCCCAGAGCAGGCTTACAACAATGAAGCCCCAACTTACCAAGAACTGAACTTTCTTGTTTACCTATTAAATATGGTAGATTACAACATTTATGGAGCACTTGCACTATCTCCAATGGTATGGGAAGTCCTTCTGTATATGAGTTGCTTTTGTTGCTTAATGAATAAAGAAACTGCTTTCAGCCTATAGCAGGGCCGAACAGAGCTAGTTGGGGGAAAACTAAACTGAATGCTAGGAGAAAGGAGGCAGAGTCAAGGAGACACCATGTAGTCCTGCCAGAGACAGAAGCTGAACAGAACTTTACCTGGTAAGCCACAGCCATGTGGTGATACACTGATTAATAAAAATGGGTTAACCAAAGATATAAGAGATAGCTAACAATACGCTTAAGTTATTGGCCAAGCAGTGATTTAAATAATATAGTTTCTGTGTGATTACTTTGGGGCTGAGCAGCCGGAAACAAACAAGCGGCTTCCATCTACAACACTCCAATGCTTGACACTTACTTTAATAACTTGATAATCCTATTGAGAAGTTATTATCACTCTTTGACCCAAAGCTCAGAGAAATTAAGAATATTTCTCCAGAGCCCATAGTAGTAGATAGAATTGAAGTCCAGAGTGGAGTCTATTACTCTAAAGTCTATGTTCTGGCCAGGAAGGGGATAAAGCTGCCTATCTGGACAGAGGGAGAACAAATGTGCCTTTAGTTCAGATTAAGGACCTGCTACCCTAGGATGGCATCTGAACAATGAAAATGTCAGCTATGTTAAAGGTGGGTAGGACTGACTGGCTTGTTTGCTTTGAGTTCAACCTAGGAAGCTGGCTACTTGCCCTTACTCAGGTGACACATTGCAACCTAAGTCTATGTATCTTTGCACAGACCTCATATTTTTCTCAGGGACCACAGACAACCTGACAAACCTACCCCTGTTGCCATACGAAGTATTTCTGTCACCCCCAAAGAGCACTTTACTGTAGTCTGTGGAAGAAATAAAGAGGTCAACAAGACAGAGCAAAACTCATATGGTTGGCTTTTTAGAAAATGTGTTGGGGACAAAATATAAAGAGGCTGGTTCTTCCAGTGTCAGATTGAAATCACGTGAAAGATTCTGTGACGTGAATAGGTGTGAAGATAGTTCTCTCTTTCCACCAGCAAGAAACTCTATATCAGTGGGGGAGGGGGGCGTGCACACATGTGTGATTTACTAGAATGGTTTACAGGTTGCAATCCAGCTAATACAACAATGGCTGTTTATCAATGGAAGGTCCAAGAATCCCCAGTATGCTGTTCAGTGCATAAAGCTGGGATGTTCCTGCTGGTTTTCAGTCTATGTCAGAATCCCAAACAAGTAGGCTTCGATGCCAGGGAAGGAATGGACTTGCCAAGAAGAGCAAGAGCAAACAAACCAAAGAAAGCAAGCTTCCTTCTTCTGTGTCCTTTATAAAGGCTGCCACCTGAAGGTGTGGCTCAGATTAAAGGTGGATCTTTCCACCACAAAGATCCAAGTTTAATGTGAGTGTTCCCACTTCAAAGGATTTAATTAAGGAGAAAAATACCTCACAGGTGTACCCAGCTACTAGGGTTTTAGTTAATTCCAGATGCAGTCAAGTTGATAACCAATATAGCTGTTGCGTAGTGTCCAGGCCTTCCAGTGCTCCTTGGGGCTAACACAAAACAAAATAACCCTGGCCATAGTCCTACAAACACAGGAAGAGTTCTGGGCAGGAAGAAGATGAAGGACTGTTTGGGGACTTGGAATTAGTGCAACAGTTTCCCTTTTGTCTCCTCCATATACCGCACTGGTTTTTAGGCCTGCCCCTGGGAACTACCAACATAGAGGGCCAGCAGAGTCCTCCACTTGTAGTCCTGTTTGCTTTGTATTTGTTTTTGAGCACAAAGTTACAAAGAAGAAGCAGTTTCGTCTCTTCAGAGTTTTCTTCAATGGCCTATCAAGTGGCTCTAGAGCAGTTCATCTATGTCTAATAAATCCCCATTACTCATTTACAAATGTACCCATAATTTTCCAATTTCCTAATCTATCTTGCAAAAAATACACTGTTCTTTGCCTTGTGTTAGTCCTGGACTCAATTCACTTGCATGCTTTCAGGTAATTCTTTTGGTGTTTTTGGTGATTTCTTCACATGCACGCACCTAGTGTTCTCTGGAACACACAACTGGGACTTCATGAAGATCTCTAGGAGTCTATCTTTATGATGCTATCTTCACTTTGGTGCTCTGGCCAAAGAATTCCAGCTGCTCTGTTATCGCTGAACTTCTTATTTCAGGGCATCCACTGGGATAAGTAGGATAATTAGGGTCTCCCTCCTTAAGTCTTTCAAGATAGTAAACTTGAGAAGTTGTATGGCTCTTTCTGTTATTCTCCATTTCAGGGAGTACTTCTGGTTGCCTGAAATCCAGTGTCTTTAAACTCAATTTCATGGATTCTGTCAGGTTGGTTTGTTTGAGGCAAGATGGTAAATTCTACTTCTGCTCTTCTATCTTGGCCAGAAGCCAAAGACTCTACTTATAGTTGTAAATATATTCTGGAAGCTGATATGTCTATAATAATTAATGATCCTACAATAGAAGTGTTGGTTATTAAAGCTTTTTTCAAAATAAAACCTAGTGTAGACAGAAACCTAGGAAGAAACGCAAAAAAAAAATATGTGAAAGGGGCTTGTGGATAATATTATGAAACTTTATTCTAAGATACTAAAATACATGAAGAAATTTGCCATGTTTTCTGATTAAGATACTCACCATAATGTTCTTGAAATGACCTATACTTTAATCTATGTCCATATTCTAGTTGATGCATTTTTGACATTCTGGTTGATATACGTTTTTCTTCACATGTTAATATTTACTCTGTATGACCACTTGAGGTTTCTATTTCTATTTAGTCTTTGAAAATGTCCTTTATGTATACAATATATCTTGATTATATCTATGAAAATGTCCTTTATGTATACAATATATCTTGATTATATCTATGCCGCCACAAGTCTTCCAACTTCCTTAGAACTCCAGCATGTATGTGATGTGGGATTCCCCTCTGTATGCTGTGATCACCATTAATGAATAAAGAAACTGCTTTGGACCTGTAGCAGGGCAGAACAGAGCTAGGCAGGGAAAACTAAACTGAATGCTGGGAGAAAGAATGCAGAGTCAGGGAATGCCATGTAGCTGCCAGAGGAGAAAAATGCAAGCTACTAGCTGGAACCTTGTCGGTAGGCCTCGACCCTCATGGTAAAATATAAAATAATAGAAATGGGTTAATTTACTATGTAAGAGCTTGCTAGGAATATGCTATAGTGATCGACCATACAGTGATTTAATTGATATGGCTAATTAATATTTAATTAATATGCTTATTTCAGGACTGAGCATCAGGGAACAAACAAGTGGCCTCTAACAACACATATTCCTCCCAACTTCATGTCCTGCTTGTTTGTTTATTATTAACCCACTGAGTCCAATTCTACTGCTTTTATGGACAGGGGTGTGAAGTTTGACTATGTATAGATTTCAACTTTGAACTCTAGCACATTTAGGGCCGGATAGTTCTTTGTTGTGGGGAAGGGGCCATCTGTTCCATTCAGAATGCTAACAAGCATCCCAGATCTCTACTCAGTAGACACCCAAACCCCTAGTTGTGATAAACAAAAATGCCTCTGGCATTGAAGAATCATCGTGTTAAGACTGGTTGTGGCAGTCAACGTCCAGTGGCAGTCAGTGTCCAGTGTCCCTCTCCCATCACACACAGCAGTTCTGTCAGCTAGAGCATTGCTTTGTGCTTCTCTATTGTGATCAGATCTCCTGTCTCAGCACCCTAGCAACCACGAATCTGTTCTTCATCCTTACAGTTCTGCCTTTTCCAGCACTCATAGGAATAAACTAACAGCATGTGGCCTTTGGGCATGGCTTCTTTGTGTTAGCAGAATGCAGCTACCATTCGCCTATTTGTTATGAGTACATGTCTCTTTATGGAAACCAGTTCCTTGTTTCTTTTTATTTGTTGCATTATATGAAGATGGCACAGTTCATTGTTTCAATGGATGTAGGACAACATGGTTTCTTACAGCTTGGGGTAAATATAATAGAAGTTGCTATAGACATATATGTGCAGGTTTCTCTTTGAACATGAGTTTCCTATCCCTTGAGAAAACAGCTAGGCAACTTATGGGTCTTATTAATATAGGCACATGAATGTGCTTACCTATAAACTTTAACTTTATAAAAAGATGCCGTACTGTTGCTTCTTTTTAATGGCTCCACTATTCTGTGCTTCCACGGGAACACTCTTGTTACTCTTTGTCCTCTCAGCAACTGACACTGAGTTCTTGGTTTTGTTTTTTAAATGTTTTAATACACATGTAGGGGGTCTCTGTGAGATCAAGTGTCCATTTAGCTAATCTGGCCATTTTCCAGTTGTATGCACAGTTTATTCTGAAGAGGGTAGCAAGCAAGCCTCAGAGAGGTGTATTGAGTATTTAAATGTGATCATATTAAAAAATAAAACCAAACTGGGCTGTGGTGGTGCACATCTTTAATCCCTGCACTCAGGAGGCAGAGGCAGGCAGATATCTATGAGTTCAAGGTCAGCCTGGTCTACATGAGCTAGTTCCAGGACAGTCCCCAAAGCTACAGAGAAACCCTGCCTCAAATATATATATATACTCAACACAGGTTTATACACTCAACATGACCTTTTTTTTCTGTTTCTGTTTTCAGCCTTTGAAAATGTTGTATAAATGGCATAATTGTTGTATCCTCAGTGGGTTGGTACTGACCACGCTGAATAATTCTCTTGAGCTGCATTCAGGTTGTTGTGTTTAACAGTGGCTGACTACTTTTTTTTATCACTAGGTGTGGATGTAACATAATTCACTTTACTGTTCACGTCCTGAAGGACATCTGGGTGTGTCTAGGGTTTAGAGATGGTAAACAAAGCTGTAAAGCTGCTAGGCAGCGTTTCTGCACACTTTTCCCTTGTTCTGTGCTGAATGCCCAAGGAGCCATGTTAGCTCATGCATATTCATGGATCTCTCTCTCTCTCTCTCTCTCTCTCTCTCTCTCTCTCTCTCTCTCTAGACTGTATGAGGGGCGTGCNTGTGTTAGGAATCAAACACAAACTCTGTGTTCTTGTGCTTGCTATACAAGCATTCTACCACCAAACCACATCCCCAACCAAGTAAATTTAGCTTTCAGAAACTGCCAAACTAGTATTATTATAACATTTAAAGTATAATTTTTTCATTTTTACATTGCCATCAGTAGTTGCAAGAGTGGTAGTTTCTTTATATTTTTACCAGAATTTGGAATCTGTGTTACTGTTAGGTTTTTTTGTTGTTTATTTACACATATTATTTATTTATTTATTTATTTATTTGTTTTTATGTTTTGGGCAAGGCCGAATATTGAACCAAAATCTTTTGTGATGACTATCCTAGGTTTCCAACCTGAGACACCTGGGAAGAGGGCACCTCAGTTGAGAACTGGCCTTCATCAGAGAGGCCTATGGGCATGTCTGTGGGGCACTGATGGAGGAGGGTCTAGTGTACTTTAGGCAGTGGCACCTCTGGACTGTAGAAGGAAGCAAACTGAATAAAAGTTGGAAGCAAGCCAGGAAGCAGTGGTCCTTGGTGATCTCTGTTTAGTTCCTGCCTCCCCGTTCCTGCCCTGCTTCTCCCAATGAAGAACTGTAACCTGCAAAATGTAACAGACCTTTTCTTCCCCAAGTCGCCTTTGGTCAGTGTTTTGTCAAAGCAACCAGAGATGCAAGGAAGAACAGCCTTGTGCGTACTGGGTATGCACTGCCCCAGTGAGCGATAATCCTCAGCCCTGCTATTAGCTTTACAATGGCTGTCCTAGTAAGTATGCAGCTAGTATCCTAATGTCGATTTTAATTTCCACTTTCCTGGTGGCTAATAATGCTAAATGTCCTTTTTATGTGCTTAATTGCTATCTGTATATTGTTTTAAAATGGTTACTTCGTTTTTTTCTTATTTAACAAACTAGCAGTTCATTTACTTTATTAATGTCAAGGTTTGAGAGTTCTTGATATAGTATAAACTGGACCTTTACTGGAACTGTGGTTTGCAAGTTTTGGGGGTTTGCTTTTGCTTTTTTCCCTAGTCTGTTATTTATCTTTTAGGAAACTTCTCATGAGTTTTCCCAAAGAACTTTGACAGGGTCTAACTTATCCACTTTTGTTTTATAAGTCATGCATGCCAACTCTAAAAACTCTGGCCTAAGCCTGTATCCTGAGGATTTTCCTCTGTGATTTCTTTTATTAAACTTCTTTGTTTTTATTAATTATATCTAAATCTATGAATTCTTGGTTAATTTGTGTAGTAAATATAAATTTAAAGAAATATTTGTCATTGAGTTTGATTTTTTTGGTTATCTTTGGAGAGGGTTTTATGTTTGATGTCTCCTGAACTGTTTTTGTTTGTGTATCAGACTTAAAGGAGATAACACAAACTGAAGCATGAGAAAGGACACATGAAAAATCTCTATGGGTAAAGTCTGATGGAGAGTCACTGGCTTTGGCCTGATAGACATGCTCTCAAAGGTCTATTTGAGACGCTGCAGAAATGGCTGTGTGGCTAAGAGCACTGGCTGCTATTCTATTATTCCAGGGGATCCAAGCTTGACTCCCAGCACTCACATGGTGTCTCACAACAGTTTGCAATCCTATTGCCAGGGGATCCTATGGCTTCCAAGAGTACCAGGAACACCTGTGGAACACAGACTTGTGTGCAGGCAAAACACCTATGTGCATGACATTAAATGTAAATGTCTGTCTGAGATTTCTTAGTAAAGGGATCGGCAAAGCAGGCATCAATTTTGTATTCTTCTTCTTCTATTAATATCAAGCCTTAATTTTCCAAACTAGCATTTCCAATTTCCTCCTCCTCTTCTAACTTGGAACCACGAATAACTAATACTTGCCCACTTAATGAATGTGTGACAGCTCTGCGGGGAAAATTTCCCCAAAGGAAGAGTTGCAGGTCTGAGAGGAAAGGGGTCCTGGCAGTCGGGAGCCAAAGAATACCACAGAGTGCCATACCACACAGCAAACCTCACAAGAGATTTCCTGGGAAAGACACAGGATGGCTACTCTGCTCAGGCAAGAAGCAGAATTGAAATGAGCAGGAGAAGGCAGGCTTATATAGGGGATTGGTGGGATTTCAAGTCCAGTCCAGGGATTGGTGGGATTTTGAGATCAGGATTAGTGGGTTTTGGTAAATATTCAAAATGGGAAATGGGCTCAGACCTTTTACCCTACACTAAATCCCTAAGAGCTGAGGCCTTATAATTAAAATAAGCTTTAGATGAATCACCAAAGAAAGTTGATATATAGACTTTTATACCCATTACTGGGGAAGTCACTCAAAAGCACATGGGACACTCTTGGACATCATGTGAGGCTTTCAAACAAAGAAAATCTATTAGGTTGAAATTATCAATCTCATTTGACCTTATAAACATATTTCACAAATCTCAATTTGAAACTATCAATCTCGTTTGATCTTATAAACATATTTCACAAATCTCAATTGTCTATCTTCTGAACTCAGAAACAAGTTCATAATTTGTTTCAACCCTTTACCTGTTTTCTGTTGTTTGTGTTAGGGTTTTATTTTGGGGGTGTATGGTTTTTCTAGACAAGGTCTCTCTAGTATGTAGCTCTGGCTATCCTGGAACTCACTCTGTAAACCAGGCTAACTTTGAACTCACAGAAATCCACCTGCCTCTGCCTCACAAGTGCTGGGATCATGTATACGTCACCACCACCCAGCCGTCTGTTAGTTTGATTCTGTAGAAGTGTCTCTTAGTAAATAACCATGTACTAAAAGATATGTCTAGGGACATACCTTTGAAGGGATGTGGTACTCACTTCTGGGATGAAACATATCCTCATTATCATTCTTAGAACTGGCTCAATAACATAGAAGACAAACTACAGTGTGGCTGTTAATATGTGAAACTTTTTAAAACTAAACATTTTTAAAGACGGCTGTAACAAACCAGAATTTTCAGTACAAATAATGATTATTTTAGCTAAATGACCTGGAGAAAAAGCAGATACAAGAAGGAAGGGCTCAAAAAAAATAAAAAAAAAAGAAGGAAGGGCTCTCTAGGCCAACAACGTAGCTCAGGGGGTAAAGGCACATACCAACAACGTAGCTCAGGGGGTAAAGGCACATACCAACAAGGCTGATGACCTGAGCTGAAGCCCCAGAGCCCACAAGTTAAGGAGAATAATTGATTTTTGCTAGTTGTTCTCTGACCTCACCAAAAGAAAACCCAAATAAACAAATGCAGAAAAAGTTTAAAGAAAATCTCTCTGGCTTCTCATGTTTCTTCCAAAGCAGAAAATAATTTACCGAGCATCTCCCACAAGGAATAACAGAAGGGGATTTCTCAGGCCAACTTTAAGCTACCCTTAGCCTGGATATCAGCCCCAGAGGACTCTGTAACACACGTTCCCAACCAGCCTCCACCAATTATGTATTTACCTTCCCGCAGCCTGCTGCTTGCAGAGAAGCAAAGTCCCGTTCTTTGGTTACTTCTTCAAAATAATTTCTGCGCTTTGCTGATCAAGGAAGAAGCTAGGCAAACATGGATCCGGTCACCTCTGAGATCTACACATCTTTGTAGTCTTTGGTGTCTGCATGCATACCCAAGTCATGTTTGTCTTCCGTGTCCATCTTGCTGTGTAAAAGCAAACAATTGCTTAAAGAAACCTTGTAGACAAGTTGAATTTAACAGAGTTCAATTGAGCAAGGAACAATTCACAAACTGAGCAGCTCTCAGAATGAGAAGTTTGGAGCAGGTGGCATTTATGGGCAAGAAGGGGAAGTGAATACAAAGAGCTGGCATTTTCCTATTTGTACAATTGGCTGGCTGAGATTTGTGAAATTTGGCTGAGTCGGCAATTTGTCACATTGTATTGTAACTTGGAGGTTTCTCTCCTGCCCGCCAGTCTACAAATATCAACTCTGAGGTTTAATATTAATTATAAACTGTTTGGCCTATTAATTCAGGCTTATTTTTCACTAGCTCTTACAACTTAAATGAAATTATTCTATTCCATTTCTATTATCCTATATTTACTGCAAGTCCGTGGTTTGTTATCTCCCATTTTGTTTCTCAGGCAGCTGCTGGCGTCTCCCTGACTCTGCCTTCCTTTCCCTTTGTCTCTGTTTGGATTTCCTGCCTGGCTCTATTCTGCCTGGCTATTTGGCCAAATTAGTTTCTTTACTAACCAATGGCAATAAGACATATTCACAACATACAGAAAAAAGGGGCATCTCATATCAAGGTATATTCCTAAATTAGAGTGGAAGTTAAGTTATATGATAAATTAGGTTATAGTTCCTTAGGGAAGGATTCAAGTACAAAAGAAAAGCATCTTCAGACCAAATTCAGTTTCATACAAACTTCCTCAAAGGACAGTGTCTGATGAGAAGACAGGCTACAGAATGGAAGGAAATTTGAAAAGAAAATATGATAAAGGATACATATCCAACTTGTAATAAGAACAATTTAAACTCAAGAAGGAAAAACGACCCATTTTTAAAATGGATAAAAGAGATATAAGGATATTAAATTTGCCAAGGAAGACATCCAGTTGGAAAACAGGATGTACATCTCGTGCTCAACATCATGTATAATTAAGGAATTAAAAATTAAAAAAACGAGATACCAGTAGGCATCTATTAATCCAAAAGACTAAGGATCCCAAATGCTGGTGGGACTGTTTTTCCCTTTCTACCTTCCTATGGATTTTATGAACATATGTTTTAGATTTCCATTTTTATTTATCCATACTGTTTCAAGTGAATCTCTCTGAATAGATTTTTAAAAGAGATTTATTTTATTTTTTATGTATGGGTATTTGCCTCCATGCTGTATGTGTACCATGTATAAGCCTGGTGCCTAAAAAGGCCAGAGGCAGGCACCAGATCCCCTGAAATTGGAATTCTAGGTGTCTGAGCCACCATGTGGGTACCGGAAACTGAACCTAGATCCTCTGCGAGAGCAGCAAGTGCTCTTACCACTGAGCCATCTCACCAGCCTTTCTGTATAGATTTTTTGTGGTGGTTGTAGGTATTGAGTTCTACATATCATTGTGATTGGTGTCTTATAGAATGTGGTGATGTCATATTATAAAACTATAGCTTACATTCCAAGAGACTGGAAATTTGCTGACCTCACAGCTGGAGTTACTTAAGACTGCTAGCCTACTCTGTACTCAAACTGTTTATTTAGGACAGCAGTGTAACAACCAATCTTACTCGCCTTGGTTTTGCTTACATGCAGTCAGTCTTTACATCCTAAACTAACGCACACAATCCTAAATTGTCTACTCCTCCAAGCCCCTCACCCCTATATGTGTATCATTTGCTGAAAGCAGAGACGACAGAATTTGAAAGTAGCTTCCTAAAATCTACTATAAAGGCTGAAAGTTGGTTGATAAACAATGATGTTTGTTGTCTGGGTCAGCTGGGATCAGCTGGAGGCCATGACTTAATCCCTTGTAAAAGTCTGTTAAAGATTTCTGTCAAGTATCCCATTCCTTCCCCCATGTGATGCTTTCTATGCTGTTCTATGCATACAGAACTAAGTCTTTTGTTAGAGACAGACATACATACAAGCACATGCAAAGACAGATGCCCCTCACACACAGCTCAAACAATGGACGCACCTAGGGACAGACATACACAGACACAGGGACAAGCATTCCCAAGATGGCTTCAAGCATACACAGATTTGGACTCATGCAACAGACAGAGCTTGTTGTGCAAATTACAAAACTTCATGTAACTTAATATTTTTTTCACTGTCTTCAACAAGTGAGAACAGAAATTCACACAGCATACAGTTACACACATGACATTTATAGGGCAAAGGAGGTTGACGCATGCTCCAAAGTGGTAGGAGTGGTGGTTAGAATACTTGAGGAAGAAGATGAAGAGTCTCATTTGAGGAAGTTCGAGCAAGAGCAGTACAGACAATGGAAGAAAGGAGTTATGAAAACCATGAGATTCGTAGTGAGAAGAATTGCATAGTGTTTGGGGAAATGATGAATAGTTGTTGATTCTGAGTGGGTGGAGCTAGGGGCTATAGGAAGAAGTCAAAAATAGAAAGTTGAGCACGTCCAGCTTGGTCCACTTCCCTGCCCTCGGTGTGCCCGTTTGTTATTTTGTTTTTCCTGCTGAGTTTGTACAAAGCCTCAGAGTGGCCACAACAAAGTTCTCCAAGAAGCCATTATGAAGCGTTGGGACCAGCATTTGAGATGGAGTAATTTGTCATTACCTGTCAGGGCTTAAAGTTCTGCTTGTGAGCTTTTTGCTGTTGTTGTTCATTTGTTTATAAATACTTTTTAAAGATAGAGTTTTTTTTTTTAAAAAAATCTGTTAATGATCTGCTGTTGATTTTTTATTGCAAATGTCAAGCTTTGGAGGTTTGAATGTCAATTATTACACTTTATTCAAAAGGAAAACGAGGGGCTTCGGAGATGTCTTAGTGGTTAAGCATGTTTGGTGTACAAGCATAAGAACCTGAGTTCAAATCCCTAGAACCCGTGTAAAAAGCCAGCCATAGTCTTGTGCATGGCTGTAACTCCAGTGCTGTGTTGTGGGGACAGAGACAGGAGGATTCCTGGGGGCTTACTGGCCTCCAGCCTAGCTCCAGGTTTAGCGAGAGACCCTGACTCAAAGGAATAAACTGAAGAATAATGGAAAAGGACAGTCAATATCCTCTTCTGGCTTCTGCAACAACCCCCACAGTGATAAAACAACAAAGGAATGTGCATATGTGTGTACATGTGGGCTCACACATACAGAAGTGTGTCTTCCTCTATCACTCTTTAATTTTGAGACTGAGTCTCTCACTGAACCTGAAGTTCTCTGCTTTGGCTAGACTGGTTGGCCGGTGAGCCCCTGGGATCTGACTGTCTCACCTCTAGCGCTGTGTTGTCATGCCCAGCCTTTATGTGGGTATTGGACAACCAAAGCTCAGGTCCTCATGCTACCACAACAAATAGGTTACCCACTGAGCTATTTCCCCACACTCTATGGTCTCAAGGCCCCATGGGATTTGGCCCCTAGATTCCTGTAAATGAGTCTCTGTCTCTTGTACTCTACTCTTGCAATGCTGTTTATTTCTCTAACTCATTGTATCATTGCTTGTCTAAGGATCTATTCCCCAAGAGCCTATCAGTCGTCAGACAAGATATGAAAGGCAACTTTGAGCATAGATAAAGCGGATTGCTAATTTTTTTGTTTCTCTCTCAACTAATTCAATGAATGGCAAATAGAAGAACTCAAAATATGAATAATAGCATTCTTTAAAAAACTTTGGAGTAATCTCACACTGATATAATTTTAGGAACCATCAAATATTACCTTACCTAGTTTAACAAAAATGCTTTGTTAGTGGATAGTGCTAACCTTGTCAGTCAGAGCACTTCTGGAATGCTGTAGTTGGTTCTAGGCGTCACATATCTTAACTGCTATATTTTAGATAAAGGGTTATTTTTAGAAGAACGAAGCAGTTGTGGTGAAAAGAAAGAGCTGTGCTTTGTGAGGAACTCTAACAAGAACTGAGAATATTTAGCTTGATGGTCATTAGTGGAATTCATACTGAAGGTATGCTCTCCCTAGCACCCCACAGACCCCGAAGAGAAAGCTACACTTAACCTTGTTTGTGGTAAAGGACAGAACCAGTGTTGTTAGACAGTCTTTCATTTGTCTCTTCCACTGTGGTGCTGGGATTGGATCTGGGACCCTGCAACATTAGGAAGTTTTCTACCACTGAGCTATGTCCACAGCTTAATAGCAGGAAGCTTTGTTGGTGAAGCCATTAGCCAGCATAAAAGTTCTTCTGAAACCAGTGTTCTGAAGAGACTCCCACATGTTAAGATAATTCAGGAATATTATGACTTCACTGAGGATAGCTTAGAACCTTTAACACACAAATATAATATTTAGAGGATAATAATATATCTCATTCCCCAAATTTACTTGTACATAAAAACATTTATTCACAGATCAGTGTTAACATCTCTTAAAACAAAATTCACAAAAATAGTTTGAGTTAAAGCTGCTTAAAAATGAATATCTTCTAAAGGAATATAGACAGGTTCGCAATATCTGGGGAAAATCGACGGTGTTGCAACCCCTTCCATGCTTCTGAAACCTTAGCCATTAAAACTGCAGTATTTAAAGCTTAAGGAATGGAAGCAAATTCTCTTAAGAATATATTACATTATTAACAATGCAATCCAGTATTGGCTATAGATGGGAACAAGGTAGTTAAAGGAGGGAAATGAGGTCTTTCATACAGGGGTTGTGATTTTTTTTCCCCTAGTACGCATAACACAGCCTATAGTCCCAAGCTTGCCCCTTGATCCACACTTGCATGTGAGATACTGTTTACCAGCACTTTTTGTTCACATATGCGCACACACAGAAAGCCCACATGCTCTGCCCACCCCTGCAGTCTTGACAGGTTCCTCGTGCAGGACCTTACCGATCGCTGAATACTACAATTTAGAGTTTTAAACCTAGGATAGAAGTGTTATCCCTTTTCGATAAACAGGAAAATGTTAAGCCTAAAGGGAGAAATGTAAACAAAAAAATATGGAAGAACTAAAAATACATCAAAAAGAAGCTAAATAGAAAAAAATTAAAGGAAGTTGGACTAGAAAAAACATTTTGTCACTGAAGATTTGCTGTAATAAGCAAAATAAGATGAATAAGATAAAGCTGTCCCAGCAATACTGTTGCAATACTGCAAGAGGCTGGGTCGCAAAGTTAGTTTCTTAGACAGATGTCCTCAGAAGAGCACAGCCCAGGGCAGAAACACTAGAGTTCCTTAGAGGAATGTGCACAAAAGAATAAAGAAGAATTTATATGTGCTCCCGTGTCCCCCCCCCATCTGTGCTTACTGTTTTTCACTGTGGTTTGTCAGTACTGAGAAAGAGGCATTCAGAAGTAGATGGAATGCTGTGGTAATCAGAAAGATGTATGTTCCATGCGCTGATAAAATACCATTCTGTAGCCTGTCATCTAAAATCATATTAAATTTACTAAAGGCTGACAAGCTAGCCTCTGGATTAGATCATACCATACATACCATTCTTGACACCTTCATGAATAGCACAATTATACTACAGATGAAGAAACTTGAAATACCGTTCCTCTAGTATTCTGCATTTTTGCCCCCAAACAAACACATCAACAAGTGGAGTTATCAGTTCTAAATACCTGATGAAGGAGTCTCCTAAACTTGGCATACCCACAGAGACTTATCTCTACTACACATTTGTATTTTCATGACCATTTGGAAGTACTGGGCTAGCTTGAGAGACATTGGCTTATGTTTATTTAGTGCGCTTATTGATAGCCTAGAGGACAGAGAGTCTCTTGAATTCTTGTTTAAAGATATACCTGAAAACCTAGTCCTAGAATTGTCTCTATTGTGTAGAAAAGTGGAGAAGAGCTGCTCAGATAAAATGCTTCGTCCTTGTCCTAGCCTGGTGGTGGCAGGGGGAAATACGCCTGAAAATAAGTGATGCTGAAACCAGAGCCAGGAAGCGGTTATGATCCAGTGAGTCATCAGAGCCTTGTATTCTTGGTTTCGAGGTTGATCATATTCCCCTGGGGAAGAGGAAGCTGCTTATCCTTTGCCTCGTGGATCCCCTCTGACATTAAAGGAACATAGTAGTAGCCCATAATGGAGAAGATCAGGCAGACCACCAGCAGGAGGCAGGAGAACAAAACGAATTCGGCCCACTGCAGGGAGAAATAAACAAAAGAGAAAATTACGAAAAAAACCTTTAAAAAGTGGCAGGATGGGACGATGACTAAGGAGCCATCACTTGAGGCACGTTTTTGGCAGAACACTGAGTTCACTGGCCCTGCCTTTTATAGGGACATGGTGGCCATTGTTGTCACATAATACGTCTATTTGCTGGCCAAGTTTGTTATCTAACCTTCCTGTCCTTGATGGGGATCTAGAGGCCAGGAAAAGGGGAGACGAGGAAGTTGGAGGGCAAACTGTGTAGACACGAGCTCCTGTTCTCCTCAGAGGCTTACCTGTACCAGGCCACTGAACTGTGCCACAACAAGCACAATGATATTCCCAACTGCGACTGTCAGCAACCAGGCTGCCTGGAGCACAGATTTCATGCTAGATGGTGCCTAGACAGGAGACATTGGCAAACATTCAATTTCCCTATTCCACCTTCCTGCCCCATGAGTCTATCCATGGAACATATCCCATTAAAAACATCTATTTCCCATCTCCCTCACTAAGTTCAGCTATTGCATTGATTCCGGAGATGGTGATAGCATTTCTTCTTATCATTCAGGAGATGATAAGAAGAAAGTGGATCTATTAATTGGATTTTTTAAATTTATTATATCAAATAATTTTTATCTCAACCTTAAGAGCTAATTTGTATTACTATGGTACTCTGAAAATATAAGAAAAGTAAAGGGAATATAAAGATACGGAAATATAACAGGATTACAGAGATTATTTACTTGTTCCTATTCCCAAACAGGTCACACAGCTAATATTTGAACATCAGTAGTCTAACCCTACAGCCTGCAGTCTTTATCCTTACTTTTTTTCCTCCAGAGCCCAAACAACACAGAGCCAAATGCTGCATTATCATGAGCCTGGAAATCAAGATGGCTGTTCAGGGTCCTATGTAAGGAGCTCATGGACCAAAGAGATGGAGGATGGCTTGGCCTTTGAGAAGCATGAGGACTAAACCCCACTGTTTTCTGAGTGCTGTTACCACTTTACTTGTAAAAATATTACCTGAGAATAAGAAAATTCAAGTCCCGTGATGGAGAACATGACCTCTGCTGCTGTAACCAGGATATATTGTGGTAGCTGCCATGCAATGGATAGTTTATTGGCTGGAATTTCTTCTGTCTTCCAAGTCTGAAGACCCCGATTGGAGATCTTAGTGGGAGAAATAGGAATTGGACTTCTCAGTAATCTTAAGCAAGCATACCTAACTGTAGCATCCTATGATCTATAGCCAGTCCTTCCTTTTATTTTCACTTTCTGTTATCCTCAAGAGATTAGACATTTCTATACAATTCCATTGTTTTGAATTTTCTCTTGATGACACCACATTCATTCCCCTGACTTCAGCCAGTTACAGTAGAAATCTCTGAGATTAAAAGTCTTTGATGTCCAAATGTTGTAGGCTCTAAGTCAAAGGGAATTAGGTCCATAATAGTCAAGTAAAGGAATCCTGTTTTATTCCTTGGTTGAGAATGTACATAATATCTAGGAATCTGTGCATGTGTGTGTGTGTGTGTTATGTGCATACATGTGTGTGGTGTGTGTGTAATTTGTATATTGTGGTATGTTTGTGTGTGTGTTATGTGTGTTGTGTAGGTGTGTGGTGTGTGTGTGGTTTGTGCATACATGTGCACGTGTGGTGGTATGCGGTGTGTGTGTGGTGTTTGTATGTGTATATGTGGTGTGTGTGGTGGTATGTGTTTATGTGGTGTGTGTGGTGTGTTTGTGTGGCATGTGTGTGTGTTTGTGTGGTGTGATATGGTGTGTGTGTTCAGCATCAGAGCAGACTAAAAGAGCCTCTAAAAGTCAGATAGTCAAGTGTTCTAAGGCTACATCCCCAGCCTCCAGATTAAGCTTGAGAAAGAGAAAAAGGAGAATATGTGGAAACTGACATTAGCTTGATTCAAAATAGATTACAAATTGACAGGAAACAAAAACTATATTAAATTAACACAGGAGGAACACATGGTTCAATGGGACAGAGCTGAGAAGCTACAAATAAGATGTCATTTTACAATCAGTTGATTTTCAACAACAGCATCAGGACAATTTAGTGTGCAGTCTTTTCAATAAAGTGTGCCGAGACGACTGGAGATTATCATATCATATCATATCATATCATATATCATATATATGTACATATATATATGAATTATTATATAAACTATATGTCTCTGTGTGTGAAAGACTAGAATATGAACCTTTAACAAAATATCCATATGTACAAAAATTGATTGAAATCCTATGCCCTCTTCTGGCCCCCAGACACCAGGCATGCATGTCGTGCATATACATAAGTGCAAACAAAATATTCATACATACACAAAAGAAAAAACATTGAATCAAGATTCAGAAAGTCTCTGTTCTAGTTACTGAGAAAATTATTGTTTGTTTGTTTGTTTGTTTGTTTGAGGCAGCGTCTCACTATATAGCCCTGGCTAATCTTGAGCTCCCTACCTAAACCAGCCTAGCTTCAAACTCACTGAGATTTGCCTGCCTATGCCTTTTGAGTGCTGGGATTAAAGATGTGTATTGTCACTATACCCAGTGACAATTACTTTTGATAGAACAAAGTTAATTATTCCCCAGTCTTTGTGTGGATATTGATATTTCAGACTGTTGTATGGTAGCAGATGAAGATTCCAGGGATCCAACAGACCTATATATCAAGTCAGGAAAAAAAATAAGCAAGCAAACATAAAACAAGTAATTTTTCATGAATAATATTTAGCTTCTTAAGATCATAATGATACTGGATCAGGGCATGAGATTTCATAGTGATAGCTCAGAACATGTCACGTCTCCATTTTCAACATTCTTGGCCTGCTTCTAATGTGCTCTCCTTTGCTATCCCCTGTGGAAATGGTGGGTTTTCTAAAGCCACAGCAAAACCATTGCTATTTCAGTATGAAATGTCCTCCCAATGTTTTAAAGGCTTCACCCCCAGTGTAAATTTCAGAGGTGGAGCTTCAAGGGTACAGTTAAATTATGGGGACACTGACCTAACCAATGAATAACTGACTGATGGATTAAATCCTGAGTGGACTCTTGGGAGGTCATGGAAACTGGTAGGTGAGGCATTGTTCATGGGTGTTGAGGAAGTGAGTCAATGAGGGCATGCCTTGTCCCTCACCCCTTTCTCTACTGTTCTCTCTGCTCCTTGGTCACCATGGTATTTGTGGCACCTTTTCTCCACCATGTCCTTCTACTATGATATTTTATATAGACTTAAAACCAGTAGAGTTATCCAACTCTAGACCAAAATGGCTGAAGCCATGAGCCATGATAAGTGTTTCAGCCTTTCTACTTATTCCTATCAGACATTTGTCACGGTGATGGAAAGTCTGACACTGGACCAGAAAGAAGTATGTGATACTTTCATGCTACAAAGTCTTCTCATTTGCACTTTGTCCTCACCAAAAAGATCCTAAGGTGTGTGTGTGTGTGTGTGTGTGTGTGTGTGTGTGTGTGTGTGTGTAAAACATAGACAGACAGTTAGGTAAACAAATAGACAGAGGGAAGACTTGGTGACTGTAAGCTGCTTACATTGGTGATGACAAACAGATACGTTGTACCAAAGTCTAGTAGACCTAAATTAAGAAAAAAGTCTGTGTCTTCTGTCCTACAGTGCACTGCAGGGTACCTGCAACAAGATAAGATTTTGTCAGAATAAACAGCATGGCTTAGGGAAACAGTCCCATCTCCAGGGCAAAGAGATCTCAACTCCAATGAGGAACATAGTTAAGCCATGTGTCTTTTGAAGATAGACACTTCCAGGACACTTTGGGTCCAGGTTTCTGCCTTGTCTTACCTGCCAAGTACGTTTTTAAAATCCTAACCCTGAAGAAAGACTGTACAGATTAAGTTTTATACATTTCAGGCCCATGAACTTTTTATATAAATCTTATGACTTAGTAGAATAGTATAAAACAGGAAACATGAGAGGGAAATTCTAAGTCAAGGGTTCTCAACCTGTAGTTCACAACCCTTTGGGAGGTCGCATATCAGATATTCCTAAGAGTAGCAAAATTCAGTTAGTAAGTAGCAACAAAAAGAATTTTATACTGGTGGGGTCACCACATCATGAGGAACTGTATTGAAGGGTCACAGAAGGGTTAGCAACCAGTTGAGAAACAGTGCTGTAAGGGATGAGGTACTGACAAGTACTAAGCAACAGGAGCCAAGATCTACAACAAACTGTGAGCATCACAGAGAAGAGCTATATTAACTACACAGTATGCTCAGCCCAACTGAGCAATGTAGAAAGAAGGTGAGCCTGGGAGAAGAGGGAAGAGGGAAAGGATTAAAAAGACGCAGAAATCTTCCTTTACTCCAAATCAGCACAGGTATGCCTGTGTCTGTTACCTAAATACAAAAATAGAATTCGAAAAAGATTGTTTCAATAAAAGCAAAATGTCCACAAGGGCAAGGCTCTTACTCTCCTCTCATCATGGTTCTGTATGAGGACACTCCGTAGTCTTTGCCCACACTGAGAGGAACATCTTCATCCAAGGAGATATTGATGTCTTTATGCAGGGTGTTAATAAACCTGAGGGCAGACAAATTATTTGTACAACAGACAGAAAGATCCAAACGAGGACACCCGGTACTCATAACTATATTCCATGTGCATGAAATAGTGGCTGGGGCAGGAACAAACAAGCACAGAACTTAAATATCAGAAGTAATCACTACCCTTTACTTACTCTAGGAAAACTGAGTTTTCTGACTTCTGACACTCACCAGATAGCCAGCTAGACGGATGCTCCCACAGTCAGACATGGCCATCTGACTTTCCTTTCTAATCTATCTTAGAATTACCTAATTTCTTTCTTTACTCTTTACTGTATGTCTGTCTGTGTGTGTGTGTGTGTGTGCGAGCATGTACAGATACACATGTATGTTCACACGATGAGTGGAGGCCTGAAGTCAACCATGGATGTTGTTTCTCAGGATGCTGTCCTCTTGTTGTCTGAGACTGTAACTCTCACCGAGAGTTGGGGCCCACTCATTAGACGAGGATGCTGACTAGTCAAGCCTCTCCAATGCTGGGATTCCAAGTTCACCCCACCACACTCAGTGTTTTACATGGGTTCTGGGGCTTGAACTTGGATCATCACTCTAACACAGGAAACACCTTACCAGCCTAGCTACCTTCCAGCCATTTTTCCTTCCTAATGGTGGGATTTCTCAACTGAGATGTAAGAAAAACAGTAGAAATATAAGTATATATAAAGATATGACATTTTATAGAAACCAGTTATCTTCTTATAAGAGTTCAGTTTGACTCATGCAAAATTTAGAGACCCAGCCCACAAAAGGTACTGTCACTATATGCTAGTCTTCAGAAATCTTGGGCCCTTCCAGACTCTTCTTTCTAGTATTCTGAATGTAAGTTCTCCTCAGAATGAGATTTTGGTACATTTTTGTTTTAGTAATTTCAATCTTGTTATTTCTCTAGAATTAAGAAGGGCAGTTCCTTCTACTATTTTAAGGTCTTCCTTCATGTATGTAAAAAAATCAATCCTTGCTTCCCCTTCTTGTCTAATTTACATTACATGGTTTATATTTTCTGAAGCATTTCAAGAGCAAGTTCTTTATGTATTTTACTTTTCAGTGAATTTGGATTTTTCTTTACAGGTTCTCCTCTACTTTCTAAGATAAACTACCTGATCTTGGTGTTATAATCTCTCTGTTTCACATCCAATTCCAGCCACAGACAGCAGGTGAACACTCTCCTATCTGTCCCATGCCATCTGGCAAGACCTTCAACCTTATCCGGATTAAAAACCAACTTTTTTTGATATCTCTGTCAATTTATAATAGAAACCTATACTTTACAGGCTAGATACCCAACTACCAAAAATGATGGTAGGAATATTTGCTTACTTCTAAATGTTTATCTCTTAAACACATAAATTCACAGAGTTATTTTCCTGAGAGCAAGATAGATGGCTAATAACAGGTAGAAAAACCTTTTATGGTAGAGAAGAAAGGATATCCACTGACTCAGGGTGATTGGCTAGTCCTACGGGAAGAAGCATGCCCATTGGCCTTTCACTGCCATAGGAAATGCTACAGACGCCAGTGCCCCTGACTTTCTAAGAGGGTAACATCTCTACTCAGAACAAGTAAAATATGAGGCCTCTTCATCTGAAGCCCCTAACTCCCAAACCTGATGGCTGTCATCCCATTGGCTGGTTTGATTTCCATATCCTTTACCTGCAACGGAGAAAAGGAAAGCTCAGGAGGAGCAGACACAGGGAAACCTATAATCAGAACATTCCATTTCCAGGCTGCTCCTTGGTAAGATTCTGATGAGTCAGCCGTCTTACTTCAAAACAGAACTTGTGCAATTCCCTAACTTACCAGCACACTGGAGACACTTTCCCCATCCTTATGAATAACCAAATGGTAACAGGTCTTCTCTTCTACAGAATGCTTGTTGTGGACAGACAAGTTGTTATACTTCAGATGAAAATGTAAATCTTGGATTTTTGTGTCCAGGTGTAGTTTGGAATAGTGCGTTGTGTTCTGCAGAATGAAGAGCCTATTATAGTCCCTATCTACCCCAGGGTGGACATCAAATTCCATAGCCTCAGGATGTGTAACCTAGTTACTTCTTTCTCTAAACTAGTTATTTCATTCTAGGACACTGGCATGGGACACAGAGCATATATAAGGAAGAGTAGAGTAATTCATTATAACATAAAACAAATTCAGGGTTGGGCTCAGTTGTTAAGAGCACTGGCTGCTTTTTCAGAGGACCTGAGTTTGTTTTTTAGCATCAGTTCCAAGAGATCTGATGTCCTCTTCTGGCCTCTGCAGACACAAGGCACATACACGACACAAAGACATACATATAGGCAAAGTGTCCACACTCATAAAAAAATCAAACAATAAATAAACAAAAATCCTTGTAGGACTGTAACTGTAGCTAAATGGTAGAGTGCATGCCTGGTGCTCTAGGTTCAATCCCCAGTATCGCCACAAAAGTAAGACCAGCAAAACCCAACTTGAATATCTACAAGAAAAAGCTTAGATGAACTATATTTAAAGGATAAAATATTAGGCAACCACTAGAATAATGCTACCAGAGATTAATTAGGACATAAGAAAACAATTATGAGATTCTGTGATTAATGTCATTACAAAACCCAGGCTACTAGAGCTTATACCGGTTCTAATCCATTGGGCCCATGCCTCACCTGAAAAGAGCTGACGGACTCCACCAAGAGGGAATTGTTTCTACTTCCTAGCACTGTCACCTTTATTTCACCATCTGCCAGGTTCAAGGCTTGTAAGAAGATCTCTTGAGAAGCTGGCTGGGCATGGGTCATTCCCTGTAAGACAGGCAATACTTATTTATCACCAATAAGTAACCCTTCAGATACAAGTGAACAAATCTTAGTTCTATCTTTGACAGCTTAGCCCTTCTAGCCAAAATTTACCATTTTATCCCTCTGAAGAGCAGTTGGCTTAGAAATCTGAAATGGCAACTTTTTTTTTTAATCAGGGAAGACCCCAGTTCCATGAAGTAGTCACCAATAGAAGGTAACAAACACATTCCTTCTGTTGTGATTAACTAATAGCGGCTATTTGATGGCCAGAAGAACCATTTGTATAGCTTCGAAGGCGTCAGATAAACCTTTGTTCTCTGGGTATTTTGGATATTTGTGTTGTGGAATTTCCTGAAAACAAACCCTGAATTGCTCAGGTGAGAACTGGGTCTCCTTTTACCTTGTTTCTCTGGTCACTTAAATACTCACCACGGCCGTCCTGTGAAATGGATACTGTGGTAAGTCCCAAGGGATCGAGACTGAACACGTAAGGAGAGTAAATGGAGCAGACTGGGAGCTTAACATTTACTGGACTCACATTTACTTTTATTTCCACAAGTGCTGCAACTGCAAATGCCAGGCTTGCTAGGATCATACCGACAGCCATTTTCCTGAGTGAGCTGTGGGGAAAGGAGAGATCTTATATCGAACCTTACTCTAAGGTACAAAGCCAAGACTCCTTAGCTTTCCTATAAAGACTTTAATTCCAATTATTTTAAAAGTATTTTCTAGAACTTTCATTCAAACACTCTTTTTACTCAATAACTAATACCTCTTCTCTATAATATACCACTTTTACTTATGATTATGATGATATTTAGCCATTAAGTCATACTATTAGAGATAACAGCAATATAATCAGGCTTGTTACTTAATGCACAGCAACTGTTATAATTCTTCAACTCATTTTCTTCTTCAAAAGTCTTTGTTGACCTCTATGGCATTCCCAATTTCTCTTCCTAGGGTGTTTACCACATTACCCATATATCAGTCATCTTTGTCTATGTTCCAGTTCCCTTACTAACCAGTGAACACCTTGAAAAAGATGTGTACTTGATTTGCATGGAACTTGGTCCTAGACTCCCTATTACCTGCTCAATAAGTAACTGACAAGGGCATTTGTATGTGGTACAGTGGTCATCACTTTCCTGACACAGCTAGATTGCTGTCAAATCAGAGCTGAAAGAAGACTTGAACTGTTCCTTGCCAAGCTTTACAAATGATACTATCTACTCAGCATGGGGCAAGTTGCAGTGCATACTAACTCAAAGTGATGCTGTACCCATTCGTACAAAGCCCTATCTTAGTTTCATCGGAACAGCAGGACATTTAAAAGAATTTGTTGTCATCAAAACCTCAGAACTTGGTGTAGAAAGATGGCTCAGAGCACATTCTACGAAGGCTGACGGCTTGAGTTCAATCCCTAGAACTCAAATGGTAGAGGAAATAACCAATTCCCATGGGATTTCTTCTGACCTCTATACACTCGCTGTGGCACACACATTAACCTCTCCCCACACCACACATGAAATAAGTTAATAAGTGTACTTCTTTGGAGAGGCAACATTCAAGGGCAAAGCAGTATGGTTTATCAGAAACCTGAAATCACATACATGCCCAGCCCTATCCCTTCAACACCATACACTCAAGTCTGTAGCATTGGCATTGACAATCACCAGTTAGATCTAATTTCCACTTTTCCACATTAATACAATTTTGCCAACATGGAAAAATAGAAACAGATAAATGATAAATCAAAGTAAGTAATCATTAAACATAAACATTCGTGCTTTTTGAATTATCATCAGCCGTTGAGTCAATATGCAATAATAAACGGCATGGTGAGCACTTACGAGAAGTTAATTCTGCACTTGGAGATCAGCCGATAAATGACAAGGTCAAACAACGGGATGAAGACAAGAACCAGGAAGGGATTTAGTACCTGAAACACCATGGTAACAAGGATTAACATGAGCATCCCCGGTTGTGAGTGTGAGCGCCTGCACCCTCTCACACCTGCTCACTTTCACCATAGTAGGTGAGAGAGTCCACATTTCTTCACTTCTTTACTCTGCTTCCACTGGAAAGTATCTTAACCTCCCTGGATACCAAGGGTCTAGTTTTACTGAGCTTGTTTCTCCGTCAGTCAAATTAGAAACCTTTCTCTGCCATTGTCCCATGTCTTTAGTTTCACAGCCTAAAGGGAATAATGGGGGGGGGGGCGCTAAAAAGCATCCTGAAAGTTGCTATTGGTAAGTAGAGATTCTGACTTTGTTGCTCACACAGCAGAAATTTCTACTTCCTTTTTGTATGTTTTGATTGTACTGAACATTGAACCTAGGACACCCTGCATGTCAGGCAAGTGCTATACCACTGAGCTACTGCCCTAGCCTCAGGTTTACACTTCCTTTGACAATATTTTTAATTATACTATCTTGGCATAGAAAGAAAATTCAATGCCCACACTTTCCATGGGGTTCAAAGAGTTGGGCAGAACTATATATTATTTTAAAAGGATGTGAAAGAGAAGAGGAAGATTCAAAGGAACTTTCCATCTCTACGTTTGGGCTTCCTCAGCACACACGAGGAACGTATCAGATGATGGCTGTTAACCTGAATAATAGGTAGGTACAGGTGAGGAAAACAATCACATGCCCATGCAGAGAAGTCCGTGCCTACCTGCATCTGGTCCGGCTGAAGCACAAAAAATCCCTGAAATATCATAACAAATTATAGTTAGATGGTAACAGAAGACAACAAAAGCTTAGGTCACCCATCTTGACAGTAGATGAAATGCATATAAAAGAAAATTCATCAGATCTTTGGTTCAAGACATCTGGTTTACTGGCAAAGGTATGTAGGGATAGAGAGAGACTTGAGATGGCTTCTGACTATTTGTTAAAACAGATGGACCCTAGGAGAACACTTTCAGTGTCTGGGTTAAGTCTTCATTTTCTAAAATGCTTGGGATTTGCAATCATTGTGTATGTGCATACAGGAGACTGGGGAAGAGGCAGTGAGGCTGAAGTTTAAATGTGAAATTCATTTATGTTTCATGTATGACTCATACACTAGCCTGAAGATAATGTACTTAATAATTGCCAACCATTTTGTCCATGAAAATTTTATGGTGTGGGAATTTTCACTTGTGACATCATGTTAATGCTCAAGAATAGTTTTGTCGTTTAAAGCAATTAGGACACCAGAGTTTTGGATCAGGGATGTTCAACCTCAACCAAACTTTGCCAGAGACTGACAGAGTTGGTGTGTTAGAGGTAGTAATAACAGGAGGACCGGTGTTCTGGTCAGGGTAAAGTTGTCCCTGATATGCTGTGTTCAACTTCCAAAGTTGCTCTCCAGAGAATCAATAAGAGAACTGCCATGGTAACTCCTGGACAATTAGAGGAAGGCAGAGGTAAAATTATATTTCAGAGGCTCCTGGTATTACTCCACCCTGTCTTCTTCAAAACTATCAATATAGCTGGGCGGTGGTGGCGCACTCCTTTAATCCCAGCACTCGGGAGGCAGAGGCAGGTGGATCTCTGTGAGTTCAAGGCCAGCCTGGTCTACAAGAGCTAGTTCCAGGACAGGAACCAAAAAGCTACTGAGAAACCCTGTCTCAGAAAAATAAAAATAAAAAACTATCAATATAATAATATAGAAAGGAAACGATTAAGAATGGAGAGTGGACCAAAGAATGAACACTGAAGAAAGAGAAAATAATATTTATAACATTTTCACTCTTCCCATGGCCACAAATTAGACATTTTATTAATTCTCCCCCAGGTCCTATGGGTCCCCTCTTGATCTTGCCTGACAAATGGGGCAAGCTGTCAAGGAGCACCCCTCGAGGTTTCACTTGGTGTGTCTAAGACAGGCTCAGTGTAAGAAAATCATCATCCAGGCCTGCCTGACGTCATCTGTTATCATTTCATCATGGTGGGGGTATCGGGCATGACCCAGTGTTTCCCTCCTGATTTCTAAAGATAAGACTATAATTTTTATTTCTAGCCTGACTTTGGTTATCTTTACCTACTCAGTGTTTTTTGGGCTTAATGTATATCTCTGATGACCTTGTCAGTTCTTAAGAAAAATCACCAATAAATTAATTAAATATGTGGAATAAATAATCTTTGTATAAATTAATTACAAATTATGTATGATGATGAACTTAACAGACTTCTTTGTAAGTTCTGTCAACTCACCAAATCACCATCCATTTTGTTAGCTTGCAATGTCCATCGTGAGCCCTAGAGCAGACAGATATTGTTGTGAGACATCATTTTCCTGTGATAAGAAAGAGGATGAAAAAACATATCTTTCAAAAATAAACACTATTTATTACCTGTTGGTCCAAAAGAGCCCAGAACATGGGCAGTGGGATATAAAGGAACAGTACCCTGGTGAGTGCCTTCACATCCACGATGAGATGCTTCTGTAGGGAGGAAGAAAGAGCAGGCAGAATTGCCAGAGGTTCCAAACGTGCTTTTCTTGCTTAGAGTAGAAATCGTCCAAAACAGTAAAAGAAGAGGTCAAACGTGCCAGAAGAAAAGAATTTGAAAGATCTCATAGAATTATGAGCTATGTCTGAGGTTGCCACTTACGGGATATTTTTCCGATGCCCAGTCTAGCCAGTGCTGCCGTTTTGGAATGTCCCCCGAACGGTTCCTGAAGCGATTGCTGAGAGCAAACTAGGGTGGAGACCACAATCAGAGACAGACCAAAAGAAAGAACCCCCTGATTTCCCCAATTCATTATCCTTTCCCTCTGATAAGTACTTGAAATTTCATCAAACATTGAATCCCAATATCTGAGTTGTAATTTTTATCTTTCCTTATTTCCTAATGGCATCAAATATAACTGTACTCAGAAGATTTTTGGCCTATTAAAAAAGTGACTGCTGCTAAAACCTAGTGGTCAAGCAGAGGCAGGAGGATAAATTAAACTCAGGTTTTTAAAACATAGGCACATCGAAGGAAGATGGTAGAGAACAACATATGCCCATGCGTGGAGAGCCACACGTTCAACACGGCCTATTTCCCTTCTATGGAGGCAGGCAGGCAAGCAGGCAGGCAATTCAGGAACTCACCCATATGCATTTGATCACTTGAGCCACTATGTTCCCTTCAGGGGGTGGTTTTCTGTACATCTTGCTTCCCATTGCAAACACAACTACAAGGGACACACAGACAATATTCTTGGTCACTCATTTAGAATACAGTCTGTCAGCATCAAATCCCACAGAGACCTGACTTTCACTCCCTAACTTCAGAGTAGCTAAGGTAGTGGTCAATTGTTAAGATATTCATTAAGAGACCTTCAAGGGATAGCAGAACAGAAATCATCTTTGGTTTCCTCTTTTTTCTTTTGTCCATCTCCCCATGTGATAAATATGATATGAATATATGATCCCAATTTTGATTAATTTTTCTTTCTCGAGTGCATAGCTCAGCTGTGCCCTCTGTTAAATTACCACTGATTCCTTTATTCTGCCTAGAACAGTTTCTACCCATTCTGCTCCTTCTCCATTCTTTTTCTCCTTCCTCCATCTTTGAGATAGGGTATCTCTTTATAGCCCACTGTGGCCTGGAACTCACTATGCAGCCCAGGTTGGACTCTAACTCATGATGCTCCTGCCTCTTTCTCCAGAGTGCTAGGGTTACAACTGTGCAACTTCTCCTTGTTACCTGTCCTTTAAATCCTGGTGTGCCTTTAGAATTTGAGCCTAGGTCTTCTTTTTTCCTTACTCTATCTCAGAGTTTTCTATTTTCAAGGCTAAATTGCTGGCTGCACCTGATGAATCCATATCTGTGCCTAAAACCCAACTGCTTTTCTCTGGGCCCTAAGACAATATTTCCAAATAACCATTTGGTGACGTGTTTAGAAGTTTCAAGAGCACCTATAATGTAACTTGCCCCCCCCAATCCATCATCATTGCCCTAACCTGTTCACCCTCACTTCCTCAGTTAATGATCCTATTAGCTAGTCTGTGGTTCACGTCAGAAGCCTGCATTCAATAGTGTCCCAACTTCTCCCTCACTTCACATAGCCAATCATACCATGGCTTATAATTCAACAGGGACCAAGCTTGTGTGAGCTGAATAAGGCACTCACCTCAAGTACAAAATCTAAAGGAATATAGTAGATGGACCAAACAAGATCAATATTATCTTTGCCTCGCCCTCAACCCAATTTGTTTTCCATAGTTCAGATCTTTGAAAAATAAGACACTATGAAAATAAAAAAATCTAACAATCATTTCTCCATTCAAAACCCTTTGGATGATTTTCCACTATCTTCACAACAAGTACCTTCACAACACTATCTTCACAACAAGTTTTAATTCCATCATGGCCTAAATTATCCTTCATTATTTCATTTCTGGCAATGTTTCTTCTTTCTCTTTCTCTTTTGTGCTCCAGATAACCGGAATCATCCCAGGTTTTTCAACAGTCAACCTGTCTCTCATCTAAAGACACCAAGCATATCGTCTTTCCATAGGGTCCCTTCTTTGATTGACCACTGTTCATCCTTGAGGGCTTATCTTAGAAGTATTCTCTGTAGGCAAACCCTTGAAACCTTCAGTGTCTTCATTAGGAAGTTCTTCCATGAGTTCCATAGCTTTCTCTATACTTCCCTGTCATGACATTGACTTTTATATGATAACTCCCTGTTTATTTGTCTGGGTTACTTTTCCTGTGCCACATAAAGTCTTTAAGAATATGAACTTTATAACTGTCTAAAACACCAATGTGGTTCCAATACCTAGTATAAAATCAGATCACATAGTAAATATTATTGGCACCATAAAAATGAAACAGATGACTAGCAATGATAGATACACATATTTAAGATGAAACATTCTAATTCTAGAATCTTCTTTGAGCTTCATAATTGCTTTACAGTCTAAATATTATCATTAAGCAGTAATATAGAGAAGCTTCCATGATGCTAATAAATGGAAAAAATAGGAAAGTACTTGGGGAAAAATCTTTGACATTGAAGGGAGAAGGAAGGATAGAGCATTTGATCATGGTTCATGGCTCTCCCAAAACAGATTTCTTTGGAATTGTGAACTGTATTACTTTCAGCCTTTCTGGTAGAAAAGAATCAGACCAAACATTGAATCTCTGGGCTCCCTTGCCTCTGTTGAGCTCTGTATGTGTTTGGACTGGATAGGTTCCAGAGGGGTGTCACTCCGAGGTTCCGAGTGAGAACAGGTTTCCAGGTCAATGACTAGAAACAATCACACCCAAGCCTCCCCTGAGGGGACTTGCCTAAGCTAACAGGCCCACACATCCCCCATCTTTTCCAGGACAAAGTTCTCAGTGCTAACAAGAATGCCACTTGATCTAAGTTGCATTACTTCCTAACTACTTAGCCAACTGCTCTTTAATTCTTTTTGTTCAAGGGAAAATTCCTTGGGAGCTTTGCAGAGCAGAGCAAAGATAGCTAAAACTGGAAGCTCCTTTAAAATGCCCAGGTAATCAACACTGGCATCCACTTACCAGAAAAATAAGTGTCAGATAACTTAAACTGGCTTGGGATAGACATTTAATTATCTCTTTCCTTCCTTGCATATTTCAACAATAATCAATGGGCTTTGATCCTGACTACACTAAAGAATTACCTGAGAACTTGGGGCGGTGGTGATGCACACCTTTAATCCCAGCATTCGGGAGGCAGAGGCAGGTGGGGAACAAGAAAAGATCATTTGAGATATTTAAAGTTTTTAGGCACTCAACTCCTTATTAACAACTCTGCATGTGCTCCACAAATTGGGCTTTTAAAAGTTCCTTTGCAATGTATCAACTATGTGACTGTAACAGTTTAAAAATGGTTTATGGGAGCTGTATGGTGGTGGTGCATGCCTTTAATCCCATCATTTGGGAGGCAGAGGCAGGCGGATCTCTGTGAGTTCAAGGCTAGCCTTGTCTACAAGAACTAGTTCCAGGATAGGTTCCAAAGCTACAGAGAAACCATGTCCCAAATAAACAAAAGGTTTATGAGACTGGAGAGATGGTTCAGAGGTTAAGAGTACTTGTTGCTCTTTCAGAGAACCTGGGTTAGATTCCTAATACCAAATGTTTGCTTATAATTGTTTATAACTCCGGTTCCAGAGAATCTGATGCCCTCTCTTGGCCTCCATGGGTACCAAGCCCACAAGTGATACACAAGCATACACAGATAATACAAATAAAGAACATTCTGATTCTATTCATAATATTTATATTTATCTTCAAAATCAAAGGGATATCACTACAATAGCACTTGCCTACTAGAGTTAGAGTAAGGGTTCAATGAAATAGCTTGTGTAGAATACCAACACGATGCCTTCCACATAGCAGGGATCAACAACTCTTAGTTTCCTTTTCTCACTGTACTCACCAAGTG
Organism: Alexandromys fortis; assembly: GCF_014885135.2. Lineage (NCBI taxonomy): Eukaryota > Metazoa > Chordata > Mammalia > Rodentia > Cricetidae > Alexandromys > Alexandromys fortis. Next base: position 2,457,952 of record NW_026068088.1, read on the forward strand.
CCACTACCATGAGCAATCCTGGAACTCCAAAAGCGAGTGCATAACAGTCTTCCCCAAAACAATTCACATCTCCTGAAGAAAACAGGAGGGGGAAACGCAATTATGAATTATAAGTCATATTTTACTCTATTAGGTCGGGTTCTTGGTGCAGACATAGCTATGATCCTCTTTTCTTCCCACCATCTAATCCAGAACCCTTATTTTAAGCAGACAAATTAAAACTAAAGTAACCTCTCATATATTTATAAGCCCATGTGAAAGGAGGAGCTGAACCACCTGCAGCTGTTTGGTTGGCCAGCCCCGTAGAAGGAATCCTAACCTCTCAGCATGGGTGTGATGAACGTAGAAATCAAGCTCCCTGCATTGATGGAGAGGTAGAAGACCGAGAAGTATCTAGTCCGTGCCTCTGCCTGGAATGAGACAGATCATCAGAGAAATGTATTTCTTAGTGCCACCCCACTCTATGTTCAAATTCAGATAAAGGCACATATAAAACAATGGGTACAGATAGTGTTTCCAGGGTATGTGACCATCTCATGAGCTCTTTAATACAGTGACTGACTGACCCTGGTCAAGCTTTTACTCCCTTTCTAAAGTCCAGTACAAGCCCCTTAAGACCTGGGCAAAAGTGACCAACCTGTCCTCAATACCATTCTTGTGTCCTATACATCTTTATTATGCTATCAATTTATTTGTATTAAATATCTGTTTTATTGAGTATGTTGTGAGTTCCTTCAGTAATGTCTAGACCTAGAACAGACACTAATGTATTTTAGACACCCAATAAATGTTTATTGACTGTATTAATGAGGCAAAAGACTCCTTGAGTTAATGAATATATTTTGTGGAGTATGTGGTAGGACAGTGGAGCAAGCTGTTGATCTAGGTGTATAGTGCAACTAGTGTCTCAGGGAGATTTCCCAGAGCATGTGAAAGGGCATCTGCTGACCTAGAAGTGGCTTGAAGAATCCCAGGGGTGAGTCCGCTCTATTAACTGAAATACACCTGTGGGCCAGCCACTAAATACAACTTGCAAATAATTTTCTAATAGGTGATTTTCTGCCTAAGGTGTACTTCATTTGGGCATTTTAGCTCATCCCGATTCACCAGAAGAACAATGAGGAGCCCAGACGTGTTGGTTAGTCCAAGAAGAGATGGTTACCGTGTCCACTTGCCGTAGCTTCCTCTAATGGGCTCATTTGCACTTTGGTCACATTATCCCCCGACTCCCACCTTCGCCAGTGGAAAGTATTAGAAAAAGAGGCGAATTCATCTGTAAACTGGCATTCTGTTTTGTTCTAACTGATAATTACACACACACACACACACACAAAATCATCTTCTACAGCACTCACCACATCAGTTCTTAGGTTCCTCATGTGAAAGTAAAGTTACTATTTCCAAATCCTATGTGGAGTTTTTCCTTCAATGAAGCAAGCATCTGATTTCCCATTGCTTCAACTTATTGGGCTCAGATTTAAGCATGATCATCCCCCAGTATTTAAGAACAGCTAGATGTAATTTTCTCCTTGTTCATTTGCATTTTATTTTGAGTCAGGATCGTGTGTAACCTGGGCTAGCCTTGAAATAGTCACGTAGCTGAGGATGGCCTTGAACTTCTGATCCGTCTGCCTCTACCTAAATGGAATGCTGGAATTACAGGCAGGTGCCCCATACTGAGTTTATACTTAGCTGGGGACTAAACCTAGGGCTTTGTGAAGGCAACTCAAGTACTCTACCACCTGAGCCACATCCAAGCTCCCTTACTGCTTATCTTATTCAGTTTCCATGTCCTCATTTTCTTCAGTCTCTCATTATATGACATGTATGCCTCCCACCTGCTTTCAGTTTTCTCTCTTCTGAAGACCAGCATCCAGTGCCCAGTGCAGAACTCAACTCCCCAGACACGATTTGATTGGTGGAATTACTTCAGTCTTAGCAGATGAGTACCTGACAGCTTCCCCATTTTGATGCTGGCTATACACTTTTGAAATACAGAAATAACAAGACTCTTACATGTTTTTCTTCAAACTGGTCTCCTCCAAAAGCTGCCACACAGGGCTTGATACCTCCTGTCCCCAGAGCTATTAGACTCAGGCCAATCAATGATAAGATTCTGAAATGGAGAGGTAAGGATGCTATAACCATGTAGATACCAAACCAACTGTAGAGATGAACTATTAAAGATAATATCATCTTTGCATGTCTACATCTGCCTTGTGGGTACTTTCTACTTGCCTTAACTCCAAGCATTGCTCATGAGAATTTATCATCTTCGCACTTAACTTCTGCTAGAAATTGTATTGTCTGAGAAGATCCTATGCATGATAATTCCACTTATCTTTTGTATGTATGCTTCAAGTGGAAGAAGACACTTGTAGAGACTTAGAAACTAACACACTAGTTTTTAATATTATTTAAGCAATCCAATTGAAAGAACTTAAGGACTCTAATCTTGCATACCTTTACTACCTACAAGCAAAATATTAAAACTTATAATAAATAGGAATAGTGTCAATAAGTTTTATGGAGCAATAATAAGGTATTTAATGCTTACCACATTTCAAAAAAAGTTAAAACTTCAACTCAGAGTGGTGTGTGAGTATATTAAGTTGATTATAAACATTAAAATCTTTCAAATATCTCTGTTATATACACCAATACCTGAAATGAAGAGGGTCGATAAAATAGGAATACACAGAACTACACATAAATAGAAAGACTTCAATCTCTGACTACCTTTATAATATAAGTAAATACTTTTAAAATTTGTAATGGTGTCCAGATACACGGTTATATGAGTAAGTGAAGGGAAAAAGAAGGTCTAAAAGATTTTCTTATTGTCTAACAAATGAAGAGTTCTTATGAGGATACTAATTGGGAATTCTAAGTGTCTTCAAATGTTTACTTAATAAAAAAGATGAGGCCTGATAATGTAGGAAAAGGTTCAAATGATCATAAAACCTTTGATTTTTTTTAATGTTTGGCAATAAAAGTATGCACTAGAAAACAAAGGAGAATCTCTGATATGAAATAGAAAGCCATCTGTGGTGACTTTCTGAGCCGCACACCTGACTGATGCAAGAGGAGTGGCTCAGTTGGTCCCATGTCTACTCACGTATGTAGCGTTTTTCCTCCCAGTATTGGAATGGCCCCCAAAGACTTGAATATATGGCCAAGAACATACACCAACGAGAGATAGATGATTGTCCTGTGAAGAAAGTTAAGCCAGTCAGTGTATGACACAGTCAGGGTTCACGCTGTTCTCAGTAGATGAAGGAGGACGGAGTGGAGGAGGACAGAGTGAACTGGGAGGCAATGGGAAGAAACAGTGGTGAACAGAGTAAGCAGATGAGGGGAAAGGAGTGTGATTCTTCACCCCTTAGTGCCCACTTGGAGGTGGCACACCTGGCTTTCAAGTTCTCTTCCCGGATCTACACTCTGCTCTGAGTTCTCAGAGCAACTCTACTTGTATACAGATGTGACAAGAACCTTGGGGGGGGGGGGGAGTTGTAGCAAGCACAGGGATGTTTCCAATTAGTAACATCTGTAGAACAGGATGCTTCCACCTGTTGTTTCTCTCAAGCTATGTCTATTAGCTCTAGGACACAAGAGGAATAAAATATGAATGCCTAGTACATAAGAGCTCTAATACAAAGGACTTTCTCTAAACAAACACTGAGAAGTACAGAAAGGTGGAAGGATTTTAGGTTCAGTCGGGGTAATTTGAACACTTGGTCTAACTGTAAACCCAGGACAGTTTCCACATGGATAATTTGCAAAAAAAAAAAAAAAAAAAAAAAAAAAAAAAAAAAAAAAAAAAAAAAAAAAAAAAAAAAAAAAAAAAAAAAAAAAAAAAAAAAAATAAAAAAAAAAAAAAAAAAAAAAATAAAA
>NW_026068088.1:2461908-2472143 GCF_014885135.2 Alexandromys fortis
TCCCTCCCCCTCCCCCAATTAAGTCCCCCTCCCTCGTCAGCCCAAAGAGCAATCAGGGTTCCCTGCCCTGTGGGAAGTCCAAGGACCACCCACCTCCATCCAGGTCTAGTAAGGTGAGCATCCAAACTGCCTAGGCTCCCACAAAGCCTTTTGGCGAAAAAAACCTACCTGTTTTTCCCAATGAACTTGAATAGCAAATAAGTAGCAGATGAACGAATTCCAATAAGAACATATGTAGAACTCTGTACCCCGGCATGGCGCAATATCGCTTATATGCTTGTGTGTATTACCATAAGTGGAATGTGTGTTATGTATATTACCACATAGGTAGAATGGTAATGCTATAATAAACCTTCAGAATGATATAGTTTGCCTTATCATTTTAAAAAGGAAGAGAAAGAGAAAGAGAGGAAAGCTGGCAGAAACACTGAACAGGAACAGAGACGGAGATAAGGGGAGAGGGACACGTTTGAACATGTAATTTGTTTCCTCCACTGAGACAAGGCTGCCACTTCAGGTTCTAAAAAGTGAAAGCGGAGCCAATTCCAGTTTGTAAAAATTAGGACTACAGTGTGGTTGAAAGCCGAGTTTATTCCACCAGATTGTAACCATCATTCTATTTGTATATAAGGGTTCTCACATATCTACCTACATATATACATCTACAGGAGGACAGATTATTACAGTTTCAAATCACCCCCTTTCCGAAAGAGATTCAACTCATGACCTCCGGAAGAGTAGCCAGTGCTCTTAGCCTCTGAGCCATCTCTCCAGCCCCTATTTTAAGTATTTTTATGGTCAGTGTCTCTGTGTCTGCACGAGGGAATGCCATGCACGCGCACGCGTGCGTGTGCGTGTGTGTGTGTGTGTGTGTGTGTGTGTGCTTGCAGAGGCAAGGGGGGCATCAGATCCCTTGGAGCTAGAGTTACTGACAGCTATGTATCACCAAATATGATGGGATCCAGTCCATTGGAGCACTAAAAGCTCTTAAGCATAGAGTCATCTCTCCAGCCCCATTTGGTTTGTTTCCCTCTGATGATTTAGCATCTTCTCTTTGAGGTCCATGATAACTAGTTTTCTTTCAGTTCCTTTTTATTCCCTTTCTTTCTAATTGTTCATTTTATTTCAGCAAAGGTTCCACCCCCAGAAAAGCAATCTAAGAATGAGGAATTCCCAAGCTGAGATTTCTGGTACTTCTGGAGGCTTTCGGAGTCCTTCATTCCATTCTTTATATTCAACACCAGTGTAAAACACTTTTTAAAATTCCCTTGTTAAAAACAAACAAGCCCCAAAGTAAATAAAAAATCACCTTCATAACTATTCATACCTATTCTCAGTCTCAATTATGTTTTAGACAATAATGCATGAACTTGATTATAGAAAAAGACAGCAATGAAAACATTTTAGGTGTCCCTTTCCACCTTCTAATTTAGAGACAAAGAAAATTAAAATAACATGGTGGCAACTGATAGCAGCTGCTGTTAATATTGACGAGAATGAGGGTAAGTGACGCTGTACACTTAGAATTCGTAGAATCACATAGTTGGCTCAATGTGGGGACAAAAAGAAGCCAGGATGTGAGTTGAGACCAGCTTGGTCTACAGAGCTAGTTCCAGGACAGGCTCCAAAGCCACAGAGAAACCCTGTCTCAAAAAACAAACAAACAAAAAGGAGTTCAAGGTCACCCTCAGCTTTNCAGTTCTAAGTGCATGACTCATTTGAACTCAACGTTCCAACACTTTGAGTAGCTGTCTGCAAATAACTAAACTATGCATCCTCAGACCTGCTAAGGGGAAGTCAGTCTGGGGAAAGTGAGTAGTGAGAGTTAGCGCCTAGTAGAAATCTAACATTTAGGGAAGAGCTAGGTAAATGAAAACAAAAATGGAGGTGGATTAAAAATAACGGAGAAAGACGAAAGTAAGAGGAGAAAATGCAGTGCTAGAGGAGGTCAGGAAATTTCAAGAATTCGGGCATGAAAAGCAGGCTGAAGTAATGAAAATAAAAGTTCAGAGTGAACAAGAATCTAGAAATGGCCACTGTAATTTGTTAACAAAAGACATCAGTATTCTGAGAAATTTCAGTAGGAAAAATATAAGTGATTTATACTATCGCATATTAAAGCCACCACAATTTGCTTTCATTAAAGCTATTTGAACTCAAACAATGTGAAAACATATAGATATATATATATATATAGATATAGATATAGATATAGATATAGATATAATTCATTGCTTCAAGCTTATAATTAATTGGACAAAGAAGGGATGTTCAACAAACATTTAAATTTGGATCAGACTGAGCTAAATTGTGTTCCCTTACATTGAATTGTGTTATTCTGTCCTAAGAAATGATGATGAAGAGAGAAAAGTGGCTAACACAGAGGAGCTCTTTTAAAATTGTGGGAGTGGCTGGAGGAGAAAATATATGGGAAATAATTCAAAGTTTTTGTTAGTTTATTTGGAGATACTAGAGATCTTTACCTGATTCCAGGACAAGAAAAGATTTTGAGGAAGAATTTGAAAGCTAAGGAAAGTAGTTGAGGCAATGGTGATACCTCTGTAAAAACTCAAGTTGTATACACAAGACATCTGGATTTGTGTACTTTATATAAGTTACACCAGAAAAAGTAAGTTTAAAAAGAAAAAAGAATTCAAGCAAGATTGAATTAAGAGTACAAGTAGAGAGTATTAAATTCCCCCTGAAATGTTCAGGAAGCTATTGTTCACCAAATCTTGAAGTTGTACTTCTTCAATCTCAAAGGAAGTTATTTTAAAAATACAACTGCAAAGTCAGCCTTTATTTTTTAACTGCATGAAAAGACCATAGTTTGAGTTATTTCATTCTTTGTGTAATGCCAATCCATAGCTGAATGAATTCAATGACTACTACTACACAAGGAACAAACGTAGCCACTTAGCCAGCATGCCTCTCTCAAGAGACAGCTTGTATTCGCTCACATACACAAATAGATGTGTATGAGTACATAAATATATAAAATTAAGATACAAATCAGTGTTTAGACTTAGAATTTTACGTGTATAGTTTTACATGTGAACCTGACAAAACTAGAATCCCTCAGGGAAGAGCATCTTAATGAGGAATTAGTCTAGATCCGGTTGGCTGTTGGCCATGTCTATGGGAGGGAGGTTGTCTTGATTGCTCATTGATGGAGAAAGGAACAGCCCACTGTGGGTAAGGCTATTCCTTAGGTGGGGATCCTGAACATATTGGAGAGAAAAAGCTAGCTGAGAGAAAACAAGCAGGGTTGAATCTTCTCTCTCACTCTCCTGACTGGGGGAGTAGTGTGATTTGCTGCTTGAATTCCTGCCTTGACTTTGCCAAAAAGGATGTCAACAACTTAGAATTGTAAGCCAAATAAACTGCTTCTTCCCTATGTTGCTTTTTGTCAGGGTATTTGTCATAGAAACAGAAGCGAAGCAAGACAAGCTATCAAACACTCTGTCTATAAACACAACACTGCATAGCCAAACTACTTCAGGAAACAAAACATACCTCACTTTAACTTGGAGATTTTATAGTACATATTAACTTACTGGGGACTAAAATACAGTAAGGAAACCTTTTTCAATGTTTCCAAAACAACATAGGATTTTTCTAAAGTGCCATAGGAGCTTTATTTTCTTACATAATTCATTTTATCTTACACAATCAAATTTTTAAAAGAGTATATTTTGAGAAATACTAATTCAGACAAATCCATGGAGAGTAAACCCCCAGAGTATTATGAGATAGCAGATACAAAAAGCTTACCTTTAGCCTATGAGGATAATGCTATAGAGGACAACTATACCATTAGACATGTCTGCTGCTTCTGTTGTTAGCAACAAAAGAGCTGAACTAAATGGACTATTATTTGAACTTGTGAAAATCTTTATTAGAGTCTAAAAAAGGAAGCTACAGAAGGAGGTGATGAAGGTAAACAGAGATGATTTTAAGTCCTCTGGAAAGAAAGAAGAAGATGCTGAAGGAGGTGAGGTGACCGAGTCTGGAGAAAACATGGAGCCAGTGCTAGGGACCAGAACCACGTGAGTCAGGAGAAGACATGGAGCCAGTGCTAGGGAACCACGTGAGTCTGGAGAAGACATGGAGCCACTGCTAGAGAACCACGTGAGTCTGGAGAAGACATGGAGCCAGTGCTAGGAAACCACGTGAGTCTGGAGAAGACATGGAGCCAGTGCTAGGGAACCACAGTAAGCCTTTACCAATCTAATTTGCCAGGGCATAGCAATCTTTACCCTCGCTGAGAGAAAATAAGATTTGATCTTAAGCTGCAGAGTAGAAGACTAAAATTAGACTTTAAGAAGGAACTCTTGGCTAAAAGGATGTGAAAATATTGGGGTGGGAGGTGAGCATGGAATGAATAGATTTTCTTGTTGTCAGTCATGGAGAGATACATATTTCTCATAGTCATGAGTTTTTTGTTTTTGTTGTTGTTGTCTTTTGCTAGAAGGTAAGAGATTAGGAGTTGTAGGTAACTCTCTAGACAATGAACTTGAGAGGCTCCTGAGGCTGTGACCTGTCATTGTCCTTACTTGAATTTCCCCAGCCACGAGTCAGCAATGGCTGCTCCCAAGATGGGGGTGAAATAGCAGAGGCTGCTGAAGGCATGGTATACAGATGTGGAGGTGTCTTCATTCCAGTGCAGGAAATACAGGAAATACAAGGTCAGCACAGCTGATGAAACAGAAGAAAACAAATGAGAGGCAAAATAAGATAGATGCAATGAAATGACTTCCAGGGAAATAGATTCGATTTCAGGGCTCTGCGGTAATCCTGGTGTTCAGCACTCCTCCTAGTGAAATAGCCCAGTGATAACAGCCAGGCAGCAGAAGCAAGGCCCATGGGAGCTATGAAGTAAATGAGGCATGCTGGATACACAAATACAATACTCGTGCCTTCAATCTCTGTGCACTCATAGCATCGTTTAGACCATGAGAAGTTAACATGGTACTTCCCACACCCCTTCTATTTCTCCTTCCCAATAGCAACTTTGTTCAATGGAACATACACGATGAGAACTTTTCCACTTGTGTTTTCATTGGCTGCGTATTACGTTCTGCAGGCCTTTTTGACCTTAACCAGTAGGAGTTATTAAATAAAATCTTATGAAGCATTTACTACCATGGTCAGAGGGAAGGATCGATTTATACCAAGGCAGAAAGAATAGACAAAGGAAACAAGCAGATCACATGTAAGGAGCCCAGGCTGCTGTAAACATAAGGCAGAGAAGACTCTGGGACACAGAATTACCTTTCATGCCATAATAGGAAAAACGCTCGCAGAATTCATTCACCACAATGAAGGCGATGCTGAGCGGATAGCTGGAGCCAAAGATTTTCTGTTCAACAAAGAGGTAAAGTTTGAGGAATGAGCTGTTTAACCTATTTAAACTTCATGATAACCCTACAACTGAAAACATCGCCAAATATATGTATATGAAGGGGTTTTCATCATGTTGCCCAGGCTGACCTCCATATTGTCATATTCCTGCCATAGGTTCCCAGAGCACTCGGGCTGCAGACAAACCCCACCATGCCTGAATAAACTCATTTTTACATCATCGCTGCCAGTTAACATGGGACAATGGTCTCTTCACAAAACATATATTGTCCTATTAGCTGTGCTTATATTGTCAATGTGGGAATAAAAAAAATCAGAGTCTTACTTTGTTCGTTATTTAACATGGAACTGGTCAGACATTCCTTGATCAGGACCTACTCATCTGCCCACAGCATCTCAATAAAAGCCTGTGGCTCTAGGGAGAGGATGATCATACTTATTGTTAGCAATAAAATGAAAAGATGACTTTCAGAGCACCGGATATCCACACAGTCAGAACCAGATCTCATTTTCCCACTTGGCTCCACTATAGAGACTGACTCTTCCCATCTGCGATGTTTACCATCCCGGGAGAAATCTTAACAATATGATGGCTTCCTTTTCATAGGCAGCTGGAACCAGACAAAGAGCTCAAAATGGAAGCCAGACATTCCTAAAGGTAAGCTGATTGGTCACCTTAACTCTAGGAAGAGAATTCTGAGATTCTGTGCAATTAAGTGTCTACCCTCCCTACTAGTATGCCTCATAATATTTTCCTTTTAATTTTATTTGCATTTATGTGTATATGTGGGAGTGTATGCCATGTGTATTTAGGTACCTGCAAAGTCCAGAAGAAGATGCTGGATCTCCTGGAACTGGAGTTAAATGCTGTTATAAGCTGTCTGACATGGGAACTAGAAGTCAAACTTTGGAAGAACAGCACATGCTCTCAACTGCTAAGCCATCTCTCCAGAACTAAGATTTTCATTAGAGTAATTTTGCTAGTGCATGCATATGTAATTCAGAGTATAGGAAACATCGTGTTTTATTTCAAATTCTTTCCATTACAGCAGCTCCACTAATATGAAAAAGAGATAGAGATAATCTGTCTCTTGAGACATTCAAACATTAACATGAGATTTACATTATCTCATTTTCATAGATAGGTACCTCTTTTTAATCATCCTTAAAAAGACACAAAATGATTAACTATATATGATAAATTATAGTCTGCCTTTTACCCATGTAGATATGAATATGTCGTCTTTCTACATACATGTTACTACATGATAATAACTTGCTTGAAAGATGCAATGAATTGAAGTATTATTTTCCCAGGTCCCAGCTTGAGAACTACGCAACACAGAATTTATTTAACATTATCTGTGTACTAATTGGATTAACATTCAAACCTTACTTAAACTACACCACTACCCTGTCACTGTGCTTCAATTCTGTTATTCCAAAGAAGTAAGATTCATACTAAGCTTATGATTGATAAGTAAATCAGCAAACATTGTCTGTTATTACAGTAGCCACTCTGCTGAGAGGATTTTACTAGCATATGAGGATTGACTGAGGTGATAAATTCAGAAGTGCTTTCACAAGCACATAATGCAAAATAATATTCTTTGTTCCTCTTTCCGATCTTCCACTTTAAAGTAGGAACACTTAGTAACAGAGTGCGTCTATTCTAAAAGCTTCTGTTGGTGTCCAAAAAAAAGAAGGCACACAAGGGGAGCTAAAGGCTGCGTTTTCGTATTGGTAAAAGAACAATCACATACAGTTCTCCAGACAGAAATGCTTGCCAAGTTTCCCTGGCCATTCAAAGTGCTTTTTCTCCCCCAGGGAATATACAATGAAATACAGCAAAAACTCTGGGATCCGACGGAAAAATTCTGGCTAACCTATCCCCTGGTTTCTGTCCCCAAACTGAAAAAACTAGAATTTTCAGGTGAATTCTAATTCCACGAGAGAGTAGTTTTTCTAATCTAATACAGTTCAGCACGTAGTTCCAACAGCCAAGGAGGAACTTCAAGAGTATGTTCGCTGTTACTGTCAAGAGACAAACTGACTTTGGGGACTCACCGGAGGTGGCTTCTTTGGAGGACTTGGAGGTCTAGGCAGCACCTCTTCGGTAGAGACAGGTGAAAAAAGAGTTTCCTTGGACTCATTTTTCTGGAAGGGATTCATGGCTGGCTCCTTACTCTCTCTCTCCTCAAGCATTTGGCTTCAGTAGGCAGTTAGGACAGCTGCCAGCCTACAGTGAAAAGGGGGACTGGCGGGAGGAGGGATGGCCACAGCAACTAGGTTTAACCCTGTGGATGTCAGTTTCGGTAGCTGCCTGCCTCCAAGCAGAGCCGGAAGCCAATACAAAAGAGAGGGTCGGCACACCACTTTCCAAAGAATGTTTGTGTAAAAGGTGTGGTATGGGAAAGAACAACATGTCACAAGTAACAAGATGAAAAGAGAATTTGAATTTATTGGGGTTATCTGCTTAAGAAAACTATCTTTGTGAATGAATGCCAGACAGTACTCAAGAAACCAACATTTTGGTTAGGAATGTAACTCAGTGGTAGAGCACCGAGATATGCCTTACATACATCAGGTCCTAAACCTGATCGCTAGTGATTTGGCGGGGAGGGGGAGAATATAGCATTTTAAATACAGAAGGCTGATCTCAAGTTTATAATATCTGCTATTGTTGGGGACTTACTATGTGCAATGTTAATATTTATGAACTATATGTATATTATATGTGTGCCTATACAGCCAATAATTTTGTTTACTATAATTTTATTGATGTCTTCATTATACAGAAATTATTGTTCCAAGAGATTGAGAAACTTATCTAAAAATCATAGGACCAGGAGTGGCGGGTCTGGAATTTTCACTATGTAGCAACAGATAGGAAGTGTAGAGATAGGTATCAACACTGACCCTGCAGGCTCTGCAAGTATGGAAGCCACAGACACGGAAACGTAGGACTATAAGGAAATCAGAATGCTTTAAAGAGAGAAAGCCAGCTCTAAACCAAATTTGAGAATAAGGATGAAACAGACTTGGGTTTTCAACATTGTAACATTCACCTAGAAAATTCTATATGTAAAAAAGATAGGGCTAAAGAAAATGATAGAAGGGTTGGAGAGGAGGCTCTGCTGTTAAAGGCTAGGCTCACAACTGAAAACATAAGAAAATTACAGGAAAAAAAATATTAGTGAGGTCCTTTGCTAAAACCACTCTGTATTTTCAACTTCTCGCTTTTGGATTAATCTTTTGATTCTTTAAAAAATAGAATTTACATTTGTGCAAAAATTATGAGCCAGTTACTTTCTATGTATTATTGCAAACATTAAATTTTCTTAACTTTCAGTGGATGGATTTTATTCTGAATCTAGAATACTATATTTAGTCCTTATGAAAAGAGGGGCTAGAATACACATGATGACAATAGATATGTTTACACTCTACATTGAATTGGATGTATAGAAAATTGAAATTTTATTAGCTTATGTTAATTATATAAAAGTATTGGCTTTTAGAATGTGAAGAAGGGAAACACTCCTCCATTGCTGGGGGAAATGCAAACTTGTACAACCACTCTTGAAATCAGTATGGAGGTATCTCAGAAAATTGGGAATCAACCTACCACAAGACCCAGCAATACCACTCTTGGGCATATACTCAAAGAATGCTCAACCATACTCCAAGAATATCTGTTCAACTATGTTCATAGCAGCACTATTCGTAATAGCCAGAACCTGGAAACAACCTAGGTGTCCCTCAGCTGAAGAATGGGTAAAGAAAATGTGGTACATTTACACAATGGAGTACTATTCAGTGGTAAAAAAAAAAAAAATGACATCTTGAAATTTGCATGGAAATGGGTGGAACTAGAAAAAAAACGTCCTGAGTGCGGTAACCCAGACCCAGAAAGATGAGCATTGTATATACTCACTCATAGGTGAATATTAGCTGTAAAGCAAAGCATAAGGAGCTTGTAGTCCATGACCCCAGAGAAGCTAAGTAACAAGGAGTCCCTAAGAGAAACATTCCTGGGAAGGGGAAATAAACAAGATCTCAGGAGAAAATTAGGAGCACAGAGGTGGGAGAAGAAAAGGCAAAAGAGGAGGGGGAAAAGGGAGGGGTAAGGAGAACTAGAGGGAACAGGATGGTCGAGATGGTGGACGGACAGAGACAGAGAACGAGAGATATTTTGATTGACGGAGCCATTATGGGGTTAGAAAGAAACCTGGCACTAGAGAAATTCCCAGGAATCCACAAGGATGAACCCATCTAAGACCCTAAGCAATAGTGGAGAGGGTGCCTGAACTGGCCTTCCCCTGTAGTCAGACTGATGAATATCTTAAATATCACCATAGAACCTTTATCCAGCAGCTGAAGGAAACAAAGGCAGAGAACCACAGCAGAGCATTGTGCTGAGCTCCCAAAGTCCAGTTGAAGAGTGGGAGGAGTAAAAATATGAGCAAAGAGGTCAAGACCATGATGGGGATTCCCACTGAAACAGCTTACCTGAGCTAATGGAAGCCTTCCAATTCTGGCCTGACAATGGGGGAACCAACATAGGACCAAACTAGGCTTTCTGAATGTGGTTGACAGTTGTACAGCTGCGGCAGGCTGTGGGGCCACTGGTAATGAGACCAGGATTTATCCCCACTGCTTGTTCTGGCTTTTTGGAACCCATTCTCCCTGGAGATCTTGCTCAGCCTAGATATAATGGGGGAGGGGTCCTACCTCAAAGCAATGTTCTAGACTTTGTTGACTCCCTCATGGAAAGCCTTACCCTCTCTGAATGGATGAGAGGTAGGATGGGGGGTGGAAGAAAGGGACGATGGAGGGAGTAGGAGGAGGGGAGGGAGTGGGAAATGGAT
>NW_026068088.1:2472796-2480962 GCF_014885135.2 Alexandromys fortis
GGAAGTCGAAGGACCACCCACCTCCATCCAGGTCTAGTAAGGTGAGCATCCACGAAACTGCCTAGGCTCCCCCTCCCTCCCCTCCTCCCATACCTTCCACCTTTCCCCCCTACCCTGAATCTACTCCTCAGAGGTTTCCCATGGGGAGCCAACAAAGTCTAGCGTATTACTTTGAGGAAGGACCAAGGCCCTCCCCCACTATATCTAGGCTGAGCAAGGTATCCCTTCAAAGAGAATGGGGTCCAAAAAGCCAGTGCAAGCAGTAGGGATAAATCCTGGTCCAACTGTCAGTGGCCCCTCAGTCTGCCCCAGCCATACACCTGTCACCCACTTTCAGAAGGCCTATTTTGTTCCTACGCTGCTTCCTTCCCTGTCAGGCTGGAGTTGGTGGGATCCTAATCAAAAGGCAGAGAGAGAACATTCAAATTAACAAAATCAAAAATGAAAAGGGGGGACATAACAACAGACACCAAAGAAATTCAGAGAATCATTAGGTCATACCACAAAAACCTGTACTCCATAAAATTTTAAAATGTGAAAGAAACGGACAATTTTTATGAATAGGTACCAGATACCTAAATTAAATCAGGACCAGTTGAATAATTTAAATAGACCTATAACTTGCAAGGAAATAGAAGCAGTCATCAAAAACTCCCAACCAAAAAAGCCAGGGCTGGATGGTTTCAGTACAGAATTCTACCAGAATCCAAGAACTAACACCTATACTTCTCAAATTGTTCCACATAATAGAAACAGACAAAACACTGCCAAACTCTTTTTATGAATACAGTTACCCTGAAAAATTCTTACATTGACTGTTTGAACTATTTTTTCCACAAGTGAAACATTTTTCCTCCTAAACTTTAACTTGGACTTTGAGCAGGTTTTCTCAGCTTCTCTTACACTCTTCATCTGTTCTCTCTCTCACCAACCTTTACCCAAAGAATAGTCCAGCTTTACTTCTGCCTGTAGCATTAATGATTAATCTGTAGTTATTCTTTTAGAAAATATGACTTTTCCTGACCTACCTTGGTTAAATACTAAATCTAAAATAGGCAGCAGTTTCTGGTCAAGCCAACTAGCAGAGGCTCAGGTGCCTTTAGACTGAATTATATCACTGGCTTCTCTTGTACTGGCCTGTACTTTTAGAAAGCAAGAAAGCATTTAATTTGGAAGCACAGATGAAGCTCCTGTATGCAATGCACCCATGCAGTCTCACTGAGAGATCTCCTGACCACCATACTCCAGAGTGTGAAGTTCTCAATTTGTTTCCAGACAAATTCCCATTAAATTTATCTTTATGTGAGACAGGGTCTTACTTGGTCCCCACCTCCCTGTTTAGCCAAGGAATGTCTGATCTTCCTACTTTTAATTCCAGTATGCTGAGTGCTGGGATTCCCGGAATAAGCCACCACTCACTCCTGGTTTATATGGTGCTGGAGATTGATCTCAAGGCTTTCACAATGCTAAGCAAGCGCTCTACCAACTGAGTCATATCCCAAAGCCTGGAATTTGTTCCTTGATTATGCCAATAAAATAACAGCATTCCCAGAATTAAACAGTATCAGAGAGGTACGGAATCTTAAGTTTGAGCCTTTCTTAGGTAAAGTCAGCTTTCTGATGCTAAGAGTCATTTAGAGAAATACCATTCTGAGGTGCTTGCTATGCTCTATCGCTTTTGTCAGGCTGGTCTCCAACAGAAGGATAAAGGTCTAAGAGATAACTAAGAGAAAATGTCTTTGACATAATGGAGATAAACTCCAGAGACACAAAAGCCAATAGATGTAGAAGAATCCAACTATCAGAATCAAATGCTAGTGACAAAAATAAAAAACATTAGTGGTCTCTGTGATTTGACAGCAAAGGGTCGTTTTAAGTTAGTCATAGAAATGAGCTCTAAAGTTAGTAGTCAGAGAAAAAAAAGCAAATATGAAATTAAAAGTAAATGTGTATTCAATAATGTCCAAGATAGAAAATGAGAGCCCACACAAAACTGAATTTAAACATCAGCAACAAATAAATAGATGAGGGAACTTAAACACCAGTCCTAATAACATGAAGAATAAATGAAATGAAAGATGTTGAAGAGCTCAACCCTGAAGATATCGATCGTTAGTGAAAGAAAGAGGTGATTAAAGACTTGAATAAATGGAGACATGCCATACTCATGACTTGGAAGGTTCATATTATAAAAGGTCAAAAGTCACTGCAGCACAAAATCCCAGCAGGTTTTATGAATGTAAAAAAAATGACTATTTAATTCTTACAATTCAAATGAAAGTATAATAAGCCAAAAATAGCAAAGTCAATTTGCTGAAAAATAACCATGGAGGATTTGAACTACCCAATCAATACCTATTATGAAGCTATCATAATCAGAACATAACTATGGCAAAGATAGAACAGAGCAGAATTCAGAGAAAGATCAAAGAAAGATGATTCAAAGAAAGATGACATACTTAATATTAGAATTAATAAAAACTGTTTTCTAAAAATACAATTAAGGATGAAAAAGTACATCACAGTGGGAGAAAATGTTCAGAATGTACATGTCTATCAAAAGCGAGATGCCAATACTATGTAAGCAACTTCAAAAAACAATTGTAAGTAAAAATATTCAAACAAATGTTTCTCACAGCCAATAAATCTGTACACAGATCATCAATTATATGGGTGCAAACACAGTTCAACTATGAGCATGTGAGTTACATTTATCTATAAGATAATGTGTAGAAGGAAAAGCTGCTGAGCTAAAATAAATGATTTTGAATATTTTCAAATGATGTATCATTTTCTTTACCCATTTTTTTCTATTGAATCGTTAATGTAAATCTGGAAGGTGTATTTGAGTATTACTGATATTAACACTACCATTCTTTGTGCTGAATGACTTTTCTATGTATCGATTTCATGGACTTTTACAATTAAATATAACTTATAACAAAGTGCACAAATCATGAACATACAATTCCATTGATTTTACACATGGCTACCACACAGGCAAGGTAAAAACATTCTCTAGTTAAAAAAAAAAATACTCTCTCCATGGCTTGGAAGTCCTTCAAAGAATAATACCCATTGCTTCCTAGTCAAATTCCCCTCCACCAGAGTAATCACTATTCTTTCATCGTCACGGATTTCATTTGCTTCTACTGAGTTTCATGTTAATAGAGTAACACTGTTTACATTCTCTGTGTCTGACTCCTGTTACTCAAGACTACATCGGTGAGATTCATCTATGTTGTTGCCCAAAGCAAGATATTATTTTCTTCTGTTTGGTCAAATTCACTATACAAATATATCATTATTTATTTAGCCATTCTTAGGTTGATGGACACTTGGGTGGTCCCAACTTTAGTGTTGGCAATTGTCAGCTTAGTTTAAATGGGAAACTGCTTCTCGGAATCACCTTGTCTGTTGTGATTGGCCTCCACTTGCATGAGATTTGGGAAGTAGAAATGAAAGCAGAGGGTGTTACTGAGTGACAAACTGCAGCAACATTGTGATTAGACATTAACAATCCTCTTCTGATGGCTCTGTAAGTGTGGGGCAATGCATTTGAAGTCCACATGACTTTCAAGTCTTTAGGGTTTTATTTTTCTTAGGCTCTTCAGGATGTCTGTGATACTATTATATATATACTTATTATTATATATTAAATAATATATTATATATATATATATTCTTTGATTTTCATCCATGACTCTTGGCTCATTGCTCCTGTAATTCTTATTCTCTAGGTCTTCTCAGTTACAGAATGTTAGGATATTACCAACCTCCAAAGCAAACCTCTGAAAACAGTCTCTCTTCCTTTCTCCCTTTTTTTAGTTCATCTTATCCTCCCTTCATCCTTTGGGCTCTCCTTCTTCTGTCATTTCACCTGCTTGTTTTTGTCCCCAAGGCAGATCAGAGACACTAGAATTTCAATCTGACAAGGCAGACCACAGAGTCTAAAAATATACCCTAAGTTTATCCTATTGTTAAGCACATGATAAAGACAGTCATATCTTCTTCGTGTAACAGTTGGTCATTAGACCCTTTTCATTTCAGAAGAACTTGCCCCAGGCCCATGGGGAAGAAACACTGAAGAATCTGAACAGACAGGCCTAGTTAGGTTTCTTCATCCGTCTATCTGCAGTTGTGCCTATGCAATGAAGTCTCCATAGACTCCAGGAGGACATGATTTGGAGAACATCCAGATTGCTGAACTTTGTGTGCCCAGAGAGGGTGTAGACTCTCCATACTCCTTCCCCATACCTTTACCTCTTCACGTTACCCTTCATAAAAATATGTTTATGAGTCTGTAAACCACTGAAGCAAGTTAATTGAACTAGAGGAGGGATTATAGTGAGCTCCATTTATGGCCAGTTGGTCTGAAACACAATTAAACAATCTAGTGCTTGTGATTGACATCTGAAGTGAGAGGGAGCAGCCTTGGGGACTGGGCACTTACCCTGTGTTATCTGTTGTTATCTCCAGGCAGGGAGTATCATAACTAAATTGAATTAGAAGACACACAGCTGGTGTCTGCTGTAAAATGCTTGCTCACTTGTTGGAGAGAAATCCACCACACATTTTGGGATCACAAATTTTTGAGTTGATTTTGACAGTGTAAGACTACAGGACAAACCCAAAACCTATTCCCCTCCCCTTGGAGGGTATACAGGATAAAGATGAATTCATTAAAATGGCATTTAAGCTGAGTGTGGTGATGCATGCTGAATTTCTGAATTTAGGAGGTTGAGGCAGGAGGAATGTGAGTTAGAGGCCAACCTGGGTGACATAATGAGACTCTGTTTCAGAATATGCTCCCCTCAAAAAGTCTTAAGAATATTTCATTTACAAAGACAATAAAAGGAGGAAACAAACTGAGCTGTTTTGACTATAGGAAAAGGGGCCTGAGAGTCAACCTTACCAGCTTATCCATTGTGTACTCACTTGTTGTAATTAATAGTAATAAAAAAAATTCCAGCATAACTTTGAGTAAAAACTTTATATTCCAAATTATTTCACTAACACAGTGGGAGTGTTTTACTAGCTATATTGAATATACACATTTGCTTTTGTTAAATAATAAATGATATAGTGGTTGTTTTCAGCTAAGTATTAATGAGTTAAACAGAAAACGAAGATAAATTAATGGAAGAGAGACTAGAGAGAAGAAAAATGAAAGAAAGAGAAGAAAGTAAAGCCAAAACTCTCTATAAATTATAGCTAAATAAAATCAGCAAGAACTGATGATGTTGAATTTTTCCATAATTGTCAAAATTTGAGGCAAGCAAGTATTATTCAATAGGCAAAAGGATAAGCTATGGTACATGTAGACTTGGAATAATATTCAGCCTTCTAAAGATTGCTGAACCATGAAGGCTGATCTGAAAAGGCATACCCCATATAATTCCAACTACAGGGTACTGGGAAAGGATAAAAGTATGAAGATAGTAATGAGTAATATGTTTTCAGGCCAGCTATAACTAAATACTTATATTTCCTTCGATTCAAAGGTATTCTAAGTATAAATGCCAAATACTTAAACTCTTCTCTTGAAGGCAAAAAAAAACATAAAAGACAACAAAACATATTTAAATTTGGCAAGAGTGAAAGAATTTTCAGTCAGAATTTGAAGAATATCAGATGTGAAAGGCACAACCATAATGAAAACCATGCACTTTGCTATAAATCAATTGTTCTAGGACACAATCCGGGACAACAAAGTGGCAAAAGAGAGCCCTGGGCCTATACTCCGGAATACTTGGTCTGAAGCTTGTCATTAACAATATCTGGGACAAGTTCCCTAACTTCCGAATCTGTCTTCCATCTATCAAATGTGATGACGTTTTCTTAGGAATAAAGATAAAACATGAGAATACCAATAAAACGTTGAAATTCTGAGTCAATTTAATGTTTTTCAGCAAAAATTACATATTTTCCTTAGTCAAAGAGTATTTAATCTTAATACGAGACAGATTATCCCACGTTTTACAAATGTTTTCTTTGTAACACAATATCGCTTCAGTCATCACTGTCACTTTCCGATTCACTCAGCTGCAAATCGCTTCCTAAAACAAAACAAACAAAATCGTAGTCATTAAAAATGTGAACTGTTAATATTTAATGTGTTCATTTAGCTTTATCAAAAATAAACATGCAAATGTTATGTCAAAAGTGATTCTGTTAATCTAGTACTTTGTAATTGATAATATGATTGCTTATCATATAATTACGCCACATATCTGGTAAAGCAATCAATACTGCCTAGAAAAGAGAAACCATAGCAGCAAACTCCCAGTGCCACCTACCACTTACGTTAGCCTCCTCTCACATGCTGATGACATCGTCCCTCTTTCCACTATCGGCTTATCACATCAAGAAATGAGATAAAAAATGCTTTTAAAAATCAAACTATTAATTTCAAGAGGAAAAAAATTATAATACCTTTAATTTAAAATGCATTCCAAGCCATTATGGATACATAATGTTATGGGTCACTAGGCTAGATGTCATTCAATGTCAGAATGCTTGCCTACTCTGCACAGAGCCTGGGGTTCAACCCTTAGCACCATAAAGAATATCTAATAACCGATTGTCTGTGAGCTTAGTCACTGAGCTAACCTCAGTGGAGCACAAAGACAGGAAACAGATATCTAGCAGGGACAAATGCTGTGAGGAACTGTGGAAAGTCAGCAGGAGGTGCTATTATAGATACTGTTGCTGGGAGAGCTTTAGGAGAAGCAACATTTGAACAGAAATTTAAGGTAGAAAGTCATTAAAAAATGGAGGCATAGTGTCTAACTGAAGAGAACAAGTATAAATGCCCAAGGCAAGTGTAGAGTGGTTGTGATTTTTTAATTATACATTTTTTGGTAATGTCACACATGCATATAATGTATTTACATCATTTCCACCTCAAACTCACCTCTACAACTAACTCCTCCTGGATGCCTCCCTCTCTGACAACATACCATTTTCCAAACTTTATATCTTAGTTTTCTTTTTAATCCTCTTCTTTTTAAAAAGATAACCCACTGAGTCCAATTGGCTCTGCCTGCATATACAAGGGTGGAGCTTGGATCACACCTCTGAAGAAAACTGACTTTCCCAGAGTAGGCTTGCAGTACATGCCAGAATAGGGGTGGGACTTACTTACATGATTTTTTTTTTTTGACTTGCAAAAGGGCTACTGTGGCCAGAGTGGGATAAATGAGGAAGATAGGGAACGAGTTCAGAAAGACCAGAAAAAGTCACAGCAAGGATTGTTTGAAACATAATAAGAACACATGGGACAATTTTAAGTAGGCAACTAAGGTGAAGCTAAATCTACATTGGTGAATACACAGGCAACTAAGTCGAAGCTAACTACATTGGTGAATACACTGTAAGAGTATAGAAGAAACATGGAAGCAGGGAGAGAAGTGGAGTCTTTGCAGCTCCTCAGAAGAAAATGCCAGCTTTGACTCGAGCGTGCCAGCAGAACTGTCACTTTGTCCTCAATGTGCCGTAGTTTAAGTGTGCCTTTATTCTCATGTATCCAGTTTAGAATCTGGAGTAGATTCATGACTGTCTTCAGTCCTGGAAAATTCTACAGTTTTCCATTCTCTCCTTTCTAGTCGTTCATGGAATTCCTAGTATACAGTGTTTCATCATTGCCATCTATTTTCCATATCTCTAAACTGTCTCTCTTACTTTTTTATTTTATTTTGTGTTCTGGAATAGTTCCATAGTATTATCTTCCATCTAACTAATTCATTTTTCACCCATGTCCATCTTGACTATTTTTAGTGACTTTTTTCAAGAAATTTCCATGACCTATCCTTTCAAAAGATTTTTAGACCTTTATTTACTCACATGTGTGTGCATTCATGCATGCGTGTGGGAGTCAGGGGTCAGTTTGTGGAAGTCAGTTCTCTTCCACCATGTGCTTTCTGGAGACTGAACTCAAGTCAGAAAACTTGGTGACAAGTGTCTTTACCCACTGAGCCATCCTACTGATGCAAATTTATTTTTAAAATGATGGAACTCAAACTCTGGGCCTTGTGTATGCTATGCAAACACTCTTCTGTAGAGTTACTTTGTTATTTTTGTAATTTGTTGAATTTTATTAATTTTTGCTTTCCTTTATTTTTATTTATTTATTTATTATTTATTTTTTTTTTTTTTTTTTTTTTT
>NW_026068088.1:2481311-2507910 GCF_014885135.2 Alexandromys fortis
CCAGCCCCTTTATTATCTTTTTAAAACTATGTTTTGAATTAGGTGTGGTTGTTCAGACCTTTAATCTCAGTACTCAGAAGGTAGAAGAAGGTGATTTATTTATTTATTTACTTACTTACTTATTTATTTATTTATTTATTTATTTTTTGAGTTTGAGGTCAGCCTGGTCTACAAATGAGTTTCAGGCCAGTCAGACCTACATAATGAGATCTTGTCTCAAAATAGAAAAAAAAAAAAAGAAAGAAAGAAAAAAAGAAAAGAATTATGTCTTCATAGTATCTTTCTTAGCAACACTTTTTTTTTCCTTGTTTCGAATTCTGTTTGCCCATTTTGAGGGGAAGTTTGTCTTTTTCTCTACCTTTTTAACACTCTTACAGGATTTCGAGGTTCTTTAAACCAAGCCTACAGTTTCATTTACCAGAAACAGGTTTTGCAATCACATTTAAAGATTGCTATCTTCTGAAGATAAGGTAGGTCCCTTCAATGAGCCAGTGATTAACAAGGCTGTAAAAGCAATGGGTTGAGAAACAGCAGCAGCTGTCAGCATGCAAATGGTGCCCTTTCCCAGCTTCCTTTTACTAACTGAAGATCATCCACATATCTATGGATCTTTCCTACCTCACCCTGCCTCCACCATACACTGTCTACTTCCAACAGAAATCATAACTTAACTTCCCTACTTATATCAAGCAACTTTGTGTGTGTTCACGTGCATGCCGAAGACAGAGGCATTGTTCCTCAAGGCCATCTACCTTTTTCTTTTTCTTCCTCCCTCCCTCCCTCCCTCCCTCCCTCCCCTCCATCTGTCTTTCTTTTTCTTTTCTTTTTAGACATGATCTCTCACTAGCCTGGAACGCAGTAAGTGCGCTTATCTAGCTCTAGGGATCTGCTTGCCATCACACTTAGGTTTTGTTTTTGGTTTTTAACATTGATTCTAGGGACTCAACTAACGTCTGCTAAGCACCTTATTAACTGAGTTATCTCTCTAGCTACATAACAAGCACTTTGTATGTGTAGGTATGTGTCTGTACATGCAAGGGCAGTCAGAACACAGCGTTGGACATTGTTCTTCAGGCACTGGGATCAGCCAGCTAAGCTAGACTGGCTGACTGCCTGTCTCTGCCTCCCCAGCAGTAGGATGGCAGGCATGCAGCTCCTCTGTGGCCACATACATTTTTAACATGGGTTCTGGGAAGTCAATTCAGGTCTTTATACTTGCATAGCAAGCGCTTTACTGACAGAGCTGTCTCCCAACCAACATTCCAAGCACTTTTTTTTTTAGCATTATGTAGTATTTTTTCTCTGATAATTTTTTATTACTTTATGAATAATAGGAATCAAAATTTCCACTTCCTGCCCTCCTCCAAGTTCTTTCCAGCTCCCCCACTCACTTTCCTCCTCCCCCTCCAGTTCTCAAGAGAAGGCAGGGTACCCTGCCCTGTGGGAAGTCCAAGGCCCTCCCCCCTTCATTCAGGCTTAGGAAGGTGTGCATCCAAACAGAATAGGATCCCAAAAAGCCAGTACATGGAGTAGAGACAAATCCCAGTGCCATTATCATTGGCTTCTCAGTATGCCCCCATTGTCAGCCACATTCAGAGAGTCCAGTTTGATCCCATGCTCGTTCAGTCCCAGCCCAGCTGGCTTTGATGAGCTCCTATTAGTGCAGGCACACTGTCTCAGTGGGTGGATCAATTCCTCATGGTCCTGACTTCCTTGGTCATATTCTCTCTCTTTCTGCTCTTCAACTGGCCCTTGGGAGCTCAGTTCAAGCACTTGTAAGCTAACCTTTATTGAAAGTTATTCAAGCTGCTTCCTACTACTTCCCTTTAAACTCAAAACCAATACCATTAACAAATCCATTTTTATGTTATACTTCAATTCTTTTCTTTAAAAAAGTTTTATTCTGCTTTTTAAATTTATTTTTAAAATTTATTTAATTTTATTTTATGCACATGTGATATCTATCTGCATGCATGCCTGTACAACCACCTTTGTGTAAGCCCTGGGAGCCCAGAAGAAGGGGGCATATCCCCTGGACATGTCTGTAGTCTGTTACCCCAGTGCTGGATCCCTAGAGCTCACTGGCCAGCTAATCTAGACTAATCAGTGACTTAGAGGCAAAGTAACAGAACTTGACTAAAAATATGGTGGAGAGTAATAGAGGGAGACAACTGAAGTTGACTTCCAGCCTACAAATGCAAGGGCACACAAATGCATGCATACCTATACACACATATATACATGTACACTATACATAAACAAATACATAAAAATAAATAAAGCAATATAATTATGTTAAGGTCTAGTCTCTACTGTAAAAGAAATTGCAAACTTTGAAAAGTTTAAAGCAGGAGAGGTGATAAATTATATTTGAATCATTTAAAGATCAATATGGCTAATAATATACACAGTGGATCAAAATGGCCTTGACTGTATACACAAGACTTGCATAAGATCAAGCCAGTCAAGCATGAATGTAGAAGGGCCTTACAAAACCCCACCCTGAGATGAGGCGTTATTGGTAGTTGATGGTTGCTGGAAGGAAAACTCTGAAGTTATCTTCAGAGATGCATCCCTTGGAAGGTTGCTCTTGCTTCAGATAATGAACCTACAGCCATGTACACAAACATACCAGCAATACACAGTAGACATTGCAGTTAAGACAAGAGAGAACATGAAGTTAGGAGGAAGGCCTGGAAGCAGTAGCAGGAATCAAGGAAATGAGCCGAACTACAGTGGTAGTAGTAGAGACAAAATGAAGTAGATGGATTTGAAAAATATTTAGGATGTAAAAGTCAACAGGACTTGGTGAAGTATTAACTACACAAAAAGAAAAGAGAGACACTCACCCCAGAATACAATGGACTTCTGGTTTACATAATGAAACAAATGCTGCCGTTCACTAGGCAAAACTCAGTGAGTCAAAGAATATCAGGTTAATTTTTGGACAAAGCATATTTGAGGTGCCTTTTACTAGGAGATGAAGCCAGACCTATCTGCCCAGGACTCAGAGGTCTGCTTGGAGATATGTACTGGACAGTTACCTACATATCAGTATTGGCTGAAACAGAAGCATGAGGTGGCTGTCTAAGGAAAGAGGATAAAATAAGAAAACACAGAGGAACCCCAACTCTAATGATAGAGTAGATTTTAAACATGGCTAATGGTTATAAAATGAGACTCTTCTTTGACTAAATTTTAGTTCCCAACAAACATGGCTACACTGCAAATCCTGTTTTAGTTACTTGTGGTCATGTATACTTACGTAAAGTACTCATCAGTAGGCCACTGTTGTCATGAAATCTATTGCGGCTAGCATCAGTATCTGGAGTCCTGTACTGTGGCCTGGCAGACATGCTAGAATGTCCTGAGCTATATGTCCCTGGACCTGAAGGAGAGGATCGGTCATCATCTTCTGAATCGCTAGAACTATCCTCACTGCTTGAAGATGAGGTACTTTTGGAATCTGATGAACTGTCGCAACTACTCATCTGGTCCATTAGACTAGCTTCTGCCTTCAGTTCTGAAAGAAGAAATATAGGTAAAATAAATAACATGAAGAAACACAGTAACATGTAAATGCATTATCTTTTAAGAAGACTTTGATAAAATAAATAAATAAAATACATATTACAACATCTAAATTAACATTTATTTTTAAAAATGTCCTGTAGCATTGCTAACCAAGAGACTCCAAACACAGAGCCTGTTGATGTTGCCCTTGGTTATCTGGGGGTGGAAAGTAGGTCCTTGCTGTTGAAGATATCATGTGCTTCAGAAACAGGACCCGGAGACTCCTGAGCCAGAACCAACCTGAATGCCCTCTCTCTGAAAACTAACTTTTATGGTAGCAGAAGGTGTCATGCAAGCTTCCAATGGAAAGAGGCAACCAGCAGTCCCACCCAGCTACCATTTGCCTCTGAACAACATCAAGGACTAGCTTGACACGATAACCCTAAGAGAGCAGTGATTGTGCACACACCTTGGTGATACCAGCTGCTCTCTAATTGTACGTAAGACCCAGTCAACCAGAGACAGACCATACCTGGTACTGGAAACCTACTTAACTACTCGGTGCTAGTGAAGTCATGATTATTGGAAAAGGAACTACAACTACCAATTGACTAAAAAACCAACATAATTCTTGATAACAACCATCTATAAACATTTGTCCTTGCACCCACAGGTAAATGTAGTCTTCGCCCCTGATTGAAGAAACTTCTCCTTGCAACAGGCAGAGATCATAACAGAAAACCACAATCAAAATGGAGAGTTGTGGAGCCCAGTACTAACAGAAACAGCTAAAAGACACTCCTGAACCTCAGGGAACATCAGGGAAAAAGGGAACAGAAAGATTGTAAGGCTCAGAGGGTCAGGGAGTTTGCTGTGAGATTGTGTCTCCTAGTAATATCAGGAGTTAGACTCAGAGTTTACTGACCAAATGATAGTAAACAACAATGACACAAATGAGCATGGCAAACTGGACAAAGGAAAGTCCTTGTGGCCTCAGTTCTGAATGAAGAATATAGGCAACTGAGAAAATCTTGGAGTGAGAGAAATAGCCTTCACACACACACACACACACACACACACACACACACACACACACACAATCATAGAGCAGTCTTTGTTGTATTAAGCCACAGACTTCCTTTCCCCAGGAACTGTACTTCAATGCTAGTAAAGCCCCTTTGTCAAGTTCACCAGTAGGAACTCTAGTTGCAGGAAAACCAAAACAGACCTACAAAAGGTCTGGAATTAGAATGTCATTTGAAACATAGGCCACAAAAGCAGGCAAATATCTGCATGCTAAACCTGAACCTTGACTGCCTGCTAAGCAAAAGATTTAAATATTGTCCCTAGAATACAAACCAAAATGAAGATGTGCTGGGAAGTTACCTATTATGCTGTAAATCAGGAAAATCATAACTTGAATGAAGAAAGCCCACATCAATTCTCAGAGAAATTAGATGTAAGACTTATCTGAGAGGATCTTAAAATAACTTTCACAGAATGATTCAATTATAATTTCTCTTGAAGCAAATGAAAAAATTTTAAAAACTAGAAATTTTAAACACAGATCAAATGGAAACTGTAAAAACGACAGCACAACCCTCTAGGTAGAGAGCCCACACCAGAGACTGAATAAACCACTGGAACTCCCTTGATCTAAAGCAGAAAATATCTGAAACAAAGCGAACAGGTCCCCAAAGTTCTGCTGCAGAGTGACAAAAGTGCCAACATTTGTAGCAACTGAACTCTTAGAGGACAGAGAAAGGGGACTGAAAAATGATTGGGAGAAATAATGCCTGAAAACATCCTAAGGTTGATTAAAGACATCAACCATAGAGTCAAGAAGCCGAGCAAATCCCAAATAGAATAAACCCAAAGAAATGCATGCCAAGGTACATCAAAATTAAACATCTGAAAACTAAAGGCAAAGATAAAAGTTCTGAAGGCAAGAGAGACATGACCTATCACTGCAGAAGAATACTGTATAGGTAACATCATGTCTCTCAGTGAAAACTCAGAGGTGGCACAATGCTGTTTAAGTGCTGAAAGAAATGTCAGTGATGAACTCTGCATTTACCAAAAATAGTGTCCAGTAATGAAAGAGTAATAGATTTCCCTAGGAAGGGGACTAAAAGTATGTGTATTAAGGGAAGGAAAGTGAAAAGTGCTCCTCACTGAGCTTCTTGTTATGGTAGACCCCTTACCAGTGTCACCCAGTCTCAAAGTGCCTTTCAAGTGGGGAGAGAGAGATCTGAAGGCAGGGAAGGTCTCTGTGTGGTGGAGGGGAATGAGCATGTGACACAGTGTGGTGCCACATACACATGCCTTCGCCCCATGCAGGCTGCAGGAAGGGCAGCCTCAACCCAAGCACAGCGGAGCACTTTGGGACTGCAAGCACTCAGGTGGCATTATTCCTTTTACTGGTATACTCAGCTTCCTGGTGTCTCTGAGGAAGAGGGGAATCTTAGCGCCTATCTAATTTCTTAAACTGAACTTACAGATAACTCAAAGAAGTAAGTGCAAAAACTAATATACAAAATTTTCTAGTGTAAGTTCTATGAATTGGAAAAAATGACTCAACCATCAGAGCGTGGTCAGTAATGGGGCTGGAAAGATGGTCCAGCAATTAAGGGCACGCTCTTTCTGAGGACCCAAGTTTAGTTCCCAGCACCTTTGTCAGGTAGCTTACAACTACCTGTAACTCCAGGTTCTAGGAATCTGATGCCCTCGGCTGGCATCTGCAAGTGTGGATCTGCACACATGTGAACATACCTTCCTCCCACATACATACATATGAACATACATACATATCCCCCCACACATACTTTTAAATTAATATTTAAAAAGAAGTTAGTAGTACTGTAGGGTCAATAAGTATTTGATAGAATAATTTGATAGGATATAGTCTAGGGAACACGCTATAGAAATATCTCCAGATAGAGAATTTTCCTTTGTCATATAAATTTAGGACACGAAAACTGTTCTTGGTTCATGTTAACTGATTCTCTCTAACCCTATTCTGAATTATGACTTCCAAGCAATGCTTTAGTTGAGGTCTGACACAAAACGCACATGCAGGACCTTTTACTTACACCAAAGAATCACTCTTGAGGATACAATACAATATATTGCTTTCTAGAACTTATTCCATTCAATGAGTTGCTTTTAAGATTTAGTAGCAAGAGCTAGAAAGTTTCTTTGAAACCTATGTTAATATAATATATATCAAGATAACATAGAAAACACAAATTACATCTTTATTTTTTGTTTTGCTGGCTAGTAAGCACAGAACTAAATTCCATTTTAACTTTAATAGCTAGAATATTTACTTAAAATTTCCCCTTAATCCCTTAATTTTTAACTACATATATCTCTATATATATGTATATATTAATATAAAGATATATATTATAATATAATATATAGCATGATTCATATCTATTTTGGAAGTAGTCATAATATAAGATAAAATAAAATTAAAAATCTCTTGTAATAAGAACTTGGAGTTGACAGCTTCCTTACTGCTTGTAGAGACAAGACTAACCTGCTGGGGATTACATACTTTACTGGGCCTAAAAGGGAAGGGGGAGTTATTGAGATACATGCAAATTATGATGACAGAATATAGAAGCAACTAATTTACTTTGATGACTGGGGTCTTGATGCTATTACAATACTGTACCATCAATATCCTAACTGTAGCTGGGGGTGGAGGGGAAGAAGATTTAAGTTTCTTCCCTTTAAACGTTCTATACCTCCCCAGATATGCCTTCCTGCTAAGAGGGACACGGCAGATGAAACAACTCTCCTCCTGCTTCTGTTGGGTTGGTGCCTTAGACATCTACAACTAACTATAAACAATACATTTCATAGGAAGAGGCTATAAAGAACTGAATATGAAACACCTTTTTGCCCCAAATAGTTATAAAAAGAAATTATATGACATGAATATAATATGCTAATTTATATGTTACATCATTACCCCAGAAAAGGACACAATCAAACAGTGTTCTCTCACTAAGACCTATGGTTAGTTCCACTGCTAATGGAAATTCAAACTTTTACTCAATATTACTTACCTTTTATAAACTGAAATTATATATACTTAGATTTTACCTCTTTCAATATCATCCATTGGAGATGCGGGAGACATCTTATCTTCTGATGGAGAATGGTGTTCAAGGTTGGAAGTCCTAGGTGGATTCCACATTTGTTGCTGCTGTTGTTCTAGTCTATACTGAATTTTACTACTTCCTTCAACTCTGCAATTAAAAATATCAAATACCAAAATAGGCAAGATAGCAATGTAACAAATTCAACTTACTAAGTTACTAATTTTTTTCACTTGTTTTTTAGAAATCTCTCAAATGGCATTTAAGAATCAAAATGTTAATTCATTTAACAAATATTTATTGAGCTCCTTCTATATGTTTGGAATACAACACACCAGCGCAATAATGGATCCAAATGGAACAACGCAAAAAAGAAACAAAGCAAGAACAACCCTACTGCTCAAACTGAGCAGACAATCAGTTATAAATGACTAAGATAAAGAGAAAATATGTGTAAATTTATCATTTCTATTAAAACTGAATTGCTTCCACATTTTCAATTTGTAATTTTTAAACAGGCATGTTAACGATGGAGGTGTAAATACTTTTTTCAACATTTTAATGAAGAGTGTACTTCAAAGTTTTGTTTGAGGCTTGCCTTTCCCATTTCCTGTGATCAAATCTTACCAGTTTTTCCTTCCCAAAGTGTTTAGCCTCTCATTTTCTCTCACTCACTCACACTCTCCAAAATCTTGGTTTACACATTTTCCAGTTTTCAACATTGTTTCTTATCATTGGGTTTCATTGCTGGACTAATGTTTCAGACCAGAGCTGTAAACATGCCAGTCCCTAGTTTGAAATATCTTAATATGTAATCACTACCAGCAAGGAAACATTCTAATTTATTAGTTAATATTCGAGGCATTAAGCTCAACCTTCTTTTACAACCTAAACTCTAATCCCCTGCCAACATCATTCCCCAATTTCCAATTCTTACACAAGTGCAGAGACAGATATCTGCTCTGTTTAAATGAATCTTATTTTCTAGTCCCCCCAAAAAATCAGCTATATTCCTTCTTCCCACCTGCTTCATCTTGTACCTTTTTGGATCAGCTTAAGAGAGCTAGGGCAGCAGGGACATTAAGAAACAGAGGTTCTCGGATTTCTTCTCTCAGTTGAGGTTGACTTTGGGAATGACTACTTTTTAAAAGACATTGTCGTTAGCATAAGTTAGTTGCACAAAATAATGAGCTTCATTATGACATTTCCATACATATATAATGTGCTTTGATAATATTCATTGTTCAATCCCTCTCCCTTGCTTTCTCCCGTTATAGGTGCTTCTGTTTTAAACACACATTTAAGGCAATTCTTAGAATGTTAATTTCCTTTGAAGCAACATTTTTCTTTTCTTTTTAAACATTTATATTTAGATTTATTTATCTTATATTATGTGTGTTTTCTCTGTGTTTATGCATGTGTACCCATGAGTGCTTGGTACTTGTGGAGGTCAGAAGAGGGCCCTAGATCCCCTGCTATTGGAGTTACAGATGGCTGTGAACTACCATGTGGGTGTTGGGAATTAAACCTGGATCCTCTGCAAGAGAAACAGTGCTTTTAACCACTGAGAATCTCTCCAGCTCCAGAGGTAACATTTTCCACAAGGCTTTCCTAAAGATTCTTAGCAACCATGGCCTCTACTTTTGATTCTCACAGTCATTTTGTCTATACTGTTTAACTTTTAGAGCGAATGCTTTTTATATTATCTGGTTTAAAATGTGCCAAGTGTATCTAAAAAGGACTTAAGGTGGCTATATTTTCCTATTGAATTTTAAATTAACTTACTTATTAGAATGATTAAAATGTATAAAATTAGAAATCGTAAGGTTAGTTTTTTATATAACAAACTTTCCTTTTCCCAAATGCTCAATACATTTTTAATAATAAGGAGGAAGTTATTCTGGACAGCGGAGAATGGGTCTGTTCAGTCCCGGTCTATGAAAGTACTACAAAGGTATACTTGCACACATAGAAATCATTTTATACATCACAAGGTACTGTGATATTTTCACTAAGGATCATCACTAAATTTAAACTTAGAAAAATATTTGAAGTAAATTTTGAAATTTTATCTTTTTGTGTAAGTGTTTGAGTGTGTGGATATGTCTGTGAGTGTGGTGTGTGTAGACATAACATGGCATTGGTGGGCACTGAGCATGCTGCATTATCACTGTCCACCTACTCCTGTTTCCAACTGCTGCAGTGCTAAGCTCACAGGCATGTTAGTGCGCATGCCTGGCCACAGGTACTGGTATGTGAACTCTGGTCCTCACGCTTGCACAGCAAGCACTCATTACAGATGAGCCATCTTTGCAGTCCCCATTCAAAGCTTTTTAAAAACACACCTTCTACTATAATTTGACCTAATCCATTAATTCTTTTTCCTTAGATATGTATATGTTGATAGAGTAATATATTTCAATATGCCACCTACCTTGTTTTTTTCACAGTGATGTTGCTGCTGAGTTTTTCCAGGCGACACTCCCCAGTATCATGGTTAATAATCAAAATGCATTCTTTTAAGTAAGGTCTCTTGGAACCTTTGAAAACCGTGACTGGTGGAGTTGAACCCTGTTAAAAAAGTTAATCATCATTACTTGAAATTTAACACGACAATTCTATTGAACTGGGTGTTGAGTTTTTCTGGTACTTTTTCTCAATCCATGTTATGTATCCAGTCACTTAAAAACTTTTGAAGCTTACTACCCTTAAAGCAATGAGTGTGGCTTAAAACAAAAATACAAAGACACAAGTGGTTTAAAAAGACTGAGATCAAGGCACAACTAGTAGTGTAGGGCTTTAGTCCCAGCTACTCAAGAGGCTGAGTCAGAAGGGTCCCAAGTCCAAAGCCTGTCTGGATTACAGAATGAGATCAAAGCTAGGTTAGGTAACTTAGAGGGATCCTATAGCAAGATAAAATCTGAAGAAGAGGATTAGGAATGCAGTTCAGTGGTATGGCACTTCCCTAGCATGTATTGAGCCTTTAGGTTCAAACACACATGGATACATACATACACACACACATGGACATGTGCATACACACACACACACACACACACAAGCTGAGATCTCAAACCTGTTATCACTGAAGAAAGGGAAAAGAAGATATAATTACCCCCAAAACAGTAAGATTTATTTTATTTGCATTAGGCAACTGGAATTCAATCTGATCTAATCTAAAAATATATTTACAGGAAAGGAAACAGAAATCTTGAATCATATTCCTATTTTGAGATGATCAAGATAGCATCAATAAAAAACAAATCTTATTAATTTTCTTAAGTGTGATAACAACATATGGTTACCCAAAAATTGAAAAGTCCTTTCTGAAACAATGATTTAAGAAATGAGTTAAACTTTAGGATTTTTCTTTAAAATACACCAGAAGAGAGTGGTAAGTGAATAATTTCTCAGTAACAGTTAATTTTTCTAGTATGTTATTTTTTACAAGTTAAAGAGAGAATGGGGAGAAGGCTCACTTGGTCAATGCTTGCCACACAAGCGAAGGACCTGAGTTCTATCCCTAGCACCCACAGTAAAAGGTAGGCATGGTGGTGCATATTCATGATCTTAGCACTGGAGAAGAGACAGGCAGATCTCTGGGTTTTTCTGGCCAGGTAGCCTAGCCTGCTCTATGAGCCTCAAAAGGTAAGGATATTGGCTCCTAAGAAATGACATGTAGAGATGAGCTCTGGCCTCAATTCACGTGTGAATGCATGTGCAAACACACACACACACACACACACACACACACACACACACACACACACACGAAACTCAGCCCATTACTGTCCTTCTGTAACTTCTCTTATTTTTGTTATTGCCACCTCCAAACACAAAAATTATATGTTATCATTATCTTAGTCTCACACAAATAATTCCTAAACAGAGTTCACCTATTTTTGAATTTTATAAAAGTGTATTCACATTTTAAAGCACTTTAAAACTAATTCTTATCAAGTACAATAGCGCAATTGGGTTAGAAAAGGGTGACTGAAAGAAAGCTAAAGGCCCATCATACGTCAATAATTTAGAGAGCCACTAAAAGAAGTATGAGATAAATTTGTTGACTGAAAATTTCACAAACAGGAAGTAGGTTAGGGACTTGTGATAGGTGTGGACTGGAAATGATGAGAGAGAGAGAAAGGAAGGAACAACTTTATTAGCCTTTCCTTAAGACTAAAGTGATCTACAGAAATCAAGAACACATGGTGCATAAATGAAAACCTAGCTGGACTGGATCCCGAAGGGTGCTATGTAGAACACTTATCCAGGGGCAGCTGAGCTGGAGAGCCAGAAGACTGGTTATAACAGCAGCAGCAGCAGCAACAACAACAACAACAACAACAACAAACCCAAAACAAAAAATAAAGACAAACAAAATGAGGCTTATTCAGTCGGGGACTTGATTTTCAGACTTGGCTTTTAGAAGTGAGTAAATTATACTAAAATAGAAACCTATGAATGCCAAGCTATAGTTAACAACAGATTTGTACATCTATTTTTCTTTTTTATTTATTTTTTAATTTTTATAGATTTATAATTCCATTCATAAATACCATTCAAAATTTCCACTTTCTCCCCTCCTACCATTGCCCTTCCACTCCCCTCTCCCCCTCCAATCCTAAGAGAGGACAGGGTACCCTGCCCTGTGGGAAGTCCAAGGCCCTCCCCTCTCCATCCAGGCCTAGGAAGGTGTGCATCCAAACAGACTAGGATCCCAAAGAGCCAGTACATGCAGTAGAGACAAATCCCAGTGCCATTATCATTGGCTTCTCAGTCAGCCCCCATTGTCAGCCACATTCAGAGAGTCCAGTTTGATCACATGCTCGTTCAGCTCCAGTCCGGCTGGCTTTGGTAAGCTCCCATCAGATCAGGCAAACTGTCTCAGTGGGTGTACCAACCCCTTGTGGTTCTGAATTCTTTGCTCATATTCTCCCTCCTTCTGCTCTTCAAATGAACCTTGGGAATTCAGTCCAGTGCTCCGATGTGGGTCTCTGTCTCTATCTCCATCTCCATCACTGGGCCTCGAAGGTTCTATGGTGATATTCAAGATAGTCATCAGTGTGACTATGGAACATGGCCAGTTCAGGCACCCTCTCCTCTACTGCCCAAGGAACTAGCTGGAGACATCCCCGTGGACACCTGGAT
Source organism: Alexandromys fortis (assembly GCF_014885135.2). NCBI lineage: Eukaryota > Metazoa > Chordata > Mammalia > Rodentia > Cricetidae > Alexandromys > Alexandromys fortis. The sequence continues at coordinate 2,494,088 of NW_026068088.1, forward strand.
GTCTAGAGCCAAGCCTCTTGCCAACCCTAAAATAGCTCCCTTAATTAAGATATCTTCTTCCCTGCTCCTATATCCGCCCTTTCTCCATCTCAACCATCCTACTCCCCCGAGCTCTCCCCAATCCTCCCCTTCTCCCTTCTCTCTCCCCCTTCCACCTTCCCCCATCCCACCCCACCATGCTCCCAACTTTTGCCTGGAGATCTTGTCTGCTTCCAATTGCCAGGAGGATCTATATATGTCTTTCTTTGGGTTCACCTTCTTATTTAGCTTCTCTAGGATCACGAACTATAGGCTCAATGTCCTTTGTTTACAGCTAGAATCCACTAATGAGTGAGTACATACCATATTCATCTTTTGGGGGCTGGGTTATTTCACTCAAAATAGTGTTTTCTATTTCCATCACTTTGTGTGCAAAATTCAAGATATCATTGTTTTTTTTTTACCGCTGAGTAGAACTCTAATGTGTTTATGTGCCACATTTCTTTATCCATTCTTCCACTGAGAGGGGCATCTAGGTTGTTTCCAGGTTCTGGCTATTACAAATAATGCTGCTATGAACATAGTTGAACAAATGCTTTTGTAGTATGATTGGGCATCTCTTGGGTATATTCCCAAGAGTGGTATCGCTGGATCCTGAGGTAGGTTGATTTCCAATTTCTTGAGAAACCGCCACACTGATTTCCAAAGTGGTTGCACAAGTTTGCATTCCCACCAGCAATGGATGAGTGTTCCCCTTACTCCACATCCTCTCCAGCATAGGTTATCCTTGGTGTTTTTGATTCTAGCCATTCTGACAGGTGTAAGATCTCAAAGTTGTTTGATTTGCATTTCCCTGATCACTAAGGAAGTTGAACATGACCTTAAGTATCTTTTGGCCATTTGAACTTCTGTTGAGAATTCTCTGTTCAATTCAGTACCACATTTTATAATTGGGTTATTTAGAATTTTAATGTCTAGTTCTTGCATTCCTTATATATTTTGGAGATCAGACCTTTGTCTGATGTGGGGTTGGTGAAGATATTCTCCCATTCAGTAGGTTGCCTTTTTGCCTTAATAACCATGTCCTTTGCTGTACAGAAGCTTCTCAGTTTCAGGAGGTCCCATTTATTCATTGCTGCTCTTATTGTCTGTGCTACTGGGGTTATACATAGGAAGTGGTCTCCTGTGCCCATGTATTGCAGGCTACTCCCCACTTTCTCTTCTATCAGGCTCACTGTGGACAGATTTATATTGAGGTCTTAAATCCATTTGGACTTGAGTTTTGTGCATGGTGATAGATACGAACCTATTTTCATTCTTCTATAGGTTGACATCCAGTTATGTCAGCACCATTTGTTAAAGATGATTTCTTTCTTCCATTGTATAATTTTAGCTCCTTTGTCAAAAATCAGGTGTTCATAGGATTGTGGATTAATATCTGGGTCTTTGATTCAATTCCATTAGTCAACATCTCTGTTTTTATGCCAATACCAAGCTGTTCATTACTATAGCTCTGTAATAGAGTTTGATGTCAGGGATGATAATGCCTCCAGAAGTTCCTTTATTTTATAGGATTGTTTTGGCTATCCTGGGTTTTTTGCTTTTCATATAAGGTTGATTATTGTTCTCTCAAGGTGTGTGAAGAATTTTGTTGGAGATTGCATTGAATCTATAAATTGCCTTTGGTAGAATTGCCATTTTTACTATGTTGATCCTCCCAATCCAAGAGCAAGGGAGGAGATCCTTCCATTTTCTGGTATCCTCTTCAATTTCTTTCTTCAAAGCCTTAAAGTTCTTTTCAAATAGATCTTTCACTTCCTTGGTTAATGTTACCCCAAGATACTTTATGCTACTTGTGGCTATTGTGAAAGGTGATGCTTCTCTGATTTCCTTCTCTGCTTCTTTATTCTTTGTGTATAGGAGGGCTCCTGATTTTTTTTTTAGTTGATCTTGTATCCTGACACATCACTGAAGGTATTTATCAGCTATAAAAGTTCTTTGGTAGAGTTTTTGGAGTCACTTATGTACACTATCATAGCATCTGCAAATAATGAAAGTTTGACTTCTTCCTTTCCAATTTGAATCCCCTTGGTCTCCTTATGTTGTTTTATTGCTATTGCTAGAATTTCAAGCACTATATTGAAGAGATATGGACAGCCTTGTCTTATTCCTGATTTTAGTGGAATGGCTTTGTGTTTCTTTCCATTTAATTTGATGTTAGCTGTCAGCTTACTGTATATTGCTTCTTTTATTATATTTAATATGATCCTTGTATCCCTAATCTCTCCAAGACCTTTATCATAAAGGGGTATTGAATTTTTTCAAATGCTTTTTCTGCATCTAATGAAATGATCATATGGTTTTTTCTTTCAGTTTATTTATATGATGGATTACATTGACAGATTTTTGTATGTTGAACAAGTCCTGCATCTCTGGGTGAAGCCTACTTGATCATAATGGATGTTTTCTGATGTGTTCTTGGATTCAGTTTGCCGGTATTTTATTGAGAATTTTTGCATCGATTTTCATGAGTGAGATTGGTCTGTAATTCTCTTTCTTGGTTGAGTCTTTGTGTGGTTTTCATATCAGGGTAACCGTAGCTTCATACAAAGAGTTTGTCAATGACTCTTCTGTTTCTATTATGTGAAACACATTAAGGAGTGTAGATATTAGCTCTTCTTGGAAGTTCTGGTAGAATTCTGCATTAGAACCATCTGGTCCTGGGCTTTTTTTTGGTTGGGAGGTTTTTGATGACAGCTTCTATTTCCTAGTTATTTATAGATCTATTTAAATTGTTCACCTGGTCTTGATTTAATTTTGGTATATGGCACTTTTCTTTTTTTAAAAAAATATTTATTTATTATGTATACATTTACATATTTATTATATATACAGAGTTTATGTATTTATTATGTATACAGTATTCTCAGTATTCTGTCTGCATGCAGGCCAGAAGAGGGCACCAGATCTCATCACAGATGGTTGTGAGCCACCATGTGGTTGCTGGGAATTGAACTCAGGACCTTTGGAAGAGCAGGCAGTGCTCTTAACCACTGAGCCATCTCTCCAGCCCTATGGCACTTTTCTTTAAATATGTCCATTTCTTTTAAATTTTCCAATTTTGTGGCATACAGGCTTTTGCAGTAACACCTAATGATTTTACTCAGTGTATGTTGTTATGTCCCCCTTTCATTTCTGATCTTGTTAATTTGAATGTTCTCTCTCTGCCTTTTGATTAGTTTGGATAAAGAACCAGTTCTTTGTTTCATTGATTCTTTGGATTGTTTTCTGTGTTTTTATTTTGTTGATTTCAGCCCTCAGTTTGATTATTTCCAATCTTCTACTGCTCCTAGGTGAGTCTGCTTCTTTTCTAGAGCTTTCCGGTGTGCTGTTAAGTCTCTAATGTGAGCTTTCTCCATTTTCTTTGTGTGGGCACTTAGTGCTATGAACTTTCCTCTTAGCACTTAACACTTTCATAGTGTCCCATAGGTTGGGTTTATTTTCATTGAATTCAAGGAAGACTTTAATTTCTTTCTTTATTTCTTCCTTGACCCAGGGGTGGTTCAGTAGTTGACTGTTCAGTTTCCATCAGTTAGTAGGCTTTCTGCGGGTGGAATTTCTGCGAGTTGTTAAATTCTAACTTTATTCCATGGTGACTCGATAAGACACAGGTGGTTACTACATTTTTTTTTTTTTGTATCTGTGGATGCTTGCTTTGTTACTGAGTATATGATCAATTTTCGAGAAGGTTCCATGAGATGCTGAGAAGTAGGTATATTCTTTCCTGTTTGGGTGGAATGTTCTATAGATGTCCGTTAAGTCCATTTGATTCATTATATCTGTTAGTTCTCTTATCTTCCTGTTAAGTTTCTGTCTGGTTGACCTGTCCATTGGTGAGAGAGGAGTGTTGAAGTCTCCTACTATTAGTGTGTGGGGTTTGATGTGTGCTTTGAGTTCTAGTAATGTTTCTTTTACATATGTGGGTGCTTTTATATTAGGGGCATAGATATTCAGGATTGAGACTTCATCCTGATGAATTGATCCTGTTATGAGAATAAAGTGTCCTTCTCCATCTCTTCTGATTTATTTTAGTTTGAAATCAATTTTGTTAGATATTAATATAGCCACACCCACTTGTTTCGTAGGTCTGTTTGATTTTCCCAACCCTTTACTCTGAGGTAGTGTCTGTCTTTGAGGTTGAGGTGTGTTTCTTGTAAATAGAAGAATGTTGGATCCTGTTTTCATATCCATTCCCTTAACCTGTGCCTTCTTATAGGTGAATTAAGTCCATTGATATTAAGTGATATTAATGACCAGTGGTTGTTAACTCTGGTTATATATATATATATATATTTTGTGGTAGTGTTTGTATGTGAACCTTTCTTTGAGTTCTGCTGGTGTAGGGTTGTTAGATGTCTTTGTTATTGTCGGTGTTGTTGGCTTCCTTGGGTTGAGCTTTTCCTTCTAGTACTTTCTGTAAGACTAGGTTTGTGGCTACGTATTGTCTAAATCTGTTTTTTGTCCTGGAATATCTTGTTTTCTCCATCGATGGTGAAAGAAAGCTTTGCTGAATATAGTAGTCTGGGCTTGCATCTATGGTCTCATAGTGTCTGCAGCACATCTATCCAAGACCTTCTAGCTTTCATGGTTTCCATTGAGAAGTCGGGTGTAATTCTGATAGGTTTACCTTTATATGTTACTTGATCTTTTTTCTTTGCAGCTCTTAATATTCTTTCTTTATTCTGTATGTTCTGTGTTTTGATTATTATATGGCGAGGAGATTTTTTTTATGTAGTCTACTTGGTATTCTGTAAGCTTCTTATACTTTTATAGGGATATCCTTATATAGGTTGAGAAAGCTTTCTTCTATAATTTTGTTGACTATATTTCCTGGGCCTTTGAGCTGGAGTTCTCCTTCTTCTACCCCTAGTATTTTTAGGTTTGGTCTTTTCATGGTATCTCAGATTTCCTGAATGTTTTGTGTTAAGAATTTGTTGGATTTAATGTTTTCTTCGACCAATAAGTCTATTTCCTCTATATTTCTTCAGTGCTTGAGATTCTCTCTTCTATCTCTTGTATTCTGTGGGTTATACTTGTCTCTGTAGTTCCTGTTCATTTACCCAGATTTTCCATATCCAGGATTCCCACCGTTTGTTTTTCTTTATTACCTCTATTTCGGTCTTCAAGTCATGAACTGTTTCCTTCACCTGTTTGGTTGTTTTTTCTTGGTTTTCTTAGTTTCTTTGAGGGATTCATTAATCTCCCAACTTCTTAGGGAATTCTATAAATACATTTTTCTTAGAGATGTTTATAATTCCTTAGAGTACAGTCTAAGGCTATACTGTCTTATTGTGCTCTGAGCTCTTAAAGAACAAGAACTGAATCATTAATTCTTTACATTGTGCCCAGTGCTAAGACCTTACAAACAAACACTGGATGTTGAATAAGAACATGAACAAATTCTGATCATAGCTCACAAGTTCTCCCAGTCTCTATAATTTAAAGAAGTTTATAAACTTTCTTCCTTATCAAATTGAATACCTTTACTAATCTTTAAAAATTGTCTTTAAACTTTATTTTATGTGTATGGGTATTTTGCCTACATGTGTGTCTGAGCACTATATGTGTGCCCAGTACCCACAGAGGTTATAAGAGGGCATCAGACACCCGGGAAATAGAGTTATTGATAGTGAGTTGCCTTGTGCGTATTGGGATTCTAATGCTTTTGATTGCTGAATCATTGCCCCAGCTCTACTATTCCTAAACTTTACACTTTAGTTTCTGATCATTTCCTTAAAGTACCAAGTGTCTTGCAAGTATATGAATTATCCCTGTCTCAAGATGACTCTTGAATACTTCCTACATCTCCACATTCACTATTATCCACATTGAGGTCTTAATTAACAGTTCACCTAGATTATCGTCATTGTTTTCTCTAATTTTCTTTCCAATTTTGTTATTCATTAAGCTGACAGGCAAAGCAAATCATATTGTTCCTATAATTTAAACACTCTATGTACTTAAAATCTTTATGTAATCAGGATAAGATTTATATTCTGTAAATCTATATGTGGGGTCATATATAATATTTTCATTTCTTCTCCAACACTGCCACACTACATAGCATTCAGAAACTATGTAGAATGATACATAGCTGGCTTGTATGTGTGATAGTTTAGATCTTGAATATCTGTCAAAGCCCCATGAATTGAAGTCTCATCATCTACTGGAGTGGTGCTATCAGGAAATGGTGGAAACAAAATGGTAATGGTGGGGTCTAGATGCAGGCCTCTGGTTATTGGGTCTATGCCCTTTGGACTAGTATTGCGACTCCAATCACCTCTCTTAGTCTCTTATTTATGTACTTATTTATTTATTGCACCTCAGATGTGAAGTAACTTTTTTTTCTGCCATGCACTCCCACTATGATGTGCTATTCTCAGATAAGAGGGATAAAAACAATAGGTCAACATGATCATGAACTGAAACTCTAAAGCCATGGCCCCAAATTACTATTTTCTCTTTATAAGCTGATTATGTATAGTGTTCTTAAAGGAAGTTAATGGAAAGCTGACTAAACTAAAAAACAGGTTCCAAGAAGTGGGATCATTGCTATGACTACAGTAGACACAGAAGAAATATGGGCCAGTAAAGATGCTGTTGGTGAGGTTTGAGATAGAAATGGATTCTGTTGAAATTGGACTAGAAGTTATCCTTGTTATACTACAACATAATAAATATACATCTACATTTTTTGTCTATTCCCTGAGAATTTGCAGGAGGATGAACTTAATGGTGAATTTGTTAGTGGAGGAAATTTCAAGGCAGCGAAGTGCCTACATGACAGCACAGGTAATACTGGATGCATTTAGCCAAATTCTGAATGAAAAGTGAGGACAAAAAAAAAGAATGGAATATAAAGATTTGGGAAACTTGCAGTTTAGCCAGAAAGGGTGCACAAGAAAGGGCAGTTGCTAAAGAAATCAGTATTATTAGAAAGAAGTCAAGTGCTTTGCACCTGGACAAAAAGAAAGAAGCCTTGCAGGATTTTCTGAAATTCATGAGGTCACAGCCATCAAGGACTCAGAGTAAAGAATGCAAATTTGTTTCAAAGATTTTCAAGAACAGAGTCCTTGAGAAGAGATTTCCCAGGGCACCCTGCTCACTTAGGTCTGCTTAAATTGGTAAGGATTTCAGGCCACGGCACCTGAATGCACCTGAATGACCTCATCTGTAGGATGTAGACTTTGTTCTCATGCAGACTATAAAAGTTATGGGATCGTGTAGAATTCCAGAGAGGTTTCAAAGGAAATTCTGGGGGAACAGGTAGAGTCCTGGCAGAGTCTGAGTTCCTGCAAGCCATCCCTGATAGGATGTAACACAGAGCTGGGAGAGTAAGGCTGAAGGTACAGCAGAGACCCAGGAAGGACAGAGACCTCCTAAGTGAAACTGCAGTCAGTAAGGAAGCCCAGAAGTGTGGCCATGTGAGCTGCAGTCATCAAGGCTGTAGGGGATGGAGTTGCTCAAATCCTTGGGAGCCAACATCCTACCATGCTGTGCCTTGGATGCTGAGCATCAATATTTAGGATTTAATGTGTAGCTGCTGTGTTTAGATCTCATTCCTTCTTGATGTTTCCTTTTCTTCACTTTTGGAAGGGGAATGTTCCTTTACTTTGTTTGAATGTAAACATGTAACTTTATTTTTTTATTTTTGCAGGACCTCACAGCTGAATTTGCTTTGTGGCTCAGAGGAGACTATGGAGCTAGGCTTTTGAACATTTAACATTCTGGTGCCTCTTTGAGGTGCATTAAAGATATTTAGCATTAAGAGTCAGGTTTGAGGCTTGGGGATCAGGGTAGAATGTTACAGTTGGATCTGAAATGTTCCTGAAAGGACCGTGTATCAAAGGTTTGGTCCCTAGCTTAGTACTACTTGGAGGAAAGGAACTTTGAGAGGTGGAACCTTGTTGGAGGTTCTCAGTCACTGAAGGATAGTCTAGAAAATTTGAGGATTCTGTTCTCTTCTCCAGTGATGAGATACTTATTATTTTGCTCTGACTAAAAGTCATAGAATAAAACCATAAATTGGAAGAGCCATTTTCTCTTCACAGACTGGTTATCACAGGTATTTGTGACAAGGCATAGATAATTGACTTAAAGTGGTCAGTCAAAAGACATACTGCAAGAAAAATATGAAATAAGTGGGATCATAACTTATCTGAGAAAGAAAAAGCCAAGCAAAGACTCTTACGCATGGACAAATGAATTAGAACAAAACCTCAGTATAAGAGAATGAAGCCATAGCAGTATTCAGCAAAGGAATTTGGTCATTTATATATAATTAATTTTAAATAGATAGAAATAGGATATATAAATGTATAATGTAAAAGCTGAAAATTCTTTATTTAAAAATATTTTGGAATGAAATGCTATATTAACAAACTTGGGTGTTTGGCCAAGGTGGAAGGGAAAGGAAGGGAATGGGAAGAAAGAAGGAAGGATCTTATTAAGGACAATAATGTGTACCCAACATCCTTTGTTGTGATTTCATAAGAGCTGAAGCAGTGTGGTTTTCATAAATAACAGAGAATTACAGGTTTGATTATTAATAACAGGAAAGGGAAATAAACACAAAATAACGATAATTTTTAAAAGAATGAATGCTTAGCAAAACTAATAAAGAATATAAAAGGATAAATAAGGAAGGCTGGGGTTATATCCCATTGATACAGTGCATACTCTACCATTTCCAAGGCCCCGAGTTTAACTCCAGGACCAAACAATAAAAGTTTAGGAGCAAGATGATGCTTAATAAGATCCTTGGTGATCTCGCCCTATAGACACACCAAGTTGAACAGCTACTCATATACCAAACTATCTTCCAAAGAACTAAGGAAATAAGGTGAGAGAACAGCCTACTTGTTTTTGTGTAACAAAACAAAAGGACATATTGAAGCAAGCAGGAAAGAATTGTCAGAATCACCCCAGCAACCCAACTGTAAGCAGCCCTGCAGGGAGAAATACACCTTCAGCTTTGGATAAGGAGAGAGAATTCAGCCCAATCCTCAGATTTAAAAACCTGTATCAGGCCCGTCCTAGTGAGTTACACTGGTGAGCAAAGCCCCATGATCCCTCCCACATGGCTTATACCTGGGATTGAACCAGTGGAACTCTGTGAGGTCGGGTAGCTAATTGCTTCACCCACATCTCTAACATTGCAATTGACAGAAAGCAGCACTCTACCCACTGGGGAGCAGAAACAAAGGGAGACAAAGGCTTTGGTCTTAGAGCACAGTGCTAGCTCCACCACACTAAGACCCAGAAAAACTAAAGGCCTTGAGCTCACTGAAACTCTAGATTGGCCCTAGCATCAGGTACATACATTGAAGGGATTGGAGAGTTCTGAATGCATCAGTTCTAGCTATGGTGTGGCATTATACTTGTGGTATAATAATCTCTTCCTAAGGTACAGGATCCCATAGCTGCTACCCAACTGAACAACAGCCTTCATAGCTGAGAGACTATTTCTACTACCTATCTCCATCCTCAGGTAGCAGAGCTATTATTGATATCACAAGCCCAAAGCTCATAGACAAGGCTGTAGAACCTCATATGTAGTTGAGATTTGTGCTGTAGTAGGACAGACTTATGTGATCTACACAATCATAAGCTCCACTGTGAACACCAACACACCTGAAGGCTGCACAGGTCCTTGTAGTTGTGTGACTCATGTGATCTAGCTTAGTAACATCAACCTTGTGGCCCACGGGCTGCCTTCCCCAACACTACCCCAACCTCAAGCTATAGAGCAAGTTGCAAGACTTTGCCCAGTGGGAGCAGGACATAAGATTTTACGCTGGAGCTCAGTGCTAGTGACATCTGACACTGGGCAAATACTAATGGTCCCATCCCGGGCCTGTCTGTGAACAGCTACAGTTCCAAGGGAAAACATTGAAGTCCCATTCTATTGGACTTCACTTTCAGTTAACAGCAGGTGTGAGCATGGGCTCAGGGGTGAAATGGTGGTACTGGCATTCACAGGTAGCACATAGAAACCCAGGTCCAATCTATCCACAGTGATTAGCTAGAGCCAAGCAGAATCCTCCTCTGTCTGAACACTGCCTAGTTGCAGTAGTCATCAGGCCTACCCTAGACCAAGGTATATGTGTAGGAACAGATAAGCCTTTCCTGACACTCTCCTAGTTTTTTCTGAACAGAGAGAGCACCAACAGTGTATTTAGTATAAATCTGGGCTTAGGTTGCCCTCTAGTACTGAACTAGGACAGCACATGAACAGCCAACTTTTAGGAAAACCTGGACTTGGGCACCATCTAGTGTTGACATGTCAGGAATAAACACGTGCTCAGAGGAAACGGGAAATCTGTTTAAGATTTCTGCAGGTGGATGAGCGATGACAAATTAGGAAGTGAAATAGATAACCAATTCTTTGATGCCTGGATGGCATCACACACTAACAAGTATTACCAACTCTCAGGAGAACATATATGCTTACAACTCAAAATAAAATGCCAGAAACTGACTAGGAAGTGATCAGTACAGGGGATTCTCAGGGAGAATTTCAAACTACGGTTTTAAAGAAACTACCAACTTTACAATCTCAATGGAAACACAAAGAAATTGCTTAACAGTCTAATAAAAATGTAAAAGATATGGTAACTATTTTTGTAAATAAAAATCCTTGAGGTGAAAACTCACTCAGGAAAATTAAAAATGGGATATAAGAGGTAAGAATAACAGAATATATCACACAAAAGAAATAATTAGTATGTTTGAAAACATTTACTTGAAAATATACACTTGATTGGCTAATAATAAAGTGTGAAACATTGACGAAAGATATTGAAAAGGACACAGAAAGCAGAGATACCGTGTACCCATAGATTAAAAAAAAATTGTTAAAATGCCCACACTACCCTAAGTTTTAGAATAAAAAAATCAGCAGCATGTTAACAAGTGATTGAGAGTACTTGTGGTTTTTGTTCAGTTCCCAGAACCCATATGGTAGCTCATAACCATCTGTAACTCCAGTTCCAGGGACTCTAATACCTCCCCCTGACTGTAGTGATGTTTTATTTGTGTTTTAGCAAATAAAGCTTATCTGAAGACCAGAGTGCAGAGCTAAGCCACGTAGAGGCCGGGGACAGAGGCAGAGGAATCTCTGTTAGTTAAAGACCTTTCTGGGTTACACAAAATTGAATCTGTCTAAAAGAGAAACAGAGCTCACACAAAGGTAATCCCAGCACATGAGATCACACACCTTTAATTCCAGCACCAGGGAGGTGGAGACAGGAGTAATGTGGCTGAGCAGAGAGGAATTAAAGGCGGGAGAAGACAAGAACTCAGAGCAGTCCTAGGATGGCCCCTGCAGTCTGAGGTGCAGTCTGAGGACAGGGTGGCCCCTTTGGCCTGAGTACTGGTAGAGGTAAAAGGTCTCTAGTGGCTGGCTGCACTGCTTATCTTTCACCCCCTAAAATCTGACTCTTGGTTTTATTTATTAAGATCAATTAGAATTAGAGCTACACCTGACCTCCATGGCACCAGTCACACATGTAGTGTATGTACATACATGCAGGCAAAACATTCATACACATAAAATAAAATAAATAAATCTTAAAAGTCTGAGGAAAATAGAAAGCAGCAAACATTTGGGTTATTACAGCCTAAGAAGGAACTGAGAATGCCAAGGAAGTCCTATTCAAATTAAAAACAGAAAGCTTAACAAACCTGGTGAGGGATTCAGAAATTAGGTACAGGAAGGAGAACAGTCACCAGTCAAATCTAACTCAATCAAGTCTACCATGAGATATCTCACTGCCAAGGTAAAAGGCAATCAAGTTATCACAGGAAAGAGGTAGAGATTATTCTGAAGGTTGAAAGAGAAAAGAAACCAATAACACATAAAGATGCCCACTTATTCTGACAGCAAGTTTCTCAATATTCTTTCCAGTACTGAAAGCGCTCAGTCTCTTGACAGTATGTACTGAACAAATCAAAGTTATCCTTGTAGACATGCAGAACAGATATATCCCCCAAAGCTGAGAAAGTAGAAAGACCTAAAATAAACAATCTACCACTGCTTTGATAAACCAGGAAAACAACAACAAAGTCAACTCCAAATTAGCAAAGCAAATAAACTAGTAAAGATCAAAAAAGAAATCAATGTATACTAAAAAAGATAATCCCAAAGATCAATGAAGCTATAAGCTGTCTCATTGAAAAGACAGACAATAGGGACAAACTCTAAGGTAGCCTAAGAAAAAGAGAGAAGACTCAAGTAGATTCAGAGGTTTAAAACAAAAAAGAAGCCATTACAAAGGAGACAACTGAAATATAAAAGATAGAGATGATTATAAACTACATGATAACAACTTAGATAATCTAGAATAAATAGATAAATTCCTCAATATACACATCTTATCAAGATGGAATAGAAACCCTGAATTAATAAAATCCAAATAATTGGTATCGAATTAGTAATAAAAATCTCCGAACTACAAAAAAGAAAGAAAAAAAAAAACAAGGATTCACTGCAGAATTCTGCCAGTTAAAGGAATATTAAAATTCTCAAAAAAAAAAGTAGAATAGGAAAAAGTTTTTATAAATACATTCTACAAAGTCAGAACTACCCGGATACCTAAACTGGAAAAAACAAAATAGAAAAAGAGAATTACAGACAAATATGATCAAAAGCAGACATAAGTTTCAACAAAATACTAGCAAAATAAATCCAATAGTGCATTAACAAATTATTCAGCTTGATCAAGTGTGATTCATTCTAGGAATGTCAGAATACTTCAGTATATGTAAATCAATACATCTTATATCAACATAATAAAGGACAAATTGTGTTAACATCTCAACTGATGCAGGAAAAGGAGTTCAATAAAATCCAACATTGCTTCATGATAAAAATGTTGAAAAAATTGAATATTCAAGGAATGCAGCATTATAAAGGACATTTATAATAAACCAATAGCTAACATCACACAGAACAGAGAAGAACTGGAGCTTACTCTATAAAATCAGAAACAGGGCATGGATGTCCATTTTTACCATATTTATTCAGCACATGCTGAAAGAACTCACCAGAGTCATAAGGCAAGAAAGGGGAATAAATGAAACTGATACACACACACAAAGAAAAGAAACCCCCAAAGAGCAATGAAACTATGAGTTGAATCTTTGAAAAAAAAAATCAAGTAACTATTGAAGGTGACATGATCTTCCATACTGAGAGAACCAAAAATGTTACCAAGTCTATTAGAACTAATAAATAATTCAGAAAAGTTTCAGGATGTAAAATCAAAATACAAAAGTTATTAGTACCAATAGTGAACTATTTGAAATAGGAATCAAGAAAGCAATTCTATTTATAATAACCATAAAATATATCTAATAATTAAATGAAATATGCCCAAAATAACAATGTTAAAACCTGATAAAAAGATATTAAAGAGGAAACAAAAAACAGAAAGCTATCCTGTACCCATAGGATAATTGTTAAAGTGCCTATGCTACCCAAAGTGATTTATAGATTCAGTGCAATTCTTCCCAAAACACCAACGGTATTCATCAAACAACCAAAATTCATAGAGAACCAAAAATATCTCTGAATAGTCAGTTATTTTGAGCAAAACTCAATAATTTAAAACTCCAATAAACCGTGTATGCTAGGACCAGTGCTCAACAACAGTTTTAAGCTTCTACACTAAGGCTACCCACCCAGAGCAGTGAGCCTCAAGGTCCCCTGTAAGGGAGCCCGGGCACCCTCAGCCTGTGCTCCAGGGGCTCCTGTGCTCTCCTGGATCCCGCACTGCCTGCCC
>NW_026068088.1:2514221-2591365 GCF_014885135.2 Alexandromys fortis
GTGTGTGTGTGTGTGTGTGTGTGTGTGTGTGTGTGTGTGTGTGAGAGAGAGAGAGAGAGAGAGACAGAGAGACAGAGAGACAGAGAGAGAGACACAGAGAGACAGAGAGAGAGAGAGATGTCATGGCACATCTGTGGTCAGAGGATAACTTTATTGTGTCAGCTTTCTCCTTCCATCTTATGTGGCTCTAAGAGTTGAATCAGGTTGCCAGGCTTGCACAGTGAGCACCTATGTCCAGAGCAGCTGAGGGACCAGACATCAGACAGGATAAAGATGATGACCAAAGATACCATTAAAACAGAGATGCTCACTTAACCAAGTAGGTGAAGGAGCATATAGGGAAGAGTATAAGTGAGATTTTATTTCTTCCAATCTGGATTCCCTCTTGTTCCAAGAAACACCCCCTCAAATAAGAGATACCAAGTTACAAAGTTTGTTCTTAATTCTCCTTTTATTTCCCCCCCCCATTTAATTTTTTGAGACAGGGTTTCTCTGTGTAGTCCTACCTGTTCTGAAACTACCTCTGTAGACCAGGCTGGCCTCTAACTCAAAGATCCACCTGCCTCTGCCTCCTGAGTACTGAGATTAAAGGTTTGAGCCACCATTGTCCAGTATTAAGTCTCCAATTTGATCAAAAAAGAGTACTCTGGATCCAATGTAGCAGCTAATTCTACCTAGTCCTGCTTTATCGTAAGTAACCATAGGTATATGCTTCATAAAAATACAGATTGTTCCATTGTAAGTAATAAGTAATCATTGTACAGCATATTTCAATATTATAAAGTTCACAATACACATATGCCACTTATGCTCTAGGGAAGGAAATTCAATATTGCCTCAAATCATTTGAGCATTTTAAAAATGGGTCTTGCTATCATCAATTCAAATCACCACTCACAGCTGTGACACATACTGATGGAATGAGACATGGGAGTTAGAATCTAGGCACCAGCAATAAAATTCTTGCTCCACTCTGTGTGACTCTGGGCAGAGATGTCTTCCTTCACAGTGCAGTCTCTTTTCCAATCTATGGTAAAGCATGTATGAGAGCACATACAAAAAAAAAAAAAACAAAAACAAAAACAAAACTTTTATGGGAATGGACTCAGATAATGGAGCTGGACACTCAGGTCATGTTTTCCGTCACAGTAGCTTGTGTAGAAAGGGAATTGACATTACTTTCTTGGCTTCTCCCTACGTTTCCTTTACGATCTGAATTTACCTCGTGTCTAGTACATTAGTCTCCTGCCCACTGATCACCCATCCATTAGTTTCTAGAAGTCGAGCAACAAGGAATTTGCTGACAAGCAGCTACAGATGCCCCAGATGTGGTGGACCCATGGAGGCAGTTAGGCTGAACTGGAGTGAACAAACACTTTGCCATTTGATCCTTTTACGTAACAAGTCAGATCTTCATGTCGAAGATGTTAAAAGTCATAGATCTGGAACTGAACTTTCTGTTTTTAAATCTCCCTCTGCCACTTACCAACTGTGTAAACTTGGGCAAATTATTAAGCCTTTTGTGTCTCATTTTTCTCATATAAAGATAACAATTGTCGGGGCTGGAGAGATGGCTCAGAGGTTAAGAGCACTGACTGCTCTTCCAGGGGTCCTGAGTTCAAAATCCAGCAACCACATGGTGGCTCACAACCATCTGTAATGAGATCTGGTGCCCTCTTCTGGCCTGCAGGGATACATGCAGACAGATGCTGTATATATAATTAATAAATAAATCTAAAAAAAGATAACAATTGTCTCATGAGGTTGTTATAAAGATTAAATGAATTAATATGTGTAAAGTGCTTCAAACAGAATGTAGTCCACAGATACATAAGAATTGATACTTATTGCCATTTTTAAAAACTATTTTTGTTGTTGTTTCCAATTGACTTAGGGTAACTTAGAAGACATGGTTGTATGGTTCAGAGTGTACTTCTTGTACATGTTGACATCCAGTTATGCCAGCTGGCATGGAGTGAGCAATGTGGAAGTGTTATGCTGTCGGAAAATATGGTGAACCACACACCCCACAGGACTAGAGTACTGACTGTCACCTATTAGCTTTATACTTTATCCTTAGCCATCAGGGGAATGCAAATCAAAACAACTCTGAGATACCATCTTATACCAGTCAGAATGGCTAAGATCAAAAACACCAATGAAAGCTTATGCTGGAAAGGATGTAGAGCAAGGGGAAAACTCCTCCATTTCTGGTGGGAAAGCAAACTTGTACAACCACTCTGGGAATCAGTATGGTGGTTTCTCAGAAAATTGGGAATCAACCTATCTCAGGACCCAGCAACACCACTCTTGGGCAAATATCCAAAAGATGCTCAATCATACTACAAGGACATTTGTTCAACTATGTCCATAGCAGCATTATTCATAATAGCTAGAACCTGGAAACAACCTAGATGACCCTCAACTGAAAAATGGAAAAAGAAAATGTGGCACATTTACACATTAGACTACTACTCAGCAGTAAAAAATACATTTTGAATTTTGCTACAAATGGATGGAACTAGAAAAAACAATCCTAAGTAAAGTAACCCAGACCCAGAAAGATGAACATAGTAAGTACTCACTCATAAGTGGATACTAAGCTGTAAAGCAAAGGATAACGAGTCTATGATTCGTGATTTTAGAGAAGCTAAGTAACAAGGTGAACCCTAAGAAAAACATACATTGATCCACCTGAAAAGGGGAAATAGACAGGATTGCCTGACAAAATTGGGAGCATGAGGGGAGAAGGGAGAAGAAGGGGATGACGAGGGGAAAAGGGGAGAGGGAAGGAAAACTTGAGACCAAGGAAAGAGATATTTTGATTGAGGGAGTCATTATGGGGCTAGTAAGAAACCTGACAGTAGAGAAATTCCCAGGATCCACAAGGATGACCCACCAGTTAAGACCCTAAGCAATAGAGGAGGGGGTGCCTGAACTGGCCTTGCCCTGTAGTCAGACTAATGAATATCTTAAATATCACCATAGAACCTTCATTCAACACCTAATGGAAACAGAGGCAGTGACCTGCATTGGAGCACTGGACTGAGCTTCCAAAGTCCAGTTGAAGAGTGGGAGGAGTGAGAATATGAGCAAAGAGGTCAAGACCATGATGGATACACCCACTGAAACAGCTTACCTGAGCTAATGGGAGCTCATCAACTCTAGACAGACAGAGAAGGAAACAGCATAGGACCAAACTAGTCCCTATGAATGTGGGTAACAGTTGTATGGCTGGGGCAGACTGCGGGGCCACTGGCAATGGCACCAAGATATATCCCTACTGCATATACTGGCTTTTTTGGAACCTATTCTCTTTAGATGGGTACCTTACTCAGCCTAGATATAGTGGGAAGGGTCTTGGACCTTCCCCAAAGCAATGTGCCTTACCCTCTTTGAGGAGTGGATGAGGGTGAGGAGGTAGGTAGAAGGAATGGGAGAAGGGGAGGAGTGGGAACTGGGAATTGTTTGTAAAATGAAAAAAAAAAACAAGATTTTTTATTAAAAAAATACTAAAATGTTTATTTGAGTTTAACTTCATTTCCTACTCTGTATCAGAAGTCCCAAAAGGAACATTTCATCTGTTACTCCATGTTTGACATTAGCAGTATCTATATTAGTTTGTTTAAGTGTACAGGTACCAGGTACGATGTGCACTGTCCTTAAACAAAACTGTCCGGAACAGGCTGGACAGGAAAGAGCTCAGTGAACCTGTTAGTACTCCAGATTCCTCCATGTCCCCTGGCCCCTCCCTTCCACCTGGCAGGAGAAATACTGAGAACAGAAATTGCAGAAGTTCGGAGAGAAGCACATTCCACAGGAGAAGAACAGGCCCCAGCAGGCCAAAGGCTCCCCACCTGCCTACGAAAAAGAAAATGAGGAGAGCTACCCAAGAAAGGTCAGTTGTAGGCAGTTTCAGGCGGTTTATAGAAAAGCAAGGCCAGCACACCTGCTTGCTGGATAGCTGCTGCAAATGTGAGTGAGCAGATCTGACATCTGGGATGAAATAAAGTGAAGACACTGGGATTGGAGAACTTAGGGGACCTGCTCTGCCAGTTACTAATAGGAGAGATGAGGCCCCTCTCTGGCCCCTTCCTCCAAGTGAAAACTGGAATGGTAATACCTCCTATTCCAGACCATGAAAATTAAAGTCCGTGAGACAGTGGCTGGCATGGAGTGAGCAATGTGGAAGTGCATGCTGTTGGAAAATATGGTGAATCACACACCCCACGGGAGTAGAGTCCTGACTGTCACCTATTAGCTTTATACTTCGGTGCAAATTATTTACTCTCTTCAAGCCTTGGTTTCCTTCTCTATAAAATAGGGGTAAACTCCTAGTACTTGTTGAAGAGATTAAATAAAATTAAGTGGGTAATATATGAAAATCACTAAGCAGTATATAGGACCATCCATACCACATCCAACAAATGTTTGTTATCATTATTATTTTTTATTTTTAAAATGCTTATAACACTTAGAAGTGTACAGTATTTAACTGGTCTATAGTCTTCTTTTTTATTTGTTTATATGATAATACCAAAAAAGAATGGGATTTAAAAATCTACCTTACCAAAAGAACCATCGGAACCTGAAATCATTCTTGTTTTATAAAATTAATTTTTTTAAATCGTGTGTGTGTGTGCTCATGCGTGCGCATTTGCGTAGGTATGTGCACATGAGTACAGATGTGTGTGGAGACTAGAAGTTGACAGTTAACTCCTACCATCGTTTTTTACATTTCAGAAATCTATAAGCCATAGACCTGAAAATATAGGCCTAGTCCAATAGTTATCATTTTAAGAGGATTCATACTGATTCCATAATCAAACATGCTAGATCAGAACTCTTCACTAAACAGGATAATGAACAAAATGATATTTATCAATACATACAATTGCCATAGAAGAGCAATATAAGAGATGAAATGTGACAGCTGTAACTTGAAAAACAGATATTCTATATGGCAAAGATAAGCCCAACAAGAGTTCTAGTGCAAACTAATTGCCACTGATTAATATCACCACAGGCTGGAACAACAGGACAGCAGCTCCCACTGTGAACTTAAAGCTTTTCTGTCACTTTTAAAATGAAGTGGCTGTTTTTCTTTGAGTGGCTGGGAGATGGGAAGGACAGGAGAAGGGTTTGAGGGAAGGTAGCTGGGAGGGGCAAGGGGGTTGGAAAGTGTAATTATTTCTACTAATAAGCATTTTTTTTTTTTTTTTAGTTTTTCGAGACAGGGTTTCTCTGTAGCTTTGGAGCCTGTCCTGGAACTAGCTCTTGTAGACCAGGCTGGCCTCGAACTCACAGAGATCCGCCTTCCTCCCGAGTGCTGGGATTAAAGGCGTGCGCCACCACCGCCCTGCTTCTAAAAACATATTTTTTAAAAAGTTTAAATACTGAAAATAAAGTTGAATGACTCATTCAGGTTACTCCTTATAAACATCATAAAGCAAACAAGGCTTGGTACTGCTGAACAAATTTCCAAATGTTATAGAAACCCAAGAATCTGGAAATTTTTCCTAATAGAGGATTTCAAAAGTTAACTTTTTCAGAGCATCTCATAGTAAATTGACTTTTCATTTTTCTTCAGTTCCTAAGGAAACAAATGAGAAATATTCAATAAAAACTCACACACATACAGAGCTCTATCTTAAGAAACCTTCAGAAGCAGCAACTGATTCCATCTGACATAGTTGTAGGGTCATAAAAATAAGAAAAAGACAGAATAGAAGATAAAGCTTTCTGTACCTCTGACCATGACACAGCAACTCAATAATCCATGTAATACGATGTGGATTGGGCAACCCCAAACTATTCACACCATAAAATCAAAGGCAAAATGTCTCAAAAAGTCCAGTGTTTTTGTATGATATTTTGTTTGTGTTCTCACAAACAAAGCTTGCCTGGAGATCAGAGGGCCAACCTACTTACCAGTTTACCATAGAGGCCAGGCAGTGGTAGCACACTCCTTTAATCCCAGCATTTGGGAGGAGGAAACAGGAAGATCAGTAGTTCAAGGCCACCCTGGACTACGCAAGACTGAACCAGTCTAAAAGAGTAACAGAATCTTTGACCCTAGCATGTGGAGGCTCAAGCCTTTGACCCCAGCACTTGGGAGGATCATGCCTTTGACCCCAGCACTGGGGAGGATCATGCCTTTGACCCCAGCACTGGGGAGGATCATGCCTTTGACCCCAGCACTTGGGAGGACCATGCCTTTGATCCCAGGACTAGGGAGGACCATGCCTTTGATCCCAGGACTAGGGAGGACCATGCCTTTGATCCCAGGACTAGGGAGGTGGAGACAGGCTCTCCCCCATTTGGTCTGAGGATTCACAGAAACAGAAACAACCCCCATTTGGTCTGCGATTTTGTAGACGTCAGAACTCTCTAGTGGCCAACTGCTCTGCTTCTCTGATCTTTCAGCTTTCACCCTAATATCTGACTTTGGGTTTTTTATTGATAAGACTAATTAGAATCATGCTTCAGATTTTTTTTAATAGATAACACAAAATTATGGAGTTGGTTTTCTCTACAACTTTCTCTAAACAGATGAAGGCAGTATTAAAAAAAAACCCAAATAATAAGAAATTTCTAACTCAAAGGGCTGAACTGAGGAAGTTTGTATTTTATGTAGATAATATTTGCTATGTTACTTGAATGTATTTGGAAAAATCTAAAAACAGAGAAAATGTTTGGCTAAGGGATCCAGAACCCACGATCTTCAGTCCAGTCTCTAAACTACAGATTTGAATTTCCCTAATTCAAAATTCCAATATCTGAAATGCTTCAAAATGTAATCTTTTTAGCTCAAGTTGAAAATTCTACATCATGGACTATTTCATATACAAAATTATTATAAATATTTTATACAATTATTTTTAGGTTACATGTATACGGTCTAATACAAAAATTAAACAAATTTGGTATTTTAGATGTATGTCCTATCTCAAACGTATCTCATTATATATTTGCAAATATTCCAAAATTTAAAAAAAAAAACAACTAGAACATGCAAAAACTTGTCCCAAGTGTTTTGGATAAAGGAAGCTCGATGTGCATACTTCCTGAATCTTTTCCCCACCACACTATGTCTAATCATGTTCTCGACTTAGACATATTTTCTATTGCTTCTCTAATGCCAATAGGATGAAGCTCAAATTCTAAATTTCAACATAAAATATACTTCACAATTTGATCCCAGTCTACATTTCAGTTTCCTTTAATCTGTTTTCATTATATTTTAATTTACTACACATGTCATTTACTTCATAGACTTGTTCTTTTCCGTTGAGAGCCTGTGATACAGATCTCTTTCATGTTAGTATACAGAACTACTTACTTCTATATTTGGAAGAGTTATTGTCACCTGTTCACCTTTGCCAACCTCAAGATTTCCTTCACAAGAAGTATCAATAGAAGCAGGTTTGAAGTCATCTAAAAAATAGATACAAATATCAATTTTTATGAGATAGAACAATGTATGACTGAGACAGACACTGACAGAAACAACTAAGGGAGGATGCTTTGGTTCACTGGGGTTTTAATTATTTTATTTTTGTGTATGAATGTTTTTGCTTGCATGTATGTGCACTTCCTTGTGCAGGAAACTGAGGAGGCTATTGGATTCCTTGGAACTGGAGTTACAGACAATTGTGGATTACCAGGTGGGTGCTGGGAACCAGACCTAGGTCCTCCGGAAGAGCAGCCAGTGCTCTTAACTGCTGAGCCCCTTTGGTCACTGTTGAAGAGAGTACAGTCCACCATGGCAGGGAAAGAACATCAGAGTCTGTGCTGATCAAAGAACCTTAACTATAAACATAATTAAATCCTATTTTAAATTCTGATATTTACTCACACTAAAGTTTTACTACTTTTGGTGGGTGGGCCCACTTGAATAGCGAATAACCTGTCTGTAGTTATGGCTTATCAGCTTATTTTGTGACAATAATAAATGGTGTCACTGAAAACAGGACATTTGCTGATCATGAACACTTAAATAGATATAAATTATAAAGCCAGTGCTAGCCCAAATCCAAAATTAATCTCAATGTGTTATTCAAAGTCTTCTATGTAGTGAATCTTTGTTGCTATGTGTGATCATTGTTACACTTAAGCAAATTACATACATTAGGACTCTGTATGCACTTATGAATATAACTCATAAAAACTCATGGTGACTATGATTTATTCTTTATCATATTCTAAATACTGTACTATTTTTTTAATGCTATCACAAGCCCTCTAGAAAAAAGTGTAAAATGTAATTATTACCATTTTTACATATGAACATTGTGGCTGAAAACTTAGGGAATGTCCTCAAAGTCACATTATATATGCATTTGGTGAAGGTCAGTGTTCACAAGCAGGCTTCTCTGAAGCCTTAATATAAAAGACAAGCAAAACTTAAGCTGTAGATAAGACAAAATATGTTCTTTCAAATAACTCTGGCTTGAGTGTCTGCTATAAATTAGGTCCATTCACCCTGCATAAATGCAAAATTATCTATTGTATAGTCTCCTTTTCTCACTGAATTAAGATTGGGAACCACCCTGGAAAAGAACCTCTTCTTAAGGACAATAGCATGTTTTATTTAAATAAATCTAAACAGATTCTGTGTGATTCTATACTTAATTCAGTAAAAAGAGAGAGAAAAACAAAGACCGAAAACCTTTTTAATGACTTCTGCAAGACTAAGTGTGGAATCTAAGTTTGTTTACTCTGTGGTTATTATTATTATATTTTGTATATTCTTGTTTATTGCCATTCTTGTGGCTGGATTATCTGACTCTGGAAAAAATGATTTCAACATTTTCAGAGCTTGTGTAAAGGTAGGGATGTAGCTCAGTGGCGGAGCACTTTCCGAGTATGTGCAAGGCCCTAAGTTTGATTTCTAACACTGCAATTAATTAATCAATTAATCAAAGAAATTATAAATAAAAGTCTTTGAAGCAACTGAAAGGCACTTTTCAGAAGCCATATTTCATTCAATTTTGCTAAGTTATAAAAATATATACACTGAGAGGCTGGAGAGATGGCTCGGCAGTCAAGGGCACTTGTTGCTCTTGCAGAAACGTTGGATCATTGAGCACCAACATCAGGTGACTGACAGGCACTGGTAACTCCAGTTACACAGGATTTGAGACTCTCTTGTGGCCTCTGAGGGCACCTGCATACATATGATGCACATACATACACTCAGGCCCCCACACGTACATGTAACATTAAAAAAATCTATCTCTATATAACTTATTTTTTGTAATCTGAAACCATTTAGTTTGAAAAATAAAATATTACTGCATATCTGAGAAGGAAGAGGAAAGGACATGCATCGAGAGAGCAGATAAGAATAGTATCTTACTTTTAGAAAACGAAACTGAAGAGAGAGAGAGAAGAAAACTACAAGACCTGCACAGCACTAGCTGTTCTTTCATGTGGGGAGTTCTAAATTGTCACCCATGGCAAAATAAACAAAGGACACCCAGGGGAGTTCTGCTGGTAAATTTTTCCAGTTTACCCCACCAAAACATGTCATATTTGCATAATAAACCTTTTTTTACAAAGTGTGCATATATCATTTGAAGGTTAAAACCACTGATTCTTCCTACATTTACTCTCAGTTATTACAGCTAGATTGTTTATAACTTAAACTTTGATGACTGAGTTTTTAGTTGGGTGTTTTCAGAATGTCAACTTTACAAGAAAAAGGACAGAATGACTGAGGAAGGTAAAACAATGAGACAGTAAGAACAGCTGGGCTGGAGAAAAGATCTGAAAAAAATCTACTTTGCAATTTGTCATACACACACCCACATAGACACACACACACACACACACATACACAAAAAAGGTCACGATTCATTGATGTTTCCTTTTGGTGCTAGAATTCTGAGGCCTAGTATGCAAAAAAAAGTTTTACATACAAAATTAGGCTGCATTTTTGGCACTGGCATCTCTATCATGTAATTACTAAGACAAAAAGGCTCATTATAGCCAATTTTCCAATAATATTAAGGATAACTTATTAAGACCTCACCTTTCAACTTTTGATAATCGGTTAATCAGTAATTATTAGCTGACCATGAAATCCGAGATCCAAAAGAGACAGAAACTATGGAGATAGCTGACAGTGTCTCCTCACAAACAAACTAAATGAGACCGCTCATCAGCCAGAGGACAAGTGAAAACGGCGAAGGAGTGTCCCTGTGGCGTCTACACACCGCTTTTGCCCTGCATTCGGTCCTTTGTTCCATCTGTCACCCTTGCACCCGCACCATCCACTTGTCACGCTGGTCTCCACAAGCACGCCTCCAGATCTCCACAAAATTTCCTCCCTCCTGCCTGTAAGTCTCTCGTCAATCCTCCCAGGTTTCTCCTACACCTGCGGGACGCCAGGCGCCCGCGCCGCCGAGCCTGGGAACCGGGTAGTGTGGATCACGCTGCCATCGGGTCTCCCGGGGAGCCAAGGGCCGCGGGGACAGAATTACAGAATTCCGAGGCGTCTGTCTTCACGTCACCACATCCCCCCTGCATCCCAGGAGATTCCTCCCGGGTACCCCCTCCGGGCAGCCCGCACTCACAGCGCACGGTGTGGAAGGCACAGCGCGGCTGCTTCTCGAAACTTTCGCCCAATTTGAGAACCCGCTCGCGACGGTCCAGGTACGCGAGCCCCGCCGGCCCATTCATTCTCGTCCTGTGCCTCGCGCTCGGCCCCGGCCACCGACTGTCACAGCCTTCCCGAGCAGCTGCACCGGCCTCGGCCGGAGCTCCGGCCCCTGCGGGCTCGGCTCTCCAGGCGCGTGCGCCCGCCCCCTGGAGCGCCCCGAGTCCCGATTGGCTGTCTGGAGACAGATGCCCCGCCCCTCGCCTGCGGTCCCGCCCCGCCCCTCGCCCCCTCGCCCGCCCTCAGCCCCCTTTCCCGCGTCGCGACGCACACCGCTCTGCGAACGCCGCTTCGCTGAGGTGCGCGGTGCACGGTGCGGGTCGGGCCTTGAGGTGGACGGAGGCGAAGCCGAGATGAGGTAACAGACATGAGATGGCGGCTGAGAGGGCCGAGGGCTCCGGGGGGCGGGGACGCTAGGACGCCAGGCTCTCGGACCCAGTGAAGGGGCCGGCGGGGCCTGGGGGCGGGAGCGTGGGCCTCCTCCGCGTCAGGCCCGCAGGGTTGGAAACGGACGCCTGACGAGGGGCGGCGGCTGGCCTTGGGCCTGTGGCTTCCCGAGGCCTAGTAGCTCCGGGGCGCGTTATGGAACCCCAGCCGCCCCCCTCGGTGCTGTGACAGACTGGAAGCCACTTGATGTGATGCTTTTCCCTTGACGGCCGTTTTTTTGTTTGTTTGTTTGTTTTTTAACCTTTAAATACCACAGGCCTTTTCCCGCCAGCGTTAGGGCCTGAGGAGGGGGCGTTTCCGGTGGGGACCCTGAAGCTTAGGGTTAGGGGGTAACTGACTGCATCAGGTTTCTGGCGTTTGTTTCCGTCGTAGTGATTCCTGGAGGCAGTGAAGGGCACGGCCTGGCACTCGTGATTCCTCAAGGATCGGCCTAGCAGCGGGGTAAGAGTATGAATTGATCAGTAATTGCCCCCCCCCCCATTCCTCTTGACACTTCGCAACAGCATTGTAAAGCGGGAGAAAGCATTCATTGTGTTCCAGGAGAATTCAGAAAAAGGATCCAGTGAGTTGCGCCAGCAGACGATTTTTTTCCAGGCTAATTGTATGGTTAGATTATCCTTCCATTTCTACCTTGAGCAGATTTGTCAAGTTTTTTTTTTTTTACCCACCCCCCCACCCCACCCCCGCCGTGGATGGGTGATTGTGTTTGCCTTCTACCCTTTAAAGGTATGTGGAGACTGTTTTCTATGCTAATTGGGCACCAGGATCTCTGAATTTGTACTCCAGCATCATCCCAACAGTGTGACTTTGTGCAAGCAAATCAGACGTACGAGTTTATCATGAGGATTGGGGAAGTAATGATAATGGCTGTGTAAAAAATAATACCCATCCTTGACAATGGTTGAAATGGTTAAATGGGTTCAATGCGGGCAAGCAAGTAGAGCAATTCATAGTAACATACCTCTCCCGATTATTTAGGGTTCAGCTATACTTTTATATTTTAAGGCTTATCATTGATAGCTGCCTTCTAGATTTTGAATTGTAAGACCTAGGAATGGCAGCTTTGTTCACAGATGAAAATACTTGTCTAAGAAGCCAAGGTCATTGACTTTGTAGCCATCGAATATCAAAGGGAATTTGTTCTATAGGCCATATGAGTGCATACCTACTTGTTTGCACATGGATTTTTATTACAGGATTGTGTATAATAATTTGCAACCTAAATGGCATCCAGTGAAAGGGATGTAAAAATCTATTTTGATGCATTCTCACAAGGAACAGTTAGAATAATGTTGACACTGGAAAGAGTAATATAGTTAACATGCATTCTGTAGGAAAGTTTTGTGTCTTCTGCCTGCTAGGAGTATTATTGGACTTTAAAAATAGCTTCAGTGAACTGAATGGTTTATATTTTGCCCAAGAAGAGAGATGATTTTTGAATGACTTAAATACAAGTTATTCAAACCTTAACTACAAAAATGGGACCATAGTGGCAGTCATAGTGGAATAATAGCTAAGAAATGAGTTAGAAGATTATTTGAAAATATGTTTTATGTTTACAGTTTTGCCTGGGAGAAAAAAATAATGAACATTGTAATTAAAATCACTGGTTTTGTAGCTTCTCAACTTTTTTTTTTACAAGATCAAGTGTAAAATCACAAGATTTGTAGTTAGACTGATATCTGACTGATGCTACAATATATTTGTGGAGCTGTCACAAGTTTTTCAAGATGGCTCTCACTGTAGTTGCCCCGGAACTCCTTACGTAGACTAGGCTGGCCTTGAACTCACAGAGATCCACCAGCCTCTGCCTCCCAAGTACTGGAATTAAAGGCGTGTGCCACTATGCCTAGCTAAGTTTTATTTTTTTTAACTGCTCATTGGAGGTGATTATAGGCACTACTTCATAGTCCTGTTGTGAAGATAAGATGATGCATTAAAACCCACTCAGCATAGTTCTTGGCTCATAATAAATACTATATGTTATCCTTTATTAATTAAAATATGTTTTATAGTAAATGGTGCTGTTGAGCTTCAAATACTTTAGGACTTAGAAAAGCTATGATAAGAAAACTGAGGTGTGGACTTTCTGCATTTTAGAGTTAATTCACTATAAATAATTTTTAATTTTCTTTTAATTATGTAACATTTTTGAGACCTAGTATTTTAGTACTTCACAGATCATCTTCAGATTTAGTGATTAGGTAGAAGGGCACACAGGACTCAACTCATATATTGTCTTATTTATTAGCTCTAATTTATAGTGAAGAGATACAAAGCAAAGTCATCAAAGTGAAAGACCCATAAAGGGGTACATCCAGAGGAAACCAGGCCTAGTCTTCCAAAATCCTCTCCCAGTAAAATTACATAGAATTACACACAGTTTCTTGAGCAAAGCAGTTATGACAACACCTGTGAAGTATTTTCTGCTAGGGAAGCTTATTAAATACTCATTGACCAGAATTGTTGCTGTTTTGTGTGTTGAAATATTAGTCCTTAATGTCAATGATAAGAGGTGGTGGAACCTTGAAGAGATGAGGCCTAGTGGGAAATAATTACATCATTGGAATTACCACCACCCTCAAAAGAATTGAAACAGTTTTTGTAAGACTTGCTATTTCTTAAGACTTACAAAAGGTGAGCCTGGTCCCTTCTCAGTCTCTCTTGGGTATCTTGTGCCATATGATATCTCCCACGGTGCTATGATGTCATCTGTCATATGGCAAAGCCAAGATAGCTCTCATCAAAGCTAATGCAGGACCATAGCCCAAGGCCCTTGAACTTCCAGAATTGTGAACTAAATAAACTTCTTTATAAAACACTCCATTTCAGGTATTGAAAATCAGATAAAGCATTTATCAGAATTCTTGGGTTCTAAAAGAAAAGCACATGTTTACCATAAACCATCATTTTTATAACAATTTAGACACAGTGATCTAGGCTTATAAGAGAACAGTAAAAATCCTTCTGAAATCCACATTCTATATACTAGCAAAGGTCCAGTCTTGTAAACTGACCTTTAAAGAAATAGCCATATGAAGCCTGATGTATCAACTTTTTCTACAATCTGTTTCTCCTGTATGAATTCTATCTTAAAAATTGTGTAGAGAGAATGAATGCAAAGCTAGTACAATTCTTATTCTTAGTACACATGATCTTTGGTTTCTTTGTTTACTTTTTTATTATGTTAAAACACAGGTAGTAGGAAAAAAATGAAGCCAACAGGCACAGACCCAAGGATCTTGTCTTTAGCTGCTGAAGTAGCGAAAAGTCCTGAACAAAATGTTCCTGTTATATTGTTGAAGTTAAAAGGTAAGAAAATATTTTTATAGTTAGGAAAGACATTAAGCAAATACTGGTTCTATTATACAATGCTAGTGTTCTAATTTGTTTAGAGAAATCTTGACACTGAGGAATACCATTTTCCTTTTTTTTTTTTTTTTGGTTTTTCGAGACAGGGTTTCTCTGTGGCTTTGGAGCCTGTCCTGGAACTAGCTCTGTAGACCAGGCTGGTCTCGAACTCACAGAGATCCGCCTGCCTCTGCCTCCTGAGTGCTGGGATTAAAGGCGTGCGCCACCATCGCCCGGCTTACCATTTTCCTTTTTGACAAATTTTTAATGATTACAACATAAAAATGCAAGTATCTCTTAGGTGTGTTGAGCAAAAATAGGTATATCTTTTCTTTTTCCTTAGAAATAATAAACAACACCCCTTTGGGAAGCTCAGAGTTGAAGAAAGTGAAACAAGATATATATTGTTATGACCTCATTCAGTATTGTCTATTGGTCCTCAGTCAAGATTGTTCTCGAATCCAGGGTGGTTGGACTACAATTTCCCAGCTTACACAGATACTAAGGTAAAATGAAGCTAGAAGATTAATTTGTTTTCGTTTTAAATATTTCTTTTTTATTTGTCATTCTAATAAAAATTAGACTCTCCTATGATGTTTTGGTTGTACTTTTCTTTCACACTGTATGCTATTGTTTGTAACTCTACTGCAACTGATTGTCTTTAGATTTCTTTCCAAAGTGATCATTTCTTTTGTTTACCACTTGATTCCCAACTAGCTAGTATATTCCTGTTGACTCAGAAATATTTTTAAGAAATGAGTAAATTAAAACTCTGTACTTAAAAAACAGTGGAGATTGTGCAGCAGTGATACTTGAATTAAGTGTCAAAATGAAAGTATATAGCAAAGAACAATAGAAAAACAAATACAGAAAACTTCATTTCACTTTGTAGTGATTTAGCTATCTAAATTGTATATGCATTAGGTAGCCCAAATGTTGTCCATGTAATTTAGAAGCAGCATTTACTTTTCTACTACCATGCTAAAAATTGAAGATAAATGCTTTTTTTTAAAGGTGATAAAGTGTTCTCGGTGCCTTAGTTAATAATTTTTCTTCCATTCTCATTTGATTTTAAGAAATTTCTTATTTTTATTTTGTGTATATGTTGATGTCTATGTATGGGTATGTGCACATGCGTGTAGGTGCCCAAAGAGGCCAGAACAACACATTGGATACCCTAGAGCTGAAGTTACAGATGGTTGTTGTTGAAATAAGTGTGGCGGGGCTGCGTCCCCAGCACCCCAGCTGCCTGGCTAGCTTATGCCCAAAATAACAACACACAAACTGTATTCATTTAAACACTGCTTGCCCATTATATCCAGTCTCTCTTCTCGGCTAACTCTCGCACCTGGACTAGCCCATTTCTAATAATGTGTGTAAGCACCCCAAGGTGCGCTTATAACTACAAACTTGACTATTATGATTATCTATTAACAATCTATATACATTACATTTTTAAATGAACTACACAATCACAATACCTTAATAAAGATCAGAAATACATATACATATAACAAAACTGACCTTAAATCTCTATCAATAAAGCAAAATCTATACTAATGCAAATTATTTATATCTATATCAGGTTGTAATCTGTCAGATGTGGGTTCTGGGATTTAAACTCTGGTACTTGCAAAAGCTGGAGAGACGGCTCAGCAGTTAAGAGCACTGCTTGCTCTTCTTGCTCTTCCCAAGGTCCTGAGTTCCAGAGTTCAATTCCCAGCAACCACATGGTGGCTAACAGCCATCTGTAATGAGGTCTGGTGCCCT
The DNA here is from genome assembly GCF_014885135.2 of Alexandromys fortis. Taxonomy (NCBI): domain Eukaryota; kingdom Metazoa; phylum Chordata; class Mammalia; order Rodentia; family Cricetidae; genus Alexandromys; species Alexandromys fortis. Next base: position 2,530,453 of record NW_026068088.1, read on the forward strand.
ACCTGATGAGTCTCATCAACTCAGACTATGAAACCAAATATGAACATGATCAACAGAACTACCATAGAAGGGCTGCCCATGCATGCTTCAGCATTGCCAGGGCCCAAATTTCATTCAAATTTCACTTGTAAGAGCAGCAAGGTCTCTGAACTACTGAGCCATCTCTCCAGTCCCTTTCCATTTGATTTTAAATAAACTGTCCCTACAGGAGAGATTTTTTTTCATATTTATACTGTCTTGTATTAGATCCTAACTTTCTAAACTGTTTACTTCTACTTTGTTATTACATAAAGGCCCAATTCAAAGTACACAGTTACAAAAATTTGATAAATCTATGTAATACTCTTTTATACTTTAATTTTCAAGATTAATTATTTCAGTATTGGTTGAATATAAGTAAATAAGTGCCTCTATATTTTTTGATCGGATATGCTGGGTAATGACAACATTGGTTTAATATTATTTCTTTTGTTAATGCCATCTATCATACAGCTGTCCTGAGTAGTTAAGTTTAATAACTGAATGGAAAGTAAAAACTTGATAGCAAGCATTAGCCAGTTAGGTTTTTAGCACGCTTGTCTTGTAATTGCCATTCTTACCAGTGTTTGCACCTTTTGTTGAAAAGACTTAGACAGTAGTACTTATCATACTACTTTGGGTTGAAGGCCCTTTTGGTATGAGACTACAACTACTTTTAATATTGGTATTTTTTAATATATTCAACTCATATCCAAGGAGCAGCTGTAATGGGTAGTTTCATGAAGATACAGTTCTCTGAAAGGATTATTTTTCTTTCTGTATATCATAAAATGTTCCTGTTAGGGTATACTTTCACTGTTTTCCCTTTTGATATAAGGAATATATATACAAGCAGATAATTTGGGGATCTTAAGAAAACAATCTGTTGGGAAGAAGAATTGGGTGTGAAATTAGAGTGTTTAGTTTTCTTATCTTTGTTCCTTGAAGATAATCTCACCCTAGATAAATTTTTGCTATTAGATTTCTAAAATATATCAATTAACAAAAATTAATGTAAAATAAACAGTCAAGGTATTCGTTGCCTTTTAGGCTTATTGTAGCCAACTCCCTGTAAACTAATCTCATTTCTCTTTATTGTAAACACGTATTTTTCATGTGCCTTCTTCCTTTCTCTCTTTTTGTTTGTTCATTTTTTATTTCAGAGACAGGGTTTCTGTAAACTTGGCTGACCGGGAACTGACTATGTAGGTCAGGCTGACCTTGAACTCAACTATGAGATCTGCCAATATCCGCTTCCCAGGGTGCTGGGATTAGAGAAGTTGCTTCTCTAATGGCTTTCATTTCTTAAAGGGCCAGTATATTCGGTTTTAGGGTATGTGAGCCCTGGAACTGAATGCAAGCAAGGTCCATAGCACAGTTTAGTTCTCTAAAAAGTTAAAAATGTCCAGCAAATTTTTAATTGGCTTGTCAACAAAATAATGATACTTAAGATTTTCATTAAAGCACAATGCCTATGGAAGTTTGAACATTAAACTGATATTATTTATGCAAATTTGTACTCTCATTTCAGCCATTGCTGTGTGGGCTTAGAACCAGGAGAAGATGGAGAAGAATTTTACAAGGAATTACTTCCATCAGCTGTCGAAAATTTTCTTATCTTGGGGAGACGATTACAAACATGTTTCATCAATGCAGCTAAGGCATGCGTTTATTTGATGTTTATTCCCCAATAATTTTATTCTTTTTTCCTGAAACAAGGTTTCACTGTATAACCCAGGATAGCTTCATACTCAATGTGTAGCCTTGCAGGTTTCAGGGTGTCAGTCCTTCTGCCTATGTCTCCTGAGTGCTGGGATTACAAGGATGTACACCATATCTAGTCTTTTCTGAGTTTTCCCGTGCTATTTATCAAATTATGCTGTATCTGGCCAAATATACGAGTAGTGAATTTAAACATCTTTAACCCCCCCAAAGAAATTACAACAGAGAACTTAATTTCTACATTAGAAAATTGGTAAATACTAGCTAAAGAATGCTGTATGATTTTTGAATAGTCTGTCTTACCACTCAATTTTGGGCAATACCCATATATGCTTATATCCATGGCATCTTCCTGGAACATATTCTTCTCTCCTTAAATTTTCTAATTGTTATTCCCTTCTTTAATTGGAGGAACATTTGTTCTCTAAGCCCAGGACTTTTCTGAATATCTCTAGTGTTGACAAAGAAGATATGTAGACTTTATGTTCCATATTTCAGACCTCTTCTTTATGAAAATATTTCAACTCAGACATGGTGATCTTTATAATTCAAGTATTTCTTGGATGTATTATGCTTTTATGAAAAATATATTGCATAATTTTCAAATATTTGAAGATTTTATTTGTACTTTATTGTTACTAATTTCTAATTTAATTTTATTGTGACCAAATAGCTTTCATTAATGCTATGTATGGCTGAACATACGAGTAGTGAATTTAAACATCTTTAGCCAAAGAATTACAACCAAGAATTTAAACCTACATTAGAAAATGTATAAATGCTAGCTAAAGAATACCGTATGATTTATTCATATAGTCATTCTCCTCTAACTGTGTATTTCTGTCTCTGTATCTGTCTTTTTTCTGGTTTTGGTTTTGTTTCTGTATTTTTGAACTAGGTTTCATGTGAATTGGGCTTTATTTGCCACAAGGCTGACTTTGAACTCCTTATCTTCCTGCCTCAGCCTTCATTCTTACTGGCATTCCCCTCTATTGATCTTGCTGTGTTCTTTAGTTTGGTTACTTTCTATTAGTGTATCTTAACATTTGACTATTTCTTCAATCTAATCTACTAGTAATAATCCAATGATTATAATAATTACTAATGATTGCTAATAATCTAAGGAATTTGTTTTCATGTATTGCGTTTCTTAATTATGATTTCTTTCTCTCCCTTTAGAGTTTTCATAATCTTTTCTTTCATATCATAATCTTTCTATCCATTTCTTGTAGATTCTTTACTATATTTATTGTAATCACTTTAAGCCCTTATTTATAGACTCTATGCATGAATCACTTGAGAATTTGCTTCTATTACCTTTATATTTCCCCCCCTTTTTCTAAGGTCAAAATTTTTTTTCTTCACATGTCTAATATGTTTTGGTTTATTATGGACTCTAAATGATATATTGCAGGAGCACTTACCTTCTTTTAAGGACTGTTGAGAAGCAGTTACATTCTGGCAGATCAGGTGATACAAAGGATTGCTTTTAGCCTTTCTCAGGATAGATTTATTCCAGTTTTATGTATAGAGAATTATCTTTATATGTAGTGCTTTGATTTAAATGAAAGTGGAAAGTGTTTGCTCAGACCGTCTAATATGTAACCTGAATTCTAAACTCTGTATGCCCAGCAATTGGCAGGAAATGAGACTGCTATTAATTCCTTCAATCCCCAGCTATAGTTTTCCCAGGCTTCTCAGAGCTTGTTTTTCAAAAGTGCATAGTTAAGTCAAAAATTGAGTGGACATTTGCATATAGACTTTTGAGCTTCCTGCTTTATAGACTGCTGTAGCTGTTTCAAATTTAATTTCTGATACTTCGGGCTAATAAGACTCTAGATTTTGTTTTTTAATCAACACATAATAAAGTTGTACATACTTTAAGGGAATGATGTAATATTTTTGGTACTTTTATACTACATACAATATTCATATCAGGATAAACAAACCTATCTCCTCAGATATTTGCCATTTCTTTATGGTTATAAAAAAGCACATAGTTTCCCTTTGAGTGCCCTGTTGCTGTTGCATTGCTGCTTTCTGCTGTTCCTAGACCCCACGATAGAAAAGACAATAGATGACCCCTTTACTCCATAATAGCTGTCTTCCTAGAGCATTATAATTTCTCTTGGACATCTTTAATAGTGTGGCAATTTTCTGTGTTCTTGGAGAGGATGCACATACTATTACACCTTCCTTTAGCATTTCATTCCCACTTACAAGGATTGGATCAACATCTTTTTAGGGTGAAGTGCAAGACTGCCCAGGAGTATTATACATTCACTTGAGTTGCTTTGCACAGTGGCCTAAACACAAAATGAGTCAAAAGTCCAATTTAAAACTTACTACCTGTCCAGATATGATGAATATTGCCAGTTCTGCTGTGTAGATCAAGATGATGTGGTCTGGGGAGCATATATTCCTTTCAAATTTCATTCATAAAGTGAAGAGGACATCATGTTACAGCCAAAAGAATAGAGGAAGAGATCAAGCTCTACAACTGAATGCATTTAAAAGCAGAACTCAGACTTGCAGGCTGAGCTCCAAAGGAAAAAAGAGAAGTTAGGTACTATGGAGCATTTATTAGAAGTTAGAATGAAAGTGGAAGAACTGAAGGGCTGTTGGGAGGTTGAACTGTATTAGCTGAAAGAACACAACGTGAAGATGACCTCAGAAAGTCAGAAGATGGAGATCAGAGTAGATGAGCTTCAGATCCTGCTGTTAACTCTAAAGGAATAGAAATGCCTGTTCTAGATTACTCAAGAAAACTAAGTGACAGCAAGATTGTATATGATCTGAGAAGCGGGGAGCAGGGGGAAAAGAAGAGGGAGGAGTGGGGAGGGGAGGGAGAGAGAGAATGAATGGAGGAAACAATCTGAAGGAGAACAAGAGATGTTGAGTTGTATAGACTACAGAATTGATTCTTTGCCTTATCAAGTACCTACTTCAGATCTTTAGATTGAGGAGCTATCAATCAGGCAAAATCCAGTTCTTGTCTATGGAAACCAATATTCTAGTATCCAAGAATGTCCTATTTGTAGTAGTCCACTTTATGTAAAGTGCCACATCAGCACATCAGAATTTGAAGATGGAATCTGTGATTACACTTTGGAACAACAGCAAATGCCATACTGGGTTTTTGTTTGTTTGGTTGGTTGGGTTTTTTTTTTTTTTTTTTTTTTTTTTTTTTTTTTTTTTTTTTTGTGATAAGACCTTTTCATCACACAGAAGCAAAGTTTTGAAGACCGTGTGCTCTGCCACGCTTAAGTGTCCAATCCTATTAGATCTGAAAGGGTTTTCTGGTGCAGGGGTATCTTGACAATCAGGAGCCGAGGAATACCACAGAGTCACACCACATACTTATGGGAAGAAACAGAATGGTGGCTGCCTCTGAGTAGAATCAGAAACAGCAACATATGGATCTTTGGAGTATGCACAGTGAACAAGTGGAAAAATACAGCACAAAGTATTGCTTGCCCGTTGACCTTGAGTCATGGGGTTAGGGATTTCTAAGTCCTGGGTTCAGGGGCAGGGTGTTTTTTTTTTTTTTGTTTTTCGAGACAGGGTTTCTCTGTGGTTTTGGAGCCTGTCCTGGAACTAGCTCTTGTAGACCAGATGGTCTCGAACTCACAGAGATCCGCCTGCCTCTGCCTCCCGAGTGCTGGAATTAAAGGCGTGCGCCACCACCGCCCGGCCGCAGGGTGGTTTTATAATAGTCTGTTACCCTACAAGACCTATGCTGTATACATATTTCATAGATCTTGTATAGAACATGTGTGTTGTATACAATAGAAACAGAGAAGCCTGCCTAACAAGAAATCATTAGTTTACTTAGCAATGCTGCCTGTAAAGGTGGAGTCATATATATGTTAAATTTCAGTGGCAACTTCTGTTTCCATCTTTGTAGATAACTAAATCCATCATAAAACTTTCTAGCCTCTAATCAGCGGTTCCCCGTTCTTCCACAGGACTCCAATACAAGGGCCCCAGTATGCTCATCTGCTGATTCATAACAGCTTGACTTGACCCTAAGTGATTATCTTCCAAATTGTCCCACTGTGCTCACAATCAGGCCTTAATTGTTGTGCTCAGTCCTAACCCTGAGGGAGGAATAAGAGCAGAAGTTGAAAATTTCTTCATCTTCTTCAATCCTCTTTCAATCAGTTGTACTAAACTAACCCAAAATGGCACAACAGAGAATTCAGATTCCAATTTTAATACTATCTTCTCATCTTCACTTTTCATTTTTGCTTGTTTGTTTGTTTGTTTGTTTGTTTGTTTGTTTTAAATATTAAGACAGGGTTTCATTCTGTAATCCTGGCTGACCTGGATGGAATTCTGTGTTTTTGTTTTTTGAGGTTGGCCGCCTTAAACTCACAGAAATCTACCTGCCTCTGCATCCTGAGTGCTAGGATCAGAGGCATGTGTTATGCCCAACAAGAAGTAGTTTATTCATGACTCATGGCCAGGAAATACTTCACTCGTAAAAAACCTACCTTTTAGCAAGGTGTAGTGATGGACATTATATTCCAACAGTTAGGAGATTGAGGCAGCTGCATGGGCTGCATAGTGAGACTCTCCCAGGGAAAAAACAGGAGGTGGTAGGGGAACAAATGGAAAAAAAGCCATCTTTCTCTCTTGATGTCTCTCATGGGCTTGTTCTATTATTTCCTATGCACATAACATTCACAATTATGTAATATATGCAAATAAATGTCTTGTTCTGGTTGCCACAGAATTCACTGAGTAGCTCAGTCTGGCATGGAACTCAGCAATCCTGCTGAATCAAGTACTCTTAAGACCATGGGCCTGAGCCACTTCCAGTCTATAATTCTCTTAATGGCTAATTAGGAGTTGTTGGAAACTATATGAGCTTGCAACTTTGTTAACAGTATTAAGTTTGTGTGACTGTCAGAATAATGAAACTATTTGTTAATCTCTTTAATATTCAAAATAAAATTACTCCTTTTTAAAATAAAAGTAAAAGCTTATGATTGCATATAATCATTCCATGTGCTATAAAATACTTCAAATTATTTCTATATATTAGATAATACCCATTGTTAAACTAGCCCCTATCATCATCTCCTATTATTCCTAGCCTCTGGTAACCAGTATTGTAGTCTCAACTTCTATGAGATTAACTTGTTTTAGATTCTGTATGTATGAATTCATATAGTATGTAATTTTCTAGCCTGGTCTATTTCACTTACCAACCTTTAGTTCCATCCATGGTGTTGCTAATGATAGAAATTCATCCTTTTTATGCCTGAAAAGTATTTCATTATATTTGTGCATTCATTGATTTGATAGATACCTTAGGTTATTTCCATTTTTTTACATTAAAGTAGTACAAACAATAGGATAACATGTATATTGATATTAATTTCTTTTAAATAAAAATCTAGTAATGTAATTACTACATATAAATCTTGTTGAACTTCCACACAATGTTCTGTAATTGTTGTAACAAAAGTATTTTCTTTTTTAAAACACATCCTCACTAGCACTTGTTATTTTTGTCTTTTTGCTAATAGCCATATGGCCAACTAGGATTTTGATTGCCCTTTTCCTGATGACTATTAATACTGAGCATTTTCTAATAAACCTGTTGGCCATTTGTATGTGTTCTTTTTGAGTAATGTCCTTTTAGATTTAAAATGGAATTCTTTTTTCTTTCTTGCTTTCAGTTATTTGACTTCCTTGTACATTATTCTATTCATCAAACCATTGTCAGATACATAGTTTGCAAATATTCAATAGGTTGTCTCTTACTCTTGAATTTCTTTGTTTGAAGTTTTGTTTGAGCTTTTTTTCCTCTGTTTTACAGATACACACATACACTTGAATGTTATGGGTACAACCACATGTGTTAGTGTTCTAGCAAATACAGAACTCTAGCAAAAACAAAACCAGTAATAGTTTGTGCCCCACATCTTATGTATGGATTAATTTAAAGAAGTTAGCAGTTATAGAAGCCGATAGATGAAAGTATTATTTTATATTCAAAAGACTGAGAACTAGTGTAGTTGTTGGAATAGCACCAGTCTGAAGGTTGGCAGGATCAAGTTTTAAACAGTTCTCTAAGTTTTCTCATTGTAAGTCCCTTATGAAAGTTGCTGATTAACTTCCACCCTCAATCTATTAGGATAACACACATTTTCCTTGGAAGAGTTCGTGGCAGAATATACCTTTGGACCTACTTAATGCTGTATTAGACTTGAATACATTCACAACTTTTGTAACCTATGGAGAGAACTCATCAGTGTCATGGTCAGTTTAGGCTATTATAATAGGGTAGGCTGTTTAGTTTAAGAAAAAATGGACTTTTTTGTTTGGCAATTTTGGATGCTGGGAAGTACAGAAATAAGACAGACAGATTTAGTTACTGGTGGGACCAAATTTGTGACTGGCAGATAGAAGTGGCTATGTGGCTTGTGTTCACGTGGTCTTTGTCATGGGGCAGGGTAATCTTACAAGGGCACTAAATTTATCAAGAAGGCACTATCCTCATGATTTCATGCTCCCACAAATATCACATTGGGGTTAAGACATCAGCATATGAAATTTGGAAGACACGGTTCATAATACCCACTGTTACATTAAGTTCCATTTTAGAGCACTGATTTCATGAAAAGTAGATACTGCCTTGAACCTAAATAATTGTCAAGCTAATAAGATCTTAGCTATTTCTTATGGACTATCGAAAACTAATGTATTTTTATTTCAAAACATTAGATAAAAAATCACAAGAGTGGAACTAAAGAGCTGGAGAGATGGCTTAGTAGTTAAGAGCATTGACTGCTTTTCCAGAGGACCTGGGTTCGATTCTCAGCACCCACATAGTAACTCACAACCATATAAAACTTCAGATCCAGGAAATCTGACTACCTCTTCTGGCCTCCTGAGGCATTGATTGGATGCATACATGCAGACAAAAATATACCTATTAAATACATCTTATAAACAAAAAGAATGGAATTAAATGAGAAATGCAACAATATGGACAATAGGCTGGCCCAAATATTAAAAAAAAATATATTATTAGTAGAGGACTTAACACAATAGTCACAGAATCTTGAGTAAATATTAGTCTATTTTTGAGTTCCCAAGCAAATTTTTAAGAATTTGATAGTAAGTGGGTAGCATATAACATAGTAGGATGTATCTTAGATGTTCTGGCCCAAGCTACACACTAGTTTTAAATATCTGTATCAGAAAAGAAAAATACTTATTCAAGAACTTTGAAGTGATTCAAGAGCAAGTTTTGTCAGGAACTGTAAATTAATGGTTGATATTATCTAACAGGCTTTAAAGTAAACTTTGAACATCTTGAAATACATGACCCTTTGAGAGTGACAAGATCTTTGATGCACTTTCTCATTGTATCTTTGGATGAAATTGGAAAAGGATGTTTACTTGACCAAGATGTGTCCGTCTAATGTGGCATTTTTTATGTTTGGTAGTTTTATAGGAAAGACAGTTGTTATAATTAAATTAACAGGTGGTTTGTTAACTGTTGTTATTAGCTTGATGCTGTAGTGGAAATGTTCTTGACCTGGATGGGTTTAGAGACACTTATACAACTTTACATTAAAGTTATATGGAGTCGATAGACATAGTCAATGGAACATGTTTTATCTCCTGTTGTGGCACTCTTACTACCTTTTCATAAGAATAGATTCAGCAAAAAAAGCATTGTTTATTTGCTTAGTATATATTAATGGAACATTTCCTGTCCATGAAAATTGTAGACAGTGAGTTATAATGGGGAGTATTGGTATACTCTCTGTTCTCATAAAGTCTTAGGATAGAAAATGGAACTGAAAAGTTCTATTAATGCCTTGCACGGTTACATTTTCATATTGCTATGGTTTTTAACCCTGGCTGTAAATGAAGTCACTCATCTAACTTTTGAAAATACAGATGTCTAGACTTTAGCTTTGGAGGTTGAGATTATATATATTTGGACTTGTGCATAGGGTTATTTTAGAAGTTCCACAAGTCATTCTGAAGCATATCAAACATTAAGGAGGTGTAGTGTATCAATATGTGATTCTATTACTTTGAGTAAATATTAGTCTATTTTTGAGCTCATTACTTTGGAGCTACTTACAAAGTAAAGGCTACTTATTTTGTTTAGTACTTCGGTAATTTTGTTTTGTCTCTGCGTGGTAGAGCATTTATATACTGCAACCATTGCCTTTACAAATGAAGAAACAAAGCACTACAAGTTTGGGAACTTTGTCAGTAGCTGTTACATCTGGAAATAAAGTCTGCTGACTACTCTGAGAGATGTCTTTTCTTTTTCCTTCTGTTTACAATGTAAGGTAGATTATAGAAAACTGAATTGTTTTTACTTTTGTATTAAGGGTGAAGAAAAAGATAAATTACTACATTTTTTCCAAATTGTGACTGATTCTCTCTTCTGGCTATTGGGAGGTCATACTCAACTCATACAGAATGGTAAGAGGGAAAAACAATAACTTTAATATAAACAACAGTCTTACAGCATTGCCTTTTTAAATGCCAAGTTAAAGCTAAAGTATAACTTTGACCTTAACTTTTCTGATTAGTAAATCTGACATATTAATCATTTGACAGTTTAGGAAAGTAATTTTTTAAAATTATAGTAGTGTTATAAATTTAACTTTAGATTTATCTTTCTAAAGAAATCTACGTGTACAGAGTAAATCGTTTTCACTCATACTCTAGCTATTCAGGTAAGGATAGGCTTATATCCTAATTTACTAAATTTTATTAAACTTCAAAGGTATTTTATTGGATATTTTGTTTTCATTGAAAAGTATAAATATGTGTTAATTTTATATTGTCTTAAGACTAAAAAAGTAATCCCAATAATCATGGCACAATTCTTAGTCTTTAAAAAATTTCACTTTACATAAGTGCAGCACCTTGGAATATTTTTCCAGGTAGTAATTCTTGAATCTTTAATTCTACTTTTAGAATTATTCATGCATTAAAGAGCCACATAGTTCTTTAAGTGTTAAAAAACACATTCCTTGGATGTATAATCCATACCATTTTCAGTTTTCTAAAGGCAACTACTTTCAATTGTTTTAACAGACACTTTTGGTAGCCATATAGCTAAGTGAACATCTAAATACTCTATTTAAAAAATATTATCTCTTTCCTTTTATATGTCTACTATTGTTAAAAATCTCCAGTTTAAAGACTGTTTAACTAAAAAAAATATAAAGTACTTAGGACTAGATATAAAGGAGAAAGAAAATACTTAAATAATTTTTTTAAATGCCATATCCCTTTTTGAAAAGAACTGTGATAAAAATGATAGTGTGTCTAGGGTTAATATGAAACCATAATGTAGGTATCAAAACTTGTTAAATGTTTATAAAATTATTGTGCAAAAAATATACATTGAAATGGAGTTTTTAATAATTTTTTCCCTATAAAATGTTTTACACCTTTGAAGAAATTACTGCCCTCCAGACCTGGGATAGAAGTAAAGAAGTGAATTTGAAGTGTCTTGAATATGAGATGTAAAAGAAACATTTAAAATTCATCAGGATTAAAAGGACTGAAAAGCCAACGTAAAGAGGCCTCTACTAGGAATGGTAAAATGGCTCAGCAGATAAAGAGAGAAATTTTTATTTTAGTTTAAGAGGCTTCTACTAGCTGAATAAAGAATAGTTGAGCTATAATAAGAATAATAAGTGCAGTGAACTTAATCACCAAATGTTACCATTGAAGTCAACCAGAGGACTAATGTATTGTTTTAAAACTGTAAAATGAAGAATCTTTTATTCTGTCAATATACATCAATATAAATTTTCTCTTTGTGAAAGTATTTCAGCTAATAAATGAAAGCATGAAAGAGTACCACCTATTTTGCAATCCCTCATGAATGAACAGATTTAGTAATTACCTACCTATGCCTACAACACCTTAAAAAGAGAGACAACTGGATTATCATAACATCACAGATAAAATATATGTTTCATTTCCATCCTCTAACGCCATCTACCAATTGAGAAAAAAATTATACTCCAGGAATGCAATAGAGAATCAAACCTGTCAGAGGACAATTTACATGATTTTATTTTTTGAATAAATCACAAAGAAAATAAAAATGGAAGAATAATGGGTCATTTTAAATTTGAAACGTAATCATGTTCCATGGATCTTATTTGAATCTTGACTGAAAGAAATTTAAAAATTCACAAAACACTTAGAGATTGGAACACTTGTCTGGCTTCTTGATAAAATTAAGAGATAACCTTTATTATCTCTTGATGTTTAATTGATATTTAAAATTGACTGGCTCATGAGGATTTATTACATTATTTTGTCTGCTTTTAGGTGTCTTTGAAACTTTTGTTACAAAAATTAAATAAATAGGCCCTTTTGTGAATGTGGTAATGGAGTAGGAGTTACTCATCTACTTTGAAGCTAAGGAATTACACGGCAAATAGTATAAAGACAAAATGCAGTAACTCCTTAGTATTTTACTTCATCACAGCATTTTAGAACAGAGAAAAAGAAAAGTTTATGAACTAGTTGTCATATGATTTTAGTAAATCCTGGATACTTCTAGAGTTATTACTAAAATATGACAAATAGAAAATACACCTATTGTAGTTACAGATTTTTTTACTACTTAGGTAACAATTTGTAAAATATAGAAGTATGTTTTTTTAAGTTGTTAAAAATGATAAATAATAATTTAGCTTTAAATATATATGAAGAACAGAAGTTGGTATGAGAAAAAGCAAATCTGATATTTCAGGAAATAGAAAAGGAAAGAAAAAAGTTATTTTTATGTAAGCTAAGGTGGTGTTAACAGGGCAAGCTTGCAACATATCTGATCTCACTTTTAATTATCCTTGTGCTCAACTGATGTAGGGAACAGAGACTGATATTTATTGGGAACAGTCTCTTCTAACACATTTTGCCTTAGCCTGCTATAAGAATACTAATAATTTTTAGTTTGGTGAAGAAATGGAGATTATGGGAGATTGTCTTAGTTAGGGTTACTGTTGCTGTGCTGAAATACCACTAGCAATAGCAACTTGGGAAGGAAAGGTTTTATTTGCATTGCACTTCCACATCATTGTACATCACTGAAGGAATCAGGACAGAAACTCAAACAGGACAAGAATCTGGAGGCAGAGACCAATGCAGAGGTCATGGAGGAAAGCCGCTTACTGGTATGCATGCTCTCCATGGCTTGCTCAACCTCCTTTCTAATAGAAGCCAGAACCACCAGAGGTAGCTCCACTCACAATGGACTAAGACTTCCCATATCTATCACTAATTTAAAATAAAAAATGCCCTACAGGCTTGCTAACAGCCTGATCTTACTGAGGCATTTTCTCAATTGTGGCTATCTCTCTGATGACTCTAGCTTGTGTCATCAGCTTTCTAGACAGAGGTTAAAATTAAGCAACTTGCGTATGCACTGAGCACCAAATTTTTGTAACTGGCTAATCAGAGACTAAAACTTTGAAACCTAGAAAAAAAATTATTCAGTGTTTTATTATTTAATAAAACTCATTGCTAGAAAAAAGACTCAGATTTAGGAGATATTTTTAGCTTAAAGGAAGTAATATTAAATTAGCTTGATATTTATAGATGCCCCTTTGACTATAACTAACTTCTTTAAAATGGAATGACTCTTAACTTTATGACCATTTAAAACTGCCTGAATCTATAAAAATATTTATTATAGGCCTTTCACTGCCAAAATTTTAACAGAAATGATCATGAGTTGATTTGATTTTTAAAAGACAAACTCTTACTTAGGTTATTATTAGAATCTTTAACATTTCTTTTTCTCCCTGTTCTTTTAGTACTGCAGAGTGATCATTTCTTACACTTACTGCAAACTGACAATGTTCATATAGGAGCTACAGTCATGACTCTGCTACAGAATATACTACAGATCAACAGGTGACTTAATTTACACAACTTTACATCATAAACATTACAGATTTTATTACAATTTGTCAATCTTCTACATATGACTTGTACATGAAATTTAAGGTCTTTTATGATTGATTGACTTTTAGAAAAAGTTAGTATAAGATAGTGCAAAAGACTAGAAATTTGTTATCAAATTGTTACGTCAGAGCTCTAGAAAATCTTAGGCTTAGAAAAGAGAATTGATGTGATACCTAAAAAAAAAATATTAGGATCATAGTAAAAATATGCATAGTGAAATTATTCATTATTTCATTCATGTATGGGTTTATTCATTGGCTACTATGTGTCATGATTATTCTGTTTCTCCTTATATTTACAATACTTATTCAAATATGAATCTTGTTTTCAATGAGTGACTATTGAGACAAACATATTTTTGTGTATGAGTTTGCAATGTTAAAATTTATCCAAAAGTATTGAGTTGCTTCTAAGCCAAACTGAGTGAAGATACATCCTGGAGAAGTTTAAACCTGAGGTGAAACTTTAAAGATAAGTTTTAAAGGGCGGATGAGGAGAAGGAAAAAGATGCCAACATAAACAAAAGTCAGAGATAAGTAAGAAACATTATGCTGAGGGTAAAAAGTTGAAAAGATTCATCTTGCTGGGATTTTAAGTTCAGTATCTGATGTGTCCAGTAAATTTTGAAGAGACTTACATTATGAAAAATTGATATGTTAAGAAAACAGTCATATCCTGTAGGCAATGGGGACCATTGAAGATTTTATTTAAGTAGATGAATAAGGTCTGATTGCATTTCAGTTTTATTATTCTGGTTAATAATGACAAAACTCTAGACCAGTGGTTCTCAACCTTCCTAATGCTACAACCCTTTAATACAGTTCCTTATGTTGTGATGACCCCAACCATAAAATTATTTTATTGCTTCTTCATAACTAATTTTGCCTCTGTTATGAATCATAATGTAGATATCTGATATGCAGGATAGCAGATATTCGACTCCTAAAGTTTGTCACAACCATTGTGCTGAGAACCACTGCTCTAGACAAAGAAGACAATTGGAAGACTAGGGAGGTATCCTTGTGGTGGGGCACTTGCCTTGGCTGTTAAATATCCTAAATTTGTTGCCCCAAAATGCAAATAATAAACAAACAAATGACCATAGCAATTCAAGTAAAATGATAAAATCTTAGCACTGGTAATAGGGCATAGATTTTTTTAGTTAATTAAAATCACCTAGACCTTTATTTCCACTTTGGATTAAAATAGAATTATAGAGATGAATTTACTTGATTAATGGAGGAAAAGAAAAAGACAACTCATGAAGGATCAATTCTTAATAAACTGAACATGACTCAATGTATGAATAAGAGCTCAGAAGGGGGAAAAAGAATGTAACTAAGGTTGGAGTTTTCTGGCATTGTAAGAAAACCCAAGATAACAGATTTATAAAAGAAAAGGTTTATTTTGGCTCATGATTTTGGAGGCTCCACTACATGATTATTTATTTGCTCAATGGTTTTGAGTCTGTAAGTGAAACATTATACACAATGAAAACAGCTGGCAGGGCAAAGTGCTTACCTTATTACCAGGAAGTTGAAGAGAGAGAAAAGAACGTGCAGTATGTCCTTCCCCTTAAACATTCCAGCAGTTCCATTCCAAATAACTCCTTCCTTGAGACTGAGTTTTTCACACAGGAGCCTTTGGAGTACTTTCAAGATCCCAACTATTCTTAGTACAAATTTTTAGAATGTGGTGTAACTGGAAAACTTGATTTAAAGAAATGAAGTGGGAAATGTAGAGGAAAGCAAGATGACTAAAGTTCACAAGGCAGAACACTAGAAAAAAGCTTTATGAGAGATCAGCAGAGGGTTCTTTTCAAAAATTTAGTGGAGTGCCAATCAGCTCATGTATGTAAAAATCTACACGCTTCTTTCAAAGTCAAGGGGAACATTTTTAAAAAGTCATATCCAGTGCCTGTAAACACCTCTCGATAAACTTAAAAGGATTTAAATAACAAAATGTTGTTGAAAAGTTGGAATCTGGTAGAAATGAGTGAGTAGATATCTGAAAAGTCTACAAATAATGTAAGAAATGGTATATACCTAAATAACCTACAGAACAGAAGAAATCAAAAGTAAAATTAGAAATTATTTCTAAAACAGGTGAAAAGAATTTCTGAGGTACATCTTAAACAATACTTAGAAATTTTATATGGAATATCTATATTGGGAAAGAAAAATCTCAAATCATTATATCAATTCTGCTTTAAGTAAACTAGAAAAATATGGGAATAGTAAGCCCTAAGCCAAAGAAGGGAAAACAATAAACATGAAAGCAATAATCAACATCAATAAAGTCAACGAAAACAACAGAGAAAGTAAGTGAAACCATAAGTTGAATCTGAGATGAATGAAATGAGCCTCCAAGAGTGATCAGGAAAGAAATAGAAGAACTGCCAACAATTAATGTTAAAATTGAGAAGGATAACATCATTTACTGTCATTAAAAAAAATCACTAAGGAAGCTGGGCCCAGGTGCCGCACACCTTTAATCCCAGCACTTGGGAGACAAAGGCAATCAGATCTCTGAGTTTGAGGCCAGCCTGGTCTACAAGAACTGGTTCTAGGACAGGCACCAAAGCTACACAGAGAAACCCTGTCTTAAAAAACAAACAAAAACAAAAACACAAAGTAATAATATGAACAACTTTATGCTCATAAACTCAACAAGTTAGTTGAAGCTCACCACAGTATTGTAAAATGATAATAAAGAAATGCCAGTAGAAGTAAAATGCTCTTTATAAATTAAGCACATAATTTTGTGTTTCATTAAATTATTGAATCTTAACTGCAGTCTTGTGATTTGTCACCTTGAAGCTTTTGAAGCAATTAATCTTACAGGTTTTTTATATTCAATTTGATAATAAGTTTCTCTGTGAGGAAAGAGGGGAACTTCATCTACTTTGGATTCTTTGTTGTACCTAATATGGTCCTCTGCCTACAGTATGAAATCAGAAATGTGAATTGACTTAATATGCTATAGTCTAAATTCTTAGAACCAAGTTATATTCTTTAAAAAGTGGCTATCTCCGTGGATCAGGCCACACACAGTCATTCGAGTTACTAAATGCTTTATTTTAAATTTGTTGTGATAATCATGTATTAACTAGTAATAGTACTTTTTTTCTGTCCTATTAGTGGTGATTTACTGAAAATAGAAGGAAAAATCCTGCATTCTATTTTAGATGAAATTCTTTTCAAGCTTTTATCAACTCCTAGTCCAGTCTTAAGAAGTATTGCTACAAAGCTCCTCCTAGTGCTAGCTGAATCTCATCAGGAAATTTTGATTTTACTGAGACTAAGTGCTTGCTACAAAGGTAGGTCATATGTATTTTCTTCTCTTGGTAGTCTCAAGGACAAAAATATATTGGCAGTTTATAAATGGCAAAATTTTTATATTTTGAAAAGTTAGTAACTCAACTGTGAAGACAAACTTTAAAATAGATGTCTCTATATTATCAACAGATAGTATGCATATTTTGTTGATGGGTTATAATAAATATTTACTCTCTCTCTCTGACAAAGTTGTTTATATTGGGTATACCAAATAGTATAGTAAAATAATGACCAAAGATGTCTGTGACCTTATCAGAACTTACTAGAGAAGAAAGTAGAAGTGTGCATTATTATCAGTTAATAATTAATACCTTTAGAGAAGAAAATAGAACTGCATTATTATCAATTAATAATTGATATCTTACTATTTCACTGCCTTTACTAAAAAAACAAAACACTACCAACAACAAAATATACCTATATTTCATACTCAAACACATATGATTAAAAAGTCAAATCTTGAGAGTAAATAAATTCATTATTAACTACCATTCTTGTGTGAGAGTATTCATTTAATTGAACACTGACTGCAAGATACTATTTTACATTCTTTAATTTTTTTTATAATACTCCTTTGGTATATTGGGTATTCCTATCCTTACATATAGATATGAAATAAGAGACTTGGAAAAATTAGGTAATTTACTCAAGATTACTTAGATTTTAGTTTTCCAACTCTCTGCCAAAATTATGTTAGCTTTATGTTATTTCTTTGTTAACCAATATATTTATATTCAGTATAGTAAAATATTGGTTTTTATTTCATTAAATATGTTTAATATAGGATGGCACATGGGACTTTTAAAATTTTTAGGATCTACTTAATTACTAATCGATTAGAATAGACCTTAATCATTCTTGGTGATTCAAAAGGAACATTAGTAACTTTCCTTATAGCTGTAATTACTATTGCCTTTTTAATTATTTTATATATTATAAGAAAAAAGCTAGAATAAGCACCACTAGTAGACCTCTAGTTATTATTATGCCAAGCATACATTTTCGAATTTGCAGCTAGAGTTCTCCAGAAATGCGAGTGTTCATGCCAGGCCTGGGGGTGCATGCCTTTATTTCCAGCCTTTGAGCCTGAGGCCAGCCTGGTATACATAGTGAATTCCAGAACAGCCAGAACATTATGAGACCCTGTCTCAACACCCTTCCCCTAGCCCCCCCAAAAAGAACAAAAGCAAGAAATTTGAATTTTACCTTAATCCCTGTTCATTTCTTTGAATGATAAAATTGCAACAGTAGAATTTACTCAAGTTTACCAAGGTATTTTGCAATTGTAAGTGCTTCTGAAAGCTTGGATCTTAAAGAACACAGGCAAAGATCCATATGATGGCAGCCCCAAATGTATACTGCAAGACAATTTTATTTGCTTATTTATGTTTATTATATCACACATAATTCCAACATGCTTTGGATACAAAAGTTACTTTGTCCCTTTTATGACTACTTACTATTTTGGAATTAAAATGCAGTGGCCCATGTTATAACATTTCTGTATTGTTCAGAAACCTCTTGGCTTATGTCCAACTTATAAATGTTAGTGTAATAAGTTTTTTCTTTAATTAATAGTGACTAATAATACCTGCTGAAGTGCTTCCACAAGGTAGACATATACAGAGTATGTGCTTACAATAACTTCTTAAGAATGTTTTAGTTTAAGGTTTTTGCGTTGAAAGGAAAACAAATTCTCTCTACTCTGACTTACTTCAGTGATCCTACTGCCTTATTTAATAAAGAAATTATTTAAACATATTTTTACATTCAGATTTCACAAGTCAGGAAAATAAAAATTCTCAGAACAGAGGAAGATTGTAAAGACCACAACATAGAAGTGTTTGATAAAAAGAAAATGATATATATAATTATGTTGTTATATTTATTCATTTTCTACTTAGATAACAAAATCTTTATTGATAATTGTTTTGTCTTGTTATTATATTTTAGGACTCACAAGTCTGCTAAATAAACAGGAAAATATGACAGAATTTAGTCGAGAACTTAGACAGCTGGTTGGTCTTTTAACCCCTAAAGTCCATCAGGAAGTAGAAGAACAGGTATTATAAAAAATAATTTGTGTGATATTTGATAACTGTATTGAACCTCAGTTCTCCTTAAATATGCCTCAATTTCCTTCTCTTAACACTTTAAACAAAATGTTATCCCTAGATGATAGAAATCTTTTAATATTTTCATTGTATTGTATCATTCCGTCTTTCCATAAACACAATTTCAGTCTCCCTTTTATATCTGTTTATAGATTTGAGCAGGTTAATTTTTTCAAAATATCTCATGAAATCCCATGTTTATTTACTCATTTATCTATAAGCTATTTAAATTTTATTTGCTTTAAAAATATCTCTCATTATAGCAAACTGTATATATGTCCACCTATGGTAAGCTGCCTTATTCATTGATACAAAATAATATATTTTTATCTTTACATAAAATTATATTAATAAGTTATGTTTGAGGCATGACAAATTTTATTTTATCATTCTTCTTCAACATATACTCAAAATGGAGGCTTTAGGTAACTTACTTCTATAGAAAAAGGCATACACTTTGAATATTTTCAGGTAAGGCCTTAAAATATATATGGAAAATGGAATCTAAAATAATAAAAGATATTTTTATAGTAAAAGGAAATGAGATTATTATTTACCTAAAATCCAAAACCAAAAGGTAATTGGAAGGAAGTCCAGTTTAGGCAGGAGGATGAAGGGAGACATTTATATGGAAGAAAATAAAGGAAAAGAATTCTTTACTTCCATAGACTACTTTCAAAACATTCGTATGGTGGACAGCCTCAAAACAGCATCCTAAAAGCTTAGAATTAAAACATATTTGCATAACTAACCACAAATAGTCAAGGAGCTTATACAGCTTAAGCCTAATAAAGTTGGTTAATACTGAATGAATTGGAGTGGTGGCTCAACAGCTAAGAGTGTGTACTGCTCCTGCAAAGGACAAGTTCTGTTGCCAGCGCCCATGTTAGATGGCTCACAAAAGCCTGCACCTCCAATTTCAGGGGAATCTGAAGCCTTTGGCCTCAGCAGGTGTGCACATAGCTACAAACACACACACATAATTAAAAATAATAAAAACAAATCTTTTAAAAATACTAAATATAAACATTAATAAGTTAGCTCCCTGGGCATGGAGACACACAGCTTTAATCCCAGTACTCAAGAGGCTAGGACAGAAGAGTCATAATTTTAGTTCTCATGGGTTGCTTGACAAGATTTAGTTTCAAAACCCCACAAGCAACCAACCAGAAGACATTAGGTCCAAAGATTAGGAAGGACTTTAAATCCTTGAAAAGGAAGTGATATTAGAGAGAGAATTTGGAGCTAACTAGACTATTTTGAATATGTTCTAGATATTACCCTAGTTGAACAGGTGTGATATTCTTGGACATTCTGGGCCTCATGAGCTTAATGTTTCCTGCTACCCATCTGTTTAGAGGTGAAGATTAAACCTTACCCTGGCCTTGTATTTTAAGGGATATATTTCTCAAAAAGGCTTTTCTAGAGACATATCAAAATTATTTCTGATATATAATTTCAGAAACTACATAAAGCAGCTTGCTTGATTCAAGCCTATTGGAAAGGTTTCCAGACCAGAAAGAGATTAAAGAAGCTTCCGTCTGCTGTGATTGCTTTGCAGAGGAGTTTCAGGTAGAAAAACCAAACAAAACAATTTTGATTAAAATGATGGTCTGGGTTTGCATGTAAATTTGTAATTTTCCACCCTCTTCCCCCCAAAAAAAGAAAAAAAAATATATGAGAGTGTTACCAGACCACAGGTAACCACGGGGAGGGGGTTATTGCTTTGGGGTTTTTTTTCCTTTTTTTTTTTTCCCTTTCCTAATGTTTTTGTTTTATTCTTGTCTTTATTCGGTTCCATAGTGTTACTGAGTATCAACGCTCAAGTAACCAGATATCCTTTCAGAACAAAGGGCATAATATGACAAATCTGATGGAATCCAATACTCAGTCCTATCCATTTCCTGTCCAGATTTGTGGGCCAAGCCTTAAGAGAGAGCCAGTGATATTTATATTTTTAAATTCTCAAAACCAACAGTTCTCATAATTGCTCATATATAATTATGATAATATATATAAAGATTAAAGATGGTAATCAACTATTCCTGAGTAAATATGGCATGAGTAGATGTGATCCTTTAGATTTGACAAACTACTGATCCCTACTTCAGTTGTACTCTGAAAAATGAAATATTGAAGATATGGGTCACATTCTGATTTAACTAGCCTAGCTACATTCTTAAAGGTTACAGAAAGAACTATAGAAAAAAATAAATGAAAAAAATTTAGCATTGATTATAAAGTAGAACCATCTCAGAGGTGATTTTGTTTTCATCCATCATTACTTAAAGCCAAATTTAACTTACTAAAACGAAACTGACATATTACAGAAGTAAACTTTAAAAACTGAAACCAATCTTAATAACTGCAGCTGCCTTTCTGTTATAAATACATTTAAAAATAGTACTATACTCGAAACACTACATTGCCCCACAGTCAAACTAGAAGTGTTACGTAGTGAATAATAGCCTATGAAAATTTTCTTCCAAAGAAATTTAAAGACAAGGTGTAAATACCATTGAGCATGAGTATTTTTAGCAAAGTATTTTAGCATCGTGTATGTGTGTGCATGCACGTGCGTATATGCTTGATATATCCAAAATACATATAAAGCATACCTACAAAATTATATGTAAACAGTATAAAATGCATATGTAAAACAATATACACATACATAAAACACATACATATATGTGTGAACATATTCCAGAATTTTACTAATATGAAAATATCCCAGAATTTTGTGTGTGTGTGTGTATACACTTACAAGTGTGCGTGTTTGGAGAGAGAGAGAGTAACAGGCTTGAGTTTGTAGTTGGCTTCAGTAACTTATTAGCTAAATGACTTAGGACAAGTTATCGAAACTCTTAGCCCCAAATTTCAAATCTAGAGATTAGAAATAATAGCTGTGGCTTGTGACACAGACCAGTAATCTCAGCTACTCAGGAAACTTAGGAAGAATGTAAGTTTAAATCTATCCTGGGCTACAGAGTGAGTTCAAAACTACCACTACTGGACAATTTAGCAGAGGAAGTAATTTAGCCTCAAAGTAAAGAGTAAAAAGATAACTGGGTGTAGTTCAGTGGTAGAGCATTTGCCAAGTATCCTAAGACCTTAGGTGCACTCCCCAGCACTGCAATAGGTAAATGAATGTATGACTAAAGCTTTATAAACCACAGAAAGTTGAAACAATACATTGAGATAATATAAAGGTTTTAGTATATGACACTTAAAAAGATAGGATGAAACTATATTTTTGTGCCCTTAAAATTTGTAATTCTAGACAGACAGATACATAATAGCACTCATGAGAAGCAATGCTATCATCATTTAGATAGCATTGCTTTTTTTCTCCTACAAGCTGTTTCTTAAGAATTAAATAAAAATAAAACCAAATAACTTAAAAGATTATTTCTGTGGCCAGAAGAGTATGAGAAATACTGAATACTTTGAGAATGACGATGTCTGTTTTTATCAGATGTTTGAATGTTCTTGATAATGCCTTCTGTAAGTGAACTCAGAGTAGTTATTGCTTAGAGATCCTACCTTCCACATCCTCAGCCATCCGTCCCTTTACATTTAAAGATACCCCCAAGACAATGGATTAAGATCTTTAAGGTTTGGCCCCATAATACTTGCCAGAGTTACCTTTTTACTTTTTCTTTCTAAATTAAAGTATTTATTTAAAAATATCTCTGAGGACTAGGGTTTAGCTCAATGCTAGAATGCATAGTTAGTATATAATCTGTATCACTACTTGAAAAACCAACTACCACAGGATTATGAGTTTGCCTATATAGAAGTATATGTATGGGATCTAATTAATATTATGTCATTTTAAAATATTTAAGTTAGCATAAAAGTAAAGAGTTTCTTCTTAGCATTTTCACAATATGTGCTGTTATACTTTGTGGGTTTTTTTTCTTTTTTTTTCCATTGATTTTTATTGAGCTCTACATTTTTCTCTCCTCCCTTCTCTCTACTTCTCCCCTTCCCCCTTGAGACCTCCCCCAAGGTCCCCATGCTTCCAGTTTACTCAGGAGATCTTGTCTTTTTCTACTTCCCATGTAGATTAGATCTATGTAAGTCTCTTTTAGTGCCCTCATTGTTGTCTAAATTCTCTGGGATTGTGGTTTGTAGGCTGGCTTTCTTTGCTTAATGTTTAAAAACCACTTATGAGTGAGTACATGTGATAATTGTCTTTCTGTGTCTGGGTTAACTCACTCAAAATAATGTTTTCTAGCTCCATCCGTTTTCCTGCAAAATTCAAGATGTCATTATTTTTTTCAGCTGTGTAGTACTCCATTGTGTAAATGTACCACATTTTCCTTATCTACTCTTCGGTCAAGGGGTATTTCGGTTGTTTCCAGGTTCTGGCTATGACAAACAAGGCTGCTATGAACATAGTTGAGCACATGTCCTTGTAGCACGATTGAGCATCCTTAGGATATATACCCAAAAGTGTTATTACTGGGTCTTGAGGAAGGTTGTTTCCTAATTTTCTGAGAAATCGCCACACTGACATCCAAAGGGGCTGTACCAGCTTGCATTCCCACCAGCAATGCAGGAGTGTTCCCTTTTCTCCACAACCTCTCCAGCATAAGTTGTCATAGTGTTTTTGATGTTGACCATTCTTACAGGTGTAAGACGGACTCTCAGAGTTGTTTTGATTTGCATTTCTCTGATGACTAAGGATGTTGAACATTTCCTTAAGTGTCTTTCAGCCATCTTAGATTCCTCTGTTGAGAGTTCTCTGTTTAGGTCTGTACTCCATTTTTTTTTATTGGATTATGTGTTCTTTTGGTGATCTATTTCTTGAGTTCTTTGTATATTTTGGAGAGCAGACCTCTGCCTGATGTGGGATTAGTGAAGATCTTTTCCCATTCTGTAGCTGAAATTTTGTCTTGTTGACTGTGTCCTTTGCTTTACAGAAGCTTTTCAGTTTCAGGAAGTCTCATTTATTAATTGTTTCTCTCAGTGTCTGTGCTCCTGGGGTTATATTTAGGAAGTGGTCTCCTGTGCTAATGTGTTCAAGTGTACTTCCCACTTTCTCTTCTATAAGGTTCAGTGTGGCTGGCTTTATGTTGAGGTCTTTAATTCATTTGGACTTGAGTTTTGCGCATGGTGATAGATATTGGTCTATTTTCATTCTTCTACATGTTGCTATTTAGTTATGCCAGCACCACTTGTTAAATATGCTTTCTTTTTTTCCATTTGATATTTTTTGCTTCTGTATCAAAAATCAGGTGTTTGAAGGATTGTGGATTAATTATCTGGGTCTTCTATTCAGTTCCATTGGTTCTCCTCTCTGTTCTTATGCCAATACCAGGCTGTTTTCAGTACTGTAGTTCTGTAGTAGAGTTTGAACTCAGGGATTGTGATGCCTCCAGAAGTTCTTTTATTGTACAGGATTGTTTTGGCTATCCTGGGTTTTTTGCTTTTCCATATAATGTTGAGTACTGTTTTGCGGTCTTTGAAGAATTTAGCTGGGATTTTGATGGGAATTGCGTTGAATCTGTAGATTGCTTTTGGTAAGATTGCCATTTTTACTATGTTAATTCTGCCTACCCAAGAGCATGGAAGATCTTTCCACTTTCTGGTGTCTTCTTCAATTTCTTTCTTCAAAGATTTAAAGTTCTTGCCATATAAGTCTTCCACTTGCTTGGTTAGAGTACTCTGAGATATTTAAGCTATTTGTGGCTATTGTGAAGGGTATTGTTTCTCTGATTTCTTTCCCAGCCCTTTTATCATCTGTGTACAGGAGGGCTACTGATTTTTTTTTTTTTTAGTTAATCTTGTATTCTTGTATCCTGCTACATTACTGAAAGTGTTCATGAGTTCCTTGATAGAATTTTTGGGATCACTTATGTAAACTATCATATCATCAGCAAGCAGTGAGAGTTTGAATTCTTCTTTTCCAGTTTGTATCCTGTAACATGGAGCAGGGCCTGCTTGTTGTTTGGGTTTTTATCCTGCCCAGTACCCCGCAACTGTTTAGCCCCAAAGAAAGTCACACATAGGTCTCTATAAGTTATAAAGCTGATTGGCCCATTAGCTGTAGCCTCTCACTGGCTATCTCTCACATCTTGATTAACCCATTTTTCTGACCTATGTTAGCCATGTGGCTCAGTACCTTTCTCAGTAGGCAGATCACATCCTGCTGCTTCGGTGGTCTGGGCAGGAGTGGGAGGAATCAGTTTCCTCCTTCCCAGAATTCTCCTGTTCTCATTACATCATTTCTACTTCCTGTCTGGTTTTCCTGCCTGTATTTCCTGCCTGGCCAATCAGCATTTATTTAAAACATGATTGACAGAATACAGACAATTCTCCCGCACCAGTATCCCCTTGATCTCCTTTTGGTGTCTTATTGCTCTAGCTAGGACCTCAAGAATTATATTGGATATGGAGACATTAGACAACCTTGTCTTGTTCCTGATTTTAGTGGAATTGCTGGGAGTTTCTCTCCATTTAGTTTAATATTGGTTGTTGGCTTGCTGTATATTGCCTTTATTATGTTTAGGTATGTTCCTTGTATCCCTGCTCTCTCTAAGACCTTTATCATGAAGGAATGCTGTATTTTTTTTGGAAAGCTTTTTCTACATCTAATGAGATGATCATGTTGTTTTTATTTTTCAGTTTGTTTATATGGTGGACTATGTTGACAGATTTTCATATGTTGAACCATCCTGCATCTCTGGGATGAAGCCAACTTGATCATGGTGGATGATGGTTCTGATGTGTTACACTTTGTTTTAATTCATCCTCTCCTTTATTGTACTTGCCTCCACCTCTGGCTGGTTCTCTCTCTTATTCTGGGTATACATTTTCTTCATCGCTTTCTTCTCATGAGCCTCTTTCCAGTTTCATTAAACATATACAATATTCATAAAATTAATTACAGGTTCTGAATATTTGCCAATATGGCTTACTTAGTGATTTCCAGTTCCCTTCATGTTATGCAAATGTCACGGATTCATTTTTCATTGTTGCTGAATAAGACGATTGTAAATATGTACCAACTTTTCTTTATCCTTCTATTTATTGATAAACATTTAGACTGATGCCATCTTTGCCATTGTAAAGGGTTGCAACAACTAACATGTATATGTAAGCGTCTCTATGGTATGTTAACTTGCTCATTTTTTTGAAGCTGTTTTACTTGAGGGTAGTGTTGTTTTATTGAGACAGGGTCTCACTATGTAAACCCCACTGGGTTCAAGCTCCTTTATTGTTTTTTGAAGTACTTATCTTGTTTTTGCTGCTGGGAGAGAAGTCATACTCTGGAAGGAGACCTGCAAATTAATTTAAGCAAAGTAAATAGTATTTCTGCTTGTCTTTTTGTATCTTCCTGGTTTTCCTCTATAGATACCTGAAAGTATTTTAAGTATATATACTGTATACTAATATTTGTAATGCTTTTCATAGTGACATATAGGAAGTATCAAAGACTGAGTTGCAGTGGTCAAGAAGCAATTTGATAAGTATCAGCAGAAAATGTAGAGATTATAATTAACTAAAGCATTTGAACACAAAACTTTACAGCCAGTCATAAAATAGTATATATTTAATTAACAGTTGAAAAATACCTAATCCTGGGAGTAGACTAGATGGTCAGCAGTGTTAGGATGTCTTTTATCCAGCCTCATGACTTTGGATTCCCAGGACCAGCATAGTGGAAGAAGAAAACTGACTCTTTCAGATGGTCCTCTGATCACATATGCTCCATGACTGGTATATGCCCACAAATACAATGCATACGTGCACATACACGCTTAAATAAATATAATAAATTTAACAAAAGGAAAAATAGGGCTTGGTTCCATGGTTCAGTGGTTAAGAGCATTTGCTACTCTTACAGAAGACCTAATTTCCTTTCTCCGTACCCATATGTTGGCTCATAACTATCCCTAACTCCAGTTCCAGGGGATAATATACCCTCATCTTACCTCCAAAGATACCAGGCATGCATGTATTGCACATAAAAACATGTAGGCAGATCATGTTAAAAATAAATATTTTTAATTTTTTATATGTGTGTTTTACTTGCATGTATGTCTGTGTACCATATGCATTCCGAGTGTCTGCAGGAGCCAGAAGAGGACATTGGATCTCCTAGACCTGGAGTTGCAACTTATGAGACACAGTATGGGTGCTAGAAATCCAACTTGGGACTTCTGGAAGAACAACTAGTGCTTTTAACTGTGGAGCCATCTCACCATCCCCCATAAACCTTAAACAAAACAAAACAAACAAAGAAAAGAAAGAAAAAATAAACTTTAAAAGTTAGACATAAGTATACCATGCAGTAAAAGTCAGTATTGAAAATTTAACATTTTTAAATAATTTATATTTCTATGTAAATAAACACAATTTTTAGCAAATATGTATTCTTGGTTTTATTTTCATCTGACAGTATATGTCACTAAATAATTTTTGCAAGTTTTCTATTTCTATTTTCAAAATTAGTAGAATCCCGTCAGTTAAAAGACTAAATATTTATTCAGTCTACTATTGTAGGATAGCTTTCAAATTGTTGCCACTGTAATACTATGTTACAATATCCTTGAACATAAGTCTACATATTTGATTATTCAGTAAGAAAATAATTAGAAGTGGAATTGTTTTATCTGCATTTTTGAGCCTTCTTATATGTATTTAAATATTCCTCTGGACTTTTGATGATGTAGAGATATTTACTTAAATATCTCTAGAGAAATTTATACATAAGAACAATGTTCTTCACCTACCCCACCAACAAATTATCTTCCAAAACATTTTTTTTCTATTTGGTTATTCATGAAATCAGGGATTTCATGCATTTGCTGAACATGGTTTATAAAATTGTGTGTAAGGAACTTATCTTTTTCCTTTCACAGATCTAAACGAACAAAGGCATTGTTGGAGCTAAATAGGCAAAAAGAAGAAAAAGACCTCAGATTAAGATTGCAGCTTCAAAGACAGAGAGCCATGAGGCTTTCCCGAGAGTCACGCTTGAGTATGCTTGAAATCGTTCATCCAGGTGAGTACTAGTATCACTTCATAAGTGTAAAAATGTGAAATCTTAAAACAAGTTTTCTGGCAACCTGATAATTTCTTTTCTTTTTTGTATTTGGAATTTTTTGCCTCCCTACCCCCTCTAGAGAAATCATATTAAATCTCTGGATTTTAAAAATTACAGCTTTTCTGATTCATACCTATTAACTTTAAGTTTTTTTCCAGATACATGTGTTTAACCTAAAAGTTTATAATTAAAAATAGTTACCAATGACATTAAAAAATTCTTAAAAGAACTTCAAATATTTGTACAGTCTGAACTTAAGTCACTCCCTAGAATAAAATTTGTGACATCTTCTCACCACTTATGACAGACTAAGCTGGATTAATAAGAGCATGCTGGTGTGTGTGTGTGTGTGTGTGTGTGTGTGTGTGTGTGTGGTGTAGTATTTGTGTGTATATGTTCATGTGTGTGTGCATGTATAGTGAGTACAAATGTTTACATGTGGCCAGAAGTTAATTAACATCAGGCGTCTTTCTCTATCCCTGTCCACCTTAATTTTTGAAACAGGATCTTTCCCTGGTCCTTGTAACTCAGCAGTTGGCTAAGCTAGCTGGCTAGCAAACTGCCAATGTCTGCTTATATCTGCCCCATCTTTCCCCAGTACTGGGGTTACAGCCAGGTGCCATTATGCCCAGATTTTACATAGGTACTAGGAATACAAACTTGGTTTCTCATGCTTGCATAGTAAACATTTTATGGTTTTTCATGCTTGCATAGTAAGCATTTTGTCAACTGAGCCATCTCCCTAGGATTTTTTGTTTGTTTGTTTTTTTGACAGGATCTCATATATCCTGGGCTGGCTTCAATATGTAGCTAAAGATGATCTTGAATTTGTTATCCTCTTGCCTCTACCTTCCAAGTTCTTAGATTATTAAGAGTGTATCAGCACACCTGGTTTTATGCCATGCTGAGAATTAAACCCAGAACCTCATCCTAGGGAAGTACTATCAACTCAGCTACATGCGTATCCTCTCACAGTTTTTCAGTCATCCATTTACTTCCTTTTTGTTTTTATTATTCATTCCCAAGAACCTTCAGTAGCCCCCTCTCTTTTACTTTAAATATATTTTCCAGAATTTGTCCTTTTCCAGTTATTCTCATATTACTCTGCCTGATATGTCCTATCCATAGCTATAATGTCAACTATCAGCAAAATGCTTAGCACTCTTATCCTTGGCTTTCTCTCCACCCTACATTCTCTCTTAAGTTTCTAAGTAGCACTGCCCAGTAGAACATTTTATGTTACCAGTGAAAAGTTCTGTCTACACGAGTCAATACAGTAGCAATAGCTACAAGTAGCTATTGAATATTCAAAATGTGGTACTGCACTTGAGAACTTGAATGTTTAATTTTGTTTTATTTAAATCCACTCAGTAGCCACATATATGTAATGGCTGCGTTTGTGACCAACTGCCTGTTGGGTAGTGTTCTTTACTATCCACAAATATTCCGAAAGCTAAAGTCAGATCTCATTCCCATATTTCCTCTCTATTGATTCCCCATTTCAGGTAATGCTCTGTTCAATTTCCCATTCAGCATTCTTACTTTCTCTTTGTCACCTCTCTACAACAGGTCAGCCATTAAATTCTATCAGTTTCTTTTTAATACTTTCTCTCTAAGATACCTGCTTTGTATTAACCACTGGTACTTTGTTCTACAGCTTTTTTCCTGTCATTTAACTTCGGTGAACCTTGAGCTGTATGCTGCTGACCAATTCCAAAAGTCAAAGGAAAGTCATTTGTGTGACAAACCAGAGGGAAGTTTGGAAATGCACAGAATAGATTAATGAGTACATAAACACACTTTTACTTCTCCCCTGCTCCCATGAAATTCTTTCCTACATGAACTTATAATTCTTTAGTCAGACCATTTGTAATATTGACCTTTCATCTTTTTCTCATTACTCTGAGGCAAAAATATTATGAGTCCTTTTGGAAATTAACTGCATATTCTAATAAAGCTTTAGTTTCTACAATCATAGAACTATAATAAAATAGAAGAGTTTGGCAAATTAGTGAATAATGTTGAAAAAATTAAAAACTATAAAATTGTTGGGGGTTGGTAGCATACATCTTTAATCCCAGCACTCAGGAGGCAGAGGCAGGTGGTTCTCTGTGAGCCTAATCAAGGCCAGCCTGGTCTACAAGAGTTGCGTTCCAGAACAGCCAGGGCTGTTAACACAGAGAAACCCTGTCTTGAAAACAAACAAACAAAAAACCTTGTAAATTTGTCATTACTAATGTTGTCCTAATTTCAGAGCTTGAGAAAACATGGTTGAATATGTTATAATAATGTCTATCGTCTCTTTAGGTCAACTGGAGAAGTACAATAGGGAAATGGAAGAGAAGTCAGCATTGACTATCCAGAAATATTGGAGAGGATACAGGGAAAGGAAGAACTTCCGCCAACAGAGGCCAGCTCTCACAGAGTATAAAGCAGCTGTTACACTTCAAAGAGCAGTGAGTCTGCTGTAGTATACAAAGTTTTACATAAAGAAACAAACAAGTGTCCAAAATTGACTTTGCTGTTTCCCAAATATAAACGCATGATCAACCACTTAGCTTTTGGGACCTTAGTTTCTTTATAAGAACATAGGGTTAGAGGTATAGCTCAGTGGTTAAGTACTTACGTTCTTAGCATGTGTAAGACTGTAGGCTTAATTCCTAGGAATATAAATTTAAAAATATATAGTAATAATAACAGCCTACTTGCTTCTTCTCAAGCTGATTTAGACTTTAAGTTCTTAGCACTGTCTGCCATTTTCTAGATTGAAACCTTGTTATTATTTTTCTCTCTTATTTGACCTACAGGTTTCTCAATAGGGAACTAATAAACCTTCTATATTGGTGTCAGCTCTCAATGAGCTTGAATTGAATGGATACTTATTCTATCTTTTTTATTTTGTTATATATAGATGACATACATGAGGATTCTGAAGTCTGTAAATTATAAAAATCCTATGCGAATGTATCATATTTTATTAAAATAATCAAGTTACATGGAAAGTATTGGCTATTATTTAGAACATTATAACTCTTGAATTGTAGAATGATATCCTCAAATGGTAATTTTCCTGGGGATTATGTGTAGTAAATAATATCTGGGGAAAGCATGCACAAGGTTTTTCATTTAGTAATCTTTTCCCTCTTGATACTTCTCTTATACATCATTAGGCTTCTATTAAGATTTCAAGTCTTTTTTATTTTATTTTTTTTTGGTTTTTCAAACTGGGTTTACTCTGTAGCTTTGAAGCCTGTCCTGGAACTAGCTCTTGTAGACCAGGCTGGCCTCAAACTCACAGAGATATACCAAGTACTGAGATTAAAGGCATGCGCCACCACCACCTGGCAAGATTTCAAGTCTTAAAAGCATGTTGCTTAATCATCTTTTTGTAGATTTTGCTGTTAATTCTCATTTCTTACCATGATAAATTTCGAACACTGAATGTGGATTAATATTTATAGAGATGTTTTAACTTATTTTTTTAATTATATGTGAGCATGTTTGTATAGGTGTGTGGATTTGAATTGCCAATACCCACTGAAGTCGGAAGCATCCCAGTGCCTGGAACCAGAGTTATAGGTAGTTGTGAGCCAACAGACATAAATGTTGGGAGCAAAACCTAGGTTTTTTTACAAGAGCAGTTTGTGCTCGTAACTGCTAAGCTGTCTCTCCTATGAAGGTATTTCTGAACCAGTAGAATAAATACTAGGGAAATGTGCAGAGTTATCTGTCTCGTCCTCCTCCCTGTGGTATATATGTAACAAACAGTTCTGTACCATCCTGAATTATATACATACTTCTGATATTTACCCTGAGCTAAGGGTAGCTCATTTATGACCAGGTTGGAGATACTTCTTTTGAAAGAAATTTGCCTTCTTGTGATGCTTCTACTTTATAGTTGCCCCTTCTTTTCAAACTCCTCCCAGCCATACAATCAGGTGGACCCTGATAGAGTTGATGTACTAACTTGCTTGATTTAAATGAATCTAGTATTTTGTAAAAGACTCTCTGAGATAATCTAGCTCATGTACATTCCCTAGAGAAATAGTGATGGTTATGGCAAAATTGTTTGGTGCTTTCATACTTTCCATTAATAACCAAGGAAAAAGACTAATTACATTTGCCTCATACCTGCTCAATCTTAAAAAAAAAAAAAAAAAAAAAAAATTGTTAAAATCAGAACAAAAGAAGCCAAGGACAATGGCACTGGATTTTGATTCTACTGCATGGACGGGCTTTGTGGGAGCCTAGTCTGTTTGGATGCTCACCTTCCTGGACCTGGGGGGAGCAGGGAGGACCTTGGACTTCCCATAGGGTAGGGAACCCTGACTGCTCCTTGGACTGGAGAGGGAGGGGGAGGGGGGAGGGGAGGAAAGTGGGAGGAGGGGAGGAGGTGGAAATTTTCAATTAAAAAAAAAAAGAATGGACTAAAGTTAGCAAAATGGAAGCAGAACTAAGAGGATTGTTATTATTATTATTACTATTACTATTATTATTAGTTTTGGCTTTTCAAGAGAGGGTTTTTCCATGTAGCTTTGGCTGTCCTGGAACCCACACTGTAGACTAGATGTCCTCAAACTCAAGAGAGATCTGCCTGCCTTCATTGTGAGCGCTGGAATTAAGACTTGTGCCACCAACCCCCTCCCCCTCCCCCATGCCCAGTGGGGATTACTTTCAAAGAAGGAAAAGAAAGAAAAAGAGGAAAGAAAAGAAAAAGTACTAGAAGTAGTTTGAACAGGACAGTGGCCATTAAAGGGCACATTGTACCATATTTTTAAATAATCATTTTTTAAGATTCACTGTAGGGAGGTCTTGGTTGTTCAGTACACAAGCTAGGTAAGCACATGTAGCTGTAGAACATTTGCCACATGCCTAGTCCAAACTGAAATGCACTTAAGTATATATAACTACCAGGATTTGAAAGCTTAATAATGTAATTAACATGTTCATAGTGCCTACATTTTGGAATACTATTATTTTACATATAGTGTCTTAGTGTTTCTACTGCTATGATAAAACACCATGACCAAAACAACTTAGGAAGAAAGGGATTTATTTCATCTTACACTTTCAGGTTACATCACCGAGGGAGGGAAGTCATAGCAGGAACTCAGAGGCAGAAACTAGAGCAGAGGTTGTAGAAGAATGCTACTTACTGGCTTAATGGTTGTAGGTTAAGATAGTAGCTATTAAGGAAACAGAACTCAAGCTCTTTTTCTCTCTACCTCACTCTAGGTTCTTAAATTCCTAGCAAGGTGCCGTAAGAAAAATAAACTATTTGCCCCTTGGCATGGACTACAAGAACTCACCGATGAACGCAGAGCTGAATTGAAGCAACAAGTGGATGATTATATCAGAAGACATCCGGTATGTATGTTTCTGTGCTGAAGAACATGTTTGATTAATCCATCGCCTGTTATTCACCACCAAAGCAGCGTTCCATATATGTGTATGCATATTGACTGTTGGATGCAAGGTAGTTCCATAGAGCTAGTGAAACTCTTCTTACAGTTACAGGACCAAAAGGTATAATTGATAGTAAATGGAAACTGAACTTAAAAATGGGATACTTCCTGTACTTTGTCAATGAAACTTGTATGTTGCTTCTTTTATAAGAGCACAGTAAAATCTTGTCTGCTTTGAATCTTCTAATACGAATCTGTATTGTCAATCAACGAATATTCATCCTATCCTCCCTATGCTCAAACACATGTATAAGAACTTGTATTTACTAGTCTGTTAATGAGCCTCCAAGACCTAGTAAGTTGTAAACGTTGATGACCTGCCTTTTTGATTTTATTACTGTAATGCTACTGACACCTTTTCCCCAACAAAAACACCCATATGTCTGACTTTGTGTGACCACAGTGTAACAAAGCGGGTGCTACCTGCTTCTTCGCTATCAGTTCCTGATCTTACAAACCTGCACATCTTTGAAGGTCATTTCTCTTTTTTGTTTAGAATGACTCAGCATTCCTGTCATTTTTAATTCCCTGTATGTCCACAGATCATCTCTACTTTTTTGTCTCCCATGTTTCCAAACTGTCAAATTTTATGGAGAAAGTGATAATTTATGCTTATTTGAATGAACCATTCTTAGTATATCAAAGTACTGCTTTTGTTTTGTTAGGATTGTGCTATAATGCTGCTTGCATCTGAATGCGTGTTTTTTTTTCCTTCCCTTTCTCCTTTCCTCTCCCCTCCTTATACAAACACAAATTTCTACAATATAAAGACTTTAGATGACTAATGTTAGAGGTTTGATATAATACTTTTAGGTAATCCTACCATTTATCATTTTATTCTTCCAGAGCCTGACCTCTACAAAATGAAAAGCAGAATACATTTGTATCTGTGACCATATGTGAACCTAGTAACCACTAGAACAGAGCAATGATAAAAAATAAATTGGATAACAATATTTAGTCTTACCTATATAAGAGATTTTCCTCATTGTTTAAATCTTTATAAAATATCACTGATTCTTGTCATATGCACTACATTGTTAATACCCTCAGTGTTATGGGATGTTTAACCTTTATGTCAGCTACTCATTTCTATTATTGTAAGACTAAAATAGATATAGGTTATAGCTAAATGGATAGTCATGTTAGTGTTTTAACTAAATTTTTTTTGTTTGTTTATTGTCTGGGGTCCTAAGCCAATTTGTAGTCAGTTCACTTTTTCCACCATGTAGGTTATTAACATCAAACTCAGATCATCAGGCTTGGCAGTAGACAGGAGCCTTTACTCACTGAGCCATCTCACATTGAAAACTTTTCATTTTCTAAAATAAGCTTTTGGTTTTAGTTGCTGGTTCTTGTTTTGAACAATGTAATAATTTATAATATAGTCTTTGTAGCATACTAAAAAGTAAAATACATAGCAATAATAACATAAAAGAATGACAGAACTTAGAAAAAGTTCTTATATGTCTGAGGGTCTTTGGGAAAGAACTGAACTTTTTTCTATCTGAGGGGAATAAAAAATCACATGCTATTTGATTGTAACCTCTTTTTTTACCTCTTGAAAAATCTCTCTCATACACATTTCTTCTCTCTACTCTGCTACATTTCTCCACATAGAGCTATATCCCGCTTCTACATTATTTTTTCATTCACACGCGCACACACACACACACACACACACACACACATTCTTCACTCATTCATTCACTCGCCTACTCACCTTCTTCAGCTGTCCAAACTCTGGGCAATTATGAGTTGCATATACACGGTTCAGCCCATTCTACTAACATTTAATAAGTCATACAGTTTCAGGCTAGGGAGGTCACATTGACTATAACCATGGCATTGCTTGGCCATACAGGTGGGAGGCACAGAATGTCTGCACATAGCCTAAGGGACATGATGGAAAGTGACATTGAAATTTAGGACCTTAGCAATAAACAGTTAGTGACTGAACCTTGAGCCTTATATCATAAACCAAAGCCAGGAGTACATGCAGAAAATCAAGCCAGGCGGTGGTGGTGCACGCCTTTAATCCCAGCACTCGGGAGGCAGAGGCAGGCGGATCTCTGTGAGTTCGAGACCAGCCTGGTCTACAAGAGCTAGTTCCAGGACAGGCTCCAAAACCACAGAGAAACCTTGTCTCGAAAAAAAGAAAAGAAAATCAATTGCTGCAGGGTGGTATGTCTTAATGTTATCAACCTGACTTTGGTTTAGTAGACAGACACCTGGGAACTTGCCCTTGTGCATATTTTGCAGGGGCATCTAAGTCTATTTTGAAACTGCTCTGAAGTCTAAAATCAGCTAAGTATGTAAAAGGCTGTCCTTATAATTGAGAACATTGTAATTTTTATATGTCAGTCTGAGTATGAAAAATATCTTAGTATTATTTTTATTCATCAAAATTGTACAGATTAAGTAGAAATCATCTTCCTGACCATCTACAACTATATGTGTGCACAGTAGATGGAGTATATATATATGAGAAAAATTACAGAGTAGCCAGTTTTCAGAGTCTGTGCCCCTGCAAGCCTTGCTTGAATGGGGTTCTTCCATCTGAGGATTACTTATCTGGTGAGTCAAATATCAATTGCTATCTGCTGTATATTCTTGTGGCCTCTAGTAGGATTCAAACCTATAAACTTTTAGTTAACAGCTAAACATTCATATAAATAATACAGAATCAGAACGATCTTACAATTAGCCATGACTGAAGCTAGTCGGTATTTAATTCTCAAATCCGTTGTTTTGCTGATTGTCACTGGAATGCCTTGATGTTTAAGCTATTGCTACCTGCAGCTCTTAGCAGTCTTCCTTGATCAAACCTGATTTTCTTTAACTCAGAATGAGTCTACAGAATCTCACTTCATGTGGAAATAAAAGCATAATCTCTTTCCCAGAGTAACATATCTTTTGACATAAATTGTGAAGTAAAGGTGTTTTCAAAATATATAGGTTGGTTGAATCTAGCAGTTTTCATAATTGGTGTCTCGTAGCAGCCAAAAAATTTAAAGGCAACACAATAACATACAGTATCCAAATTCTCTGTGTATTTTCTATCTTTATGTGGTTTATTATATCTTTTATTACTTTATTTCTTTTTAAAGGAATTTTTCTACCCTTTTTCCTTTCTCTCCCAAGCTTTTGTAACCTGTTTAGAGGTTTTATTTCATTTGATTCTGTCTTTACTGTGTATCTGTAATATTTTCTGTCTGCATGAGCAAAAACCTTAACCCACCATGAAGTATGCTGGCAGAGCTCTCAAGCCCACAGACAGCAACTTGAAAAAGTCTCTATGTACTGTGGCCCATGTATGAGACTGCAGAACCCACCAGGCCATTTAATGGCATTTGGTGGCCATTTCCATCTTGCAGGTAGCATCTCTTCCTTGACATTGGTGTGAGACTGTGAGACAAAGAAGCTGCAACTGGCTCTGTTTTTGTGTATTTAGAACCTTTTGTAAAGCATTTTTAGACCTTTGGATCCATGCTGGACTGTGGGAACCATTTGTAGGTGGGAGTTTTCCTGGCTGACTTCTGATGACACACTTATTCCTATCATTTTCCTAGTTTGGTTGTACCACCTATAATTCCTGCCTGGTTACTGACCAACCAGCTTTTTATTAACTCAATCTTAGTAGCAAATCTTTACAATGTACAAAATGATTATCCCACAGCACAGTTGCAGATCTTTATATAGAAAAGTGAACTTCAATCCAAATTCCATACCATGTACAAAGTTTAACCCAAGATGTATCCTAAATATAATTAAATACATGACCTCAAACTATAAAACTTCTAGAAGAAAATATGGTAAAAATTGTGAAATTGAATTAGTCAGTGATTTTTCAAATAGTTCAGGAGTCAAAAGAAGAAAATTAATGAATGTCATCAAAATTTAAAACATGTGCTCTAATAGATCTGTTAAGATAATGAAAGAAAAACAGAGATTAGGGAAATGTCTTTGCTGATCATTTATCTGTATACTAATCTATAGAAAGAGATTTTAAAACTCAATAAGAAAACATGTGATCTATTTATAAGTGGCCTGAAGACTTGAAAAGACAAATCTTTTAAAGAAAATATACAAGTAACAAACACAGGAGAAAGTGCATCAACACTCATTTGAGGAAATACAAATTAAAACCACAGTGAGGAAATCCACACTGAATGTCTAGAATCTAAAAGATCAAATCACTAAGTGTTGGCAAGTTAATAGAAGAAATGTGATTGCTCAAATTCTCTTAAGAATGCAAAAATAAAAGCCGGGCGGTGGTGGCGCACGCCTTTAATCCCAGCACTCGGGAGGCAGAGGCAGGCGGATCTCTGTGAGTTCGAGACCAGCCTGGTCTACAGAGCTAGTTCCAGGACAGGCTCCAAAGCCACAGAGAAACCCTGTCTCGAAAAACAAAACAAAACAAAACAAAAAAAAAAAAAAAAGAATGCAAAAATAATTTGATAGTTTCTTAAATGTATGTATCAGACTGGAGAGAGTTGAGAGGTTAAAAGTGTTTACTGCTCCTTAAATGGGCCTGAGTTAGGGTCCTCACACCTACATTGAGCAGCTCTCAACCACCAAGAACTCCAGCTCCAGTGGAACTGACATACTTGTCTGGTCACTATGGACACTCACACACTTGTGTGTACACACACACACACATACGAACAAACAAAAAGAAATCTTTAAAAACATATAAAATACTAGCATATGCAAACTACTGCATATATCCAGCACTGCAAAAATAAAGCCACAAAACCTAAGAATAACCATTTTAGCAATAGTTACCTGTCCAGTGACATGAAGTACATTTACTTTGTTGTGTCACCTTTAGCACCATTCATCATTAGATTTTTTCTTCTTTTAATTCTAAATTTTAATTTTAAACAATTTTGATTAAATAGCATACTTACTTCCTCCTTAAATCCTAAAAACTATCCATGTGTGTGTGAATTTGATTAAGTACTTAATATGAAGTCATACAGTATCCTTTGTGTACAATTATTTCACTTAGTATAGTGTCTTTAAAACTTATTCAGGCCGGGCGGTGGTGGCGCACGCCTTTAATCCCAGCGCTGGGAGGCAAGGCGGATCTCTGTGAGTTCAAGACCAGAGCTAGTTCCAGGACAGGCTCCAAAACCATAGAGAAACCCTGTCTCGAAAAAACAAAAAAAGAAAAACTTATTCAGG
The DNA here is from genome assembly GCF_014885135.2 of Alexandromys fortis. Classification (NCBI taxonomy): domain Eukaryota; kingdom Metazoa; phylum Chordata; class Mammalia; order Rodentia; family Cricetidae; genus Alexandromys; species Alexandromys fortis. The sequence continues at coordinate 2,569,343 of NW_026068088.1, forward strand.
GTGTAACTTGTGTCTGAATTTTTTTCTTAAAATTTGAGTAAAATTACACTGGGCATATTCTGGAGGCAGAGACAGGTAGATAGATCTCTGGGAGTTTGAGGCCTGACTGAGCTATATAATGAAACTGTCTCAAAAAAATATTTTTGATAGCATTCCATTGTAGGTGTGCTGCATATTTTACTTAAACAATAGTATAGTGTTCAAGGGTTTTATAGTGTGTGTGTGTGTGTGTGTGTGTGTGTATTTTGTTTTTGTTTTGGAGGGGGATGCATTTCTTGGTTTGCCTTTTTGACATGAGACAGGATCTCATGAAGGCCAAACTGCTGTAGAGCTCATTGTGTAACTTTGAGGATGACCTTGAACTTTTGGTCCTCTTGCCTTCCCCTCCCAAGTGCTGGGATTACAGGTATTCACTGCTATACTGTACAGTTTTTTGTGGTGTTAGAGATTAAACCCAGGAACTCTGCATGTGAGGCAAGTACTCTACTGACTGAGTTTTGTCCCTAGCCCAGTTTTTTGTTGTTGTTTTAAATATAGCTAATAAATGTGACTTGTTATTTCATTATATTTTAGATTTGCATTTCTATTATGATTAGTGATTTTCAGTACATTGTCATGTATTTATTTACCATTTACATAATCATATTCAAGACTTTTGACCATATCAAATCAGTTTTCTTTTTTGTTGATAAGCTGTTTGAGTTCTCTGTATACTGATCCTTTTCTGATAAATGATTTGGAAATGTTTTTTCTATTCAGTAGAATAGTGTCCTTTGATATACCAAAAATCTTCATTTTTATGAATTTTACTTTGTCTTCTGTTATACAGTTTGAGCTCTTATTTTTAGCTTTTTGACCTCCTTGAAAAAAAAAAACAAACTTGTGAGCAGTTAGTTGTAGCATGAGTATTAAAAACCCAGAGACAGATATTGGGGTTCAACCTGAAGATCAGAAAAGGAAAGGAGCCAACCACTGGCTCTTAGACCAAAAATGGGCGATCCTGCCTCAGTGAATCCTCAAATTGAGACTGTGTATGAGGTTGTCTCCTCCCATCTTATATTCCTCTCTACTGCTGGGATTAAAGGCATGCACCACCACTGCCAAGCCTTTCTGATTAACTGGTATGGCTGCTAGGATTAAAGGTATGTGCTACCACTGCCTGACCTGTATGGCTGGCTAGTGTGGGTGCTTTGCACTGATCTTCAGGCAAGCTTTGTTTATTAAAACAGTATACCACTATATTTCCTTTTTTGTCTAAAATAATATAAAAGGATATAACTAATAAAAGAAAAACTATATACAATAAGTACAATAGCTTCACAATATATACAGACAATAAATACATCAACAATGTCTAGTACATTTGCATTTGACAAATTTAGAGAAAATACTCCATATCTATCCTATCTTGGTTCAAAGTCTTGTACCTAATTTACTTTCTATCATAACTTGCTTTCTGTGTCTGGTAAACGAGGAAAACTATAACTATCTAACCTTCAACTCCCTCAGAGACCCAAAAAGGAAATATTAACTGAGTAAGCAGAACATGTGAGCAAGCAGCTTCCAAAAAAATGTAAGAAATGACAGAAATAGCTGGCTGCCTGGACAGTCACTCCAAGTTCCTCTGCAACATTGGGGCATCTATCTTCATCCTTTAGGCCGTAAAATATCCAACAGATTTTTCTGTAAAGCAGGATATTCTGAAGGACTGTCCTTCCTTGTCTTGACAATGTTTCTTTTGTGGCCTGCTTGTCTAATTAGGACAGCATACTGTCAGCAGTCGAGGTAGGGGCATTTCCTTGCCCAGTGGGTTACTTATACAACAAAGAAAGTAAAGTCCATGTGGAGTTTCTTCTGTGCCCATTATCTTCTCTGAAGTAGATTAGTGCTACCAGAAACAGACATATCTTATTGTCATTAAAAAAAGAATCTATGTTATTAAAACCTCTTAAATGCCATATTCTATAGACCTCTGAGCTATTTGAAGATGACCTGTCTATCTAAAATATATTTTTGTTTAATCTTGAAAACATACCTAATGAGACTATCAGTTTGATTATAATAGGTAATTAACTATTAACCTGTATTTCTTTGTTATGCTAAACAGTTGGCAGTAATTTTCAAGGGCCAGAAATTTGCATTATATTGTAAATGAGTTATATAGGTACAATATCTTGAACAAGAGTAGAAATCTATGTACAATATATCCTAATGAAATAAATCTCAAATTTGTATCAATATATAAACTTTATATACAATATACAAAAATCTAATCTAATATAAAACATTTCAAGCTAAGAGTTGCTTTTTAAAAGTATATTTAGTAATATACCTTTTAATATATTTGTATCTTCCGGTTTTTTCCAAATAGATTGTTTATCTACCCTTTTTATCCTATCGTATCTATATCCTCTTTTTTTTCTTTTCAAAATAAGAAGCTTGAATCTAATTTTCTTTGTTTAGCTTTTTTCCTGTCTATTACTAATATCAACGTGTAACCAATCCCCATAAACAATGACAGATACCCTTAGCCCAAAGAAAGGCCAAAACTGCCCACCCTACCTCTTGGAAATGATAGCCTTGTGTTCTTAAGTTTACTTCCTGGGGGGTAATGACATCTTTAAAATCCTGAAAAGAAAAAATTAGGTCATTTGTTAAGTCCTGGGAGAGATAGCTGTATCATTTGTTATACAGTCTCTTTGTAATGGGAAAGGGCAGGGCTTGTCTCAAGTCCTCACTAGAGTGGTCTGTAAGACTGGGATCATTTTCAGCTAGGCTCCTCAAAATTGTTCTGAGAAGTTTGTAGTCCAAAGCCTATTTTTAGGTGGCATTTTTCAGATTAGTGGTGATATCATAGTCCTGGAGAATCATCTAAAGAGTCAGTATAAAACCAAAGGATTATAAGATTAGTGTCAATAAAATAGTCCTTAAATATTTGTATTTTTTATGTCCTATATCAGGTGGCTCTTCTAACAATAGACAGATTTTGGATTTCACTTTAATAAGCATGCTTGGGTTTAGAGAAGGAGAGAGCCACATTCCAACTCCAAAGTCAGCTTTGATTTTTAATTATACTGGGACTACAAAAAGACTATTTGGATTATATGTCTGTAGAGAACAGTAGAATAATTGGGAAGATATATGAAATTTTCTCCTGTTGAAAATGTGATATACCAATAGCCAATTTGCTCTTTTTCTCAAGATATTTTTTCTGGATGATTTGTCCTTTTTCCCAGATGTCTCATTTGTACAGTGGTCTTCAGTTTCCTTAGCTGGATACCTTTATTCTCCTGTAAAGACAGAAACAAACCCTTCCACTGCCCTAATTTTGGAGAAATTCTCTTTTGGCAAGTTATATCTGATCGAATGAAAATCATTTGTTAGTTTTATAGGTTAGTTTAGATTAAACAGACATATTGCTTAATGAATTATCATCTCTTTTACTTAAGAGGTGTCTTTTGTTCAAATTGAATCTTTGTCAATTTTGATGATATCATAGCTTTTCTTCTCCTGTGGAAACAAAATTAAAACCCCTTCCCCAACATAAAACATGTCCTATTTTCCATTCTGAGGTCAGTAAATCTTTAAAGTATAGCAGCTAATTTACTTCTGTAGTTATTTTCTACTATCCAATATAATCTCTCTCCACAGCTGTTGTTCCTTTCTCATTAGCATTTAGAAAATTCAAAATTAATAAAATATTATACATCTGTTTCTGGGGGCATTTATCATTTCTTTCTGTTTATTTAACATATCCTTTAGAGTTTGATGTGATCTTTCTATAACTGCCTACCCTGTAGGATTGTGTGATGTACCTATAATATGATTTATATTATAATAAGCAAAGAAACCATTTCATCCTCTTAGATACATATGTTGGAGCATTGTCTGTCTTTATTTGTACAGGTATACCCATGGCGGCCATAACTTCCAGCAAATGTGTAATTACTGAGTCAGTCTTTCCCAAATTCAAAGCAGTTGCCCATTAAAACCCTGAATAGATATCAATGATGTGGTGTACATATTTTAGTTTTCCAAATTCTATAAAATGGAACACATCTGCCACATTTCATCCCTTTGAGTACCCTTTGGGTTACTTTCTGCAAGTAGTGACATTTGATTGTATAAAGAACAAGTAGGACATTTCCTTATAATTTCCTTGGCTTGTTGACATGTGATGGAAAAGTCTTTTACACCATTGATATTGACATGATTTTTTAAATGAAATTCTGAGGCCCTCAGCACATTTCTGATTAATAATTGATTGATTTCTGCATTATCTTGTGCTAAAGGACCTGGCAGACCCATATGGGATCTGATATGTGTTATGTATATGGGATGATTCCTATTCCTGATCTTATCTTCTAACTGCATCATCTGGTATAAATTCATTAGCTTCAATATGTAAAACAGCTCTTTCTGCACATCACAAATCGGTAACTATATTGATAGGTTTTTTTTTTTTTAAATCCCTTAGTACCATGCGAATAGTATATAAGTCTGACTTTTGGACAGAATTATAAGGGCTTTGTTCCACTTTACTTAAATTTTCTAATTTGTAATTTGCCTTTATTGATTTATTTGCATTAGTATAGAATGTAGGGGCTCCGGTTATTGGTGTGTCCCATGCAATGCAAGGAAGTATCCAGTTAGTTCTCTTTATAAGTTTATAATTATCTTGCTTTTTGGATAGTTGTTAGTCTCTCCCAAAAATTTACTAAAAGCTCTTTGCCAGGAATCACTTTCTTCCAATGATTTGTCAATTTCATCATTAAAAGGTACTATAAATTCTGCGGAATCTTTTCCTGCTAATTGATGAAATCTCAATTCTCTGAGAATTAACTGAGACCTTTTCCACATAAATTTTTAATTTTATACTCAGTTTATGTGGTAAAAGCTTCATTCTAAGATAATATCTTCTCTCAACATTAAAATTCTTGTTGGGGAATGCTAGGTGGGTAATGTGACCAAAATGCAGTTAGAGCTCAGATCTACATGATCCACATGTGCCTTCTGTAATTTCTCTTCAATCAAAGCCAATTCTCTGTTTCATCTGATAATTCCATGGGTATGTTTAAGTCCTTATCACCAGCCAAGGTTTTGTTTAACTTAATCAGGTTATCAGGATTTATCCCAATATTGTGCCATAGAAGGGAAATGTCTCCTAGCGATCTTTGGAAGTCATTAAGAGTATGCCATCAATCTCTCCTAATTTGCACCTTTGGGGGTCTAATTTTTTGTAAACCTATTTTATAACCTAAATAATTAATATAATCTCTTTGTATTTTTTCAGGAGCAATTTGTAATCCCCAACAAGGCAAAATTTTCTTTATTTCTTCAAACATTGTTTCTAAAGTATCTACATTTGAATCGGATAGTAAATATTATCCATGTAATGGTAAACTATATTCAGGGAAATTACTTACATATCATTTACAATGACTGACTTACAGAATATTGGGAAAGTATAGGGCTACTTAATATTTGCTGTGGGTGAATCTTCCATTGATAACTCTTAGCAGGCTGAGAATTATAAGTAGGCATTGTGAATGCAAATTTTTTCAGTTTTTTTCTTCTAAAGGTATAATGAGGAAACAATCTTTTAAATCAATATCTGTAAGAGGTCATCCTTTAGGTAACAGAGAAGGCAAAGGAATGCCAGAATGCAGAAAGCCTATTGGCTGAATCACCTTATTAACAGATCTTAGATTGGTTACCATTCTCCATTTTCCAGATTTTTTTTAAATAACAAATTCAGGAGAATTCCAAGGGCTGGTTGATTCTTCAGTATACCGAGCATGTAGCTGCTCCTGTACCAGCTGTTCTAAAGCTTGCAGTTTCTTTGTTGTTAAAGGCCATTGTGCAAACCATATAGGTTTGTCTGTCGACCATTTTAAAGATAAAGCTGTTGGTGCCTTTGGAAGACCAGCACTGTTCTTGTACAATCTGAATTGTCAGTTGCTATTCCCTTTAATACCTTCTAATATTTTCCCAGAAACATATGTTAATTTTTTTACCTAAGATTGGGGAATGTTAATCTGAGTATGCCATTGCTGTAACAAATCATGTCCCCACAAATTTGTTGCTATGTTAGCCACACATGGTTTTAATATTCCTCTCTGTCCTTCTGGTCCCATTCAACCCATCTCGTGCTCTACTTTACTTGAAATAAAGTTCTGATCCCTAAGAACTGAACATTTACCTCCTGAAGAGGTCAATTGGGATGCCAAGATTCTGATGATATTATTGTTGCATTCACACCTGTGTCTACCAGACCTTCAATGACGTCATTTATTTGTATTTTTAATTTTAGTCTTTGTTCATTTATAGAAGTTTGCCAAAATACCTGCTTTATAGTTTCTCCTGAATTTTTTGCTCTTTAACTCTTCTATTATCCAGAGCAGTATAGTTTCTCACAGTAGGCATTAGTTTCTTTAATTGCTCTGCAAAGGAGTTTCCTCTACAATGGCAGGAAATGACTGAACCAGATTTGGCATAGTAGCCTGCAAGAGGCCCCTCACAGAGTTTCCCCTAACAGCAAAGGATTACCTTGAATATCTCTTATTGATCTATGTTCATTAGTCCAATGCCTGCTTTTACCACACCTTCTGCATAATCCAGAATGGAGGGACATTCTGAATAGATTAGGCTTAGAAAGAATATTGTTTCTAGGAATGCCCTGTTTACAATCCCTCTTAAGGCGACTTTTCTTGCCATATTATTTTTTCCTCAAACCTCTGGAAATCACCTCTCCAAGTATCATCATGGTCATGAGATTCAATATTAATTTTATCTCGGATTCATTCCTTAAAGGTGCTGACTGTGCCTTTAACAATCTGATTATGCTTTTGCATTGAGAATTAGCATTTTCAAAAGCCAGAGATTCATTGTTGTTTGTCTAGCTTCTGAATTCGGTATTATTCTATTTACTACTGATGTCAATCTTTGTAAGACATCTATGAAGGTTTCTTTTGGGTCCTGTATAACTTTGGATTCAATCTTCTTTCCTACTCCTTCAATTATGTCCCAAGCACTCAAAACTGCTGCACTGCATAAAGCCAGAATGTGACCACAATATAGAGATTGCCTTTCTAGAGAAGCATAATTTCCTTCTCCAAGAATTTGATCTTGGGAGATTTCCATACCTCTCGCTTTACTCCGTTTTCAATAGTCTTAGCTTATTCTCTGAACCAGCTACTCATTGTAATTGTGGACCAGGCTCTAAAACAGCTTTAACCTACTCTGTCCAGTCATTAGGGATAATTCTATTATAAACTGACCACAAGTTTAACATTTTCTTCATAAAAGGTGAATACATGCCATATGAGATTATTGCTTCTTGAATCTCCTTAAATCTAATATTAGCACAGGAGTCCATTCAGCTCTTACTCTATCATTTGGCAGTTCCTGTATGGTGGCTATATTAAGGTTGGTTGTTTAAAAACTTTACTCTGTTCTCTCTATTCTTGTAATGCTACACTGAAATTGGTTCTTCATTAAATTCCTTTGTCTGTGATATGTTTAAGATTTCTAAGACCTGTCTCTTAGCACTCAGATTAATCAACTTTTTTAGTGATAGAACAAAAATGGTAAAGCTGATAATATTTACAATTACATAAATCCCATCTAAATCCCATAGCCTCTCATACAATCATTTCATTTTCATACTGTGCAGTGTATTATCGTACAGAGAAACAAATCCCTCCAATGTAATGATGTTTACCACTTTTTTTAATGTGGGAAAAATTCTTAACTAATTTCTCTCTTTAAGAATTCCCAGTTAGCCAGGCAGTGGTGACACACGCCTTTAATCCCAGCACTAGGGAGGCAGAGGCAGGCAGATATCTGTGAGTTTGAAGCCAGATTGATCTGCAAGAACTCCAGGACATACTCCAAAGCTACAGAGAAACCCTGCCTCGAAAAAATAAAATAATAATAATAATAATAAATTCCCAATTGTCTTACTAAATCCTCCCATGATATTGATGAAGATGTGAGGCTTATTGCTACTGCATAGAACAGGCCTGACTGGATTTTAAGGCAGCTACCTAGTTTGGCAGCAGCCCGAGAAGAGGGTTCAGGGAGAACCTGCCAGGAGAGAAAAAAGAAGTCCTAGCTGGTAGGGCAGTGACGCCAGCTGTGTGTTGCTCTGGCCTTTGCCAGTGACTGTAAAGCCACAGGCAAATGGCTTTTTCATGAATTTGTACCCCAAACATTGGGTGACAAATGGAGCACAAATAATAAAAACCAAAGACAGATATTGGGGTTCAACCTAAAAATCAGAAAAGCAAAGCAGCCAGCCACTGACCTCCACCATAGACTTAAAATAGATAATCTTGCCTCCAGGAATCCTCAGATCGAGACTGAGACTAAGACCTGTCTCCTCCTATCTTACATTCCTCTCTAGTGCTAGGATAAAGGCATGCACCACCACTACCTGGCCTCTCTGGCTATCTAATGTGGCTACTGGGATTAAAGGTGTGTACTACCACTGTCTGGCCTGTATGACTGACAAAAGTGGATGCTTTGCACTGATCTTTAGGCAAGCTTTATTTGATGTGGGACTCCCCTCTCACTGTATGCTGTGAATGCTTTATTACCATTTTTTACTAAAGAAGCTAATTTGGCCAATGACAGGCCAGAATATAGCGAGGCTGGAAGAAAGAGATAATAGAGAGATAGTATGCAGAGTCCTTGAGACGCCATGTAGCTGCCAATGTATACAGATGCTAGACCCTTACCAGCATGGATCTACATAAAACTAAAAAAAAAAACTTTATAAAAGGGGAGCTTCTAGACACACAAAATGGGAGTCAATTGGATCTTCTTGGTAGCCACGTTTTTTCAAATAGGCTCTGTTTGCTGGCAGTGAACAGAGGTACGGCTCCTTTTAAGAGAAGGCTTCCTGAGTCAGCATTAGCAGCAAAAACTGTGGGGCTCCTTTAAGAGTCAAATTTCTGGTTTGTGCTGACAACACGAACTCTGGCTATTTTGGGAGGTCCTGTACTTAAATGGGGTTTCTGAGCAGAGTGCTACAGATTGATTGATTAATAACAACATATGCTCGCTGTGTCCATGGAACTAGGGTGGTGAGCATGGCTTGCAGAGGCGGTGAATTTAGCATTTTGAATTGGATGGAACAAACAGGCAGGCCCGCAGAGTTGATCCTAGCCACTCCCACTTAGCATTAAGAAAAAAGCACTCCTTTCAGAAAATGATTACAGATATACAAAATAGATATAAAAGACCGCTAAACGAGACACAGTGTGTTTTTAAAAAATAAGTTAGGTTTGGGAGAGAGAGGAAAAAGTATAGACAATTATAAAAAGAAGTAAGAAGTTTAAAAAATAAAACAAAGTCTTTAAAGAGACAGTAAAAGTAATATAAAAGAGTACAGACAGACAGATTAAAGGAGTAAAATTGATTTTTAATAAGCCACATAAAGATGGAATATCCACAAAGTCTGGATTAAGTATATTATTGTGTTTTCTTTGCATTTTTTGACTGCAAAGAGGCATTTGATTCTGGGGGCTATTAGGTTAAACCAACATAAAGGTATCTTGACTTCAAAATTTTCCTTTGGAAAAGAGTTTCTGTTTTTGTTTCCACAGAAGAACCTATTAATTCCTTTCAGGCTAATGTGGTTTGCTAGAACAAGACCCCCAGATAGGTCTCAGTGAACCCCAAAAAATACTTGGGCCAATAAAACAGCAGGAAGCAATTTGAGGAAACAGCACCCAAATCCCAAAACGATTGTTTATAAATGTTTATTTTCATTTTAAAAGGGTTGGTTATAAATGATTAATGATCAGTTTCTAAAAATGAAATAAGGGGGATATGATATAGAGATGAATAATTTGCATTGGCATGGATATAGGTCTTTTGATACAAATTTAAGGTTGATTTTGATATACTATATATATATCTGCTCTTATTTAAGGTATGTTTATACAGCTCTTTAAAAATATTATATATGATTAAAATTACAGATTAATAGTCATTTATAATATTCAAATTGTATTCATATTAGCTAGGTTTTCTAGATATACAGAGATATATTTCAGTTAGATAATCTTCAACACTTCAAAGACCTACAGAATATGGCATTTAAAATGTAAGAATTTAGACTTTTCTTGACAATGAGACATGTCTGCTTCTGACAGCACCAATTACTTCAGAGAAGTTAATGGGCATTAAAGAAACTCATTTTGAAGTTTGCCTTCTATGTGACAAGGCTAGCCATTTGGAGCAAGAAACTGTTCTTACCTGGACTGCTTGATGGTATGTCATATGAACTGGACAGGCAGGACCCACAGAGAAGTGACTACTGAAATTCCTGAAAGATGGAATTCAGGGTTCCTGCTTCACACCATTATAAGGCAGGACAGATCTTCAGATTTCCTGATTCATGGAAAAGTGTGCTGGATACTGTGGGCTTGTAGGCTAAAGATGGATGACCCAACGTTACAGAAGAACTTTGGATGACTGTCCAGGCAGCAAGATGTCTGTCAATTCTAGAGTTTTGGAAGTTGCTTACAATATGCTTCCTGTTTACTTAGGTAATACTATATCCTTCTGGGGTCTTTGATAGAATTGAAGACTAAATAGTTACAGTTTTCCTTAGTTATGATAAAAGATAAATTATGTGAAACTTTAGACTCACAAAATATATTGTAACTGTAATTCTTGCTTGATACCTGTTTTGTTATATATAATTTTGCTTTGTTGAAGATAAAACCTTCCTTTTTATTTAGACAGAAAAGGGGAGATGATGTGGGATTCCCCTCTGTATGTTGTGAATATGTTTTATTAATATTGATTAATAAAGAAGCTACTTTGGCCTATGTCAAGGCAAAATATAGAAGGGCTATAGAGAGATAGTATGTGGAGTCAAGGAGATGCTATGTAGCTACCAAAGGAGACAGATTTTGGACTTTACCAGTAAGTCACAGTCTCGTGGTGATACACAAATTAATAGAAATGGATTAAGTTAAGATGTAAGAGTTAAGCCGGGTGGTGGTGGCGCATGCCTTTAATCCCAGCACTCGGGAGGCAGAAGCAGGCGGATCTCTGTGAGTTCGAGGCCAGCCTGGTCTACAAGAGCTAGTTCCAGGACAGGAACCAAAAAAGCTACGAGAAACCCTGTCTCGGAAAAAAAAAAAATGTAAGAGGTAATAAGAAGCCTGAACTAATAGGCCAAGCAGCGTTGTGATTAATATAGTTTCTTGTGATTATTTGGGTCTGGGTGGCTGGGAATGAAAGAGCAGTCACCATTTACATTTATTAAAACACAAATAATATACCACTATAGTTAGTAGTTCTACAGTATCCTCTTAAGAACTATTGTTAAACCTCTTTTTATCAAATGGTTATTTCTTCCATATAATCTCTGCATATCCTTGTGCATACTCTTAACCACTTCTAGTTACTTACACTCTCTAATACAATGTAAAGACTGTGTAAATTGTTCTTTGACTATACTTTTTAGGAAATAATGACAAGAAAAGTTTGTATATATTTGAATTCAGCATAGATGCAATGTTTCTAATACTTTGATTCAGGTGAATATGAGTGTAGATCTCACAGATCTGGAAAGATGAGTGTAATTCTGATAAATACACCAGTTTTTTTTTTTTTTAAGATATATAATGTGTACAGTGTTCTGCCTGCATACCAGAAGAGGGCACCAGATCTCATCATAGATGGTTGTGAACCACCATGTGATTGCTGGGGATTGGAACTCAGGACCTCTGGAAGAGCAGTCAGTACTCTTAACCCCTGAGCAATCTCTCCAGCCCCCTGGTTTGTTATATTTTAAATGTTTCTTTGGACAGATTTTAGTGCACTTTAATAAGATTTGTAACTGAAAGGTAAGTTCCCAACTGGACCAGGACTACATAAATATTTGAGAAAGTTGTGGTATCAGAAATTTTATCAGCTATAAGACTAGGATTGTTTAATTCTTATTCAAATTGTCACTAACTTCCCCTTAAATTATCTGAATAATCTAAAGGATAGGTTCTTTTAGCAGATTTCTGCTTTTCATTCTGTGAAATCAGGACCAGTTATAATATTATGGTATAGATGCATTTAGAGTAGGGATGGATAAGAAGTAAAATAGTATTTCAAATGGGATTCAAACAAAAGGAATTGGCTTTGTTCCTCTTCTATATAATGTACTTTTCATTATTGTCTCCTAATATCAATGTCTTTGTAGAAATGATGCTTGGAAACATACCAAAGAGAAACTTGGGGCCTAGAGAGAGAGCTCAGTGGTTTAGAACCCTTGTTTCTCTTACAGACTCCAGGTTCATTTCCTAGCACCAACTTGGAGACCCACAACCCTCTATAACTCCAGTTTCAGAGTGATCTTAACACCCTCTTCTAACCTCTGAGGGCACAGCATATACACATGGTGCACATGCTTATGTACAGACTCAACACTCATAACTCCAAGAGAAAATAAGTTAATTTAAAAAAAAAAACTTGCCTACCTACATTGTTATATAAAATCAGGGTTTGGGAAGTTGTTATTTAAATTCTGACTGGTTGGTTTGGTGGCTACATTTTTGTTTCTTATGGGTTGGTTTGTTTGCTTATTTGTCTTTTAGGTTTTTTGAGACAAGGTATCACCATGGCCCTGAACTCATGATTGACATGCCTCTGCTTCTGCATGGAGATTACAGGCTTGACTATACCCAACTAAAGCTACTAATTTATAGACAGTTTAATACTTGCAGTAGATTCTATAGATAAAACAAGAGACTGCTATGAATTCTAGAAGCTCTGCTCTGTGGTTAGGTAAAGCATATTTTGATCTATCTGTCCTCATGACAAGTTTTCTGCCATGTGTTTTCAGGACTCTCAGATGTCAGAAGTGGCCAGCAGAGAGCTCCACGCACAAGCACAAGAACGACTTCAGCACTATTTTATGGGAAGGGCCATAGAAGAAAGAGCCCAGCAGCACAGAGAAGCTCTGATGGCTCAGATCAGCACCAATATTGAACAGATGATGAGTATGCTCTGCTTCCTTCTGTTTTATAGAAGGAATAACCCATGCAAGAGATGTGACATCCAAAATCTGTAGAAGGATGATGCCACACACAAATAGTCTTTATCCCAGCCCTCAGAAAATCTTACATCATCCCAGTTTTCAATGATATTTACTCTGTAGTTTCTGTTTGTGCTTGTTTATAAACTTGGATATTTCAGCTTCATCAAAATTACTAATTTCAAAGATGTTGTGTCCTACTAGCCACATTCTGTGCTGTAGTCCCCAAAGCCTTCTTTTAATTTTTCCATATTTTAGAAGACAATGACAGTAGTTACAGTACAGCACACTTATAGAACATTTATAACTTTTAATAACATGCCTTTACCAAAGTTTCCATCTTTAGCTAACAAAATTTATTCTTTTGTTTTAAGCCTGGAAGTTGCCAAGGGTTTGGGGTTGTTGCTGCCACTCACAACTGTAACTTTTGGCTAGAAACCTTCCTTCATAGTTAGCAGTGACAACACATTCAGAGTTGAAACCCTGTCCTGTTCCTGGCTGTACATGGGCCCCAGCTCTGCTGTTTCTAGGCTGCTGCTTGCCTGGCACACTTCTACTAACCATTTACTTTCTGTTTGCTGTAGAGGCACCAAGTCTGAAGGAGGCAGAAGGAAAGGAACCTGAGCATTTCCTAAGTAGATCTAGGCCCGTGGCAGCCAAGGCCAAACAGGCCCATCTCACCACCCTGAAGCACATACAAGCACCTTGGTGGAAGAAGCTTGGAGAAGAACCAGGCGATGAGATTGATGTTCCAAAGGATGATCTTAATATAGAATTAGGAACTCTATTTATTGGTGGAACAAAACCCCCCTAGAAGAGGATAACTGTGAAAATTAGCAATCTTACTTTTTAGGAGATTGCTAGTTTTGCCTCTGGCATGCTGGTAGAGCTACCAGTGGCTTTCCAGAGGATGTTCTTCATGTAACACTTGGAAACAACAAACAGAGCATTGGCTACCTCGGTCCAAGTTCTTTCCCCTTTCTGTATACCCTGTCTCATTCTATTCCCAAACAGATTTGTGGGCTTTATTGTGGGACAGAACTCAGTGTGAAATTCTATTGTTGACATGAAATATGAAATTTCTTTCATTTTTGTTTTCTCACTAAAGGTTTTTTTTTAATAAATATTGTGTTTCTGAAAAACCTGTCAGGATTACTTCAACTTTTCACATTTGTTATTCAGAATTTCCATTATTATTATTATTATTACTACCGTTGTATTTTTTTTACCTTGACAAAGTTTAGAAAAAGGCAGTCAGTTAAAGGATATTTCATTATCTGAAAAAAACAGAAGCAGCAGAAGGAAACAGTAGGTTATACTTTATATATTGTAAAAATAATGTATTTTAAAATTATTTTTATGTGCATCAGTGTTTGCCAGCATGTGTGTCTGTGTGAGGGTGCTGGATTCCTTGGAACCAGAGTTAGAAAAAGTTTGTGAGCTGCCATGTGGATGTTGTGAACTGAAACTGGGTCCTTTGGAAGAGCAGCCAGTCTTAATCACTGAGTGTCTCTCTAGTCCCCTCCCCCCAAATAATGCATTTTTTTGAAGCTGAGTCTCACTATGTAGCTCTAGCTAGCCTTTAATTCACAAGACCAGGCTGGCCTATACTCACAGAGTTCTACCTGCATCTGCCTCCCAATACTGGGACTAGAGACATGCCACCATGCTTAGCTATATTTCCTTTTAGAAGTGATAATGGAAAATAAGTTCAATTACTGGGTTTTGTTTGGTTTGGTTTCCTTTTTCTTTCTTTTCTTTTTTTTTTTTTTTTTCTTTTTGAGTATGAGAGTGGAGGTCAGTGTGTAAAACATCCAGAAAATAGTGTCAGATTCCACCAGAGTTCAAGTTACAGGGGGCTGTGAGACACCAGACAGTGATATTCAGAACCCGACTTGGGTCCTCTGCAAGAGCAAGTGCTCTTAACGACTCAACTGTCTCCAACTGCTTACGCTGATTTTCAATAAAATAACCTTTAGTTGGCCACTTTTTCTAATCTATAAAATCATATGACTCATTAGTATAGATTATACTTGTGGTATATATGGCATACATATATGTGATATATTTACATGCAACTTATATATTAGACAAATATTTGAATAAGTTTTAAGTTGAAGATACATCTAGAAATACATCTGGATAACAAACAAAGCCATAGGAAAGTTTTGGGATGTCTGTATTTGGCATAAAAGAAGATGAAGGGGGGGCTTTGAGAAAATAACTGTCAAGGGGAAACAGAACAGAGTAAGAGTAAAAAGACTGTCTTTTAAAAACTGTGTATTCTTTCATTCCTACATGATGCAATGCATTTTGATCATGAACACCCTCACTTTTTTATTCCCCTCCCAGACCCTCTAAAAACTCCAGCGACCCCAGCTGTCTTTAAAAAACAACAAAACCACTGAGTTTAATTTCGGGTTGCCTTATGTGCATGGGTGAGAGACTGTGTTTACTGAATCGTGTAATACTAATGGTGACATCCCTGAAAAATACTGACTCCCTTCCCCAACAGGCATTAACTGCAAGCAGCTATTTAGCTAGGAGTGAGGCCTCACGTGCTCCTCCAACCATCCTGGACTATTGACAAGCTTGAGTGAGTGATGTTATGCAAGTTACCGTAGCTGCCAGTTAATTCATGTATGCAGCAGCCATGTCTTGTCCAGAAAGCAGCTTTTAAAGGCAGTTCTTCACATCCAATTTTTAAATTTTTCCTGCCTCCTCTTCTGTGCTGTTCTCTAAGCCATGGTGGTTGGGAGTGAGACTGATGTCCTTTTCAAGGCTGAGCACTTGATGGTTCATTATTCTCAGTCCTTTGACTAGTTACAAATTTCTGCATTCACCTTTGCTCATGGCAAAAAGAAACATAACTAATCAGTGGGTATACACATATTTACAAGTCAATGTGGAAACATGTCCATTCAGCAAAATAATAGACGTTCCTTCCTAGTGTCTATACCTTCCCAGCTAAGGACTTTTGGACAAGACTTACAATACCAGACATGAATTCCCTTTTGTAGAGCCTGCCTGATATCAAACCAGATAAGGTTCACCGCCATTGTTGCACCACTGAGCACCTTATGTGGCAGGCCAGTATTGTTGCATGCAACGTCCACTGTAGGCTAAGACCAATGATAACTTTTCTCCCGCAGAAACTTTAGGCATACTTTAGCCACTTTCCAGGTCAGTCCCAGATTGATTTCTCTGTCCTGTAATGAAAGTGTATATGTTCTACAATACAGTTTCACCGTCTAGTTCTCGTGGACAACCAAGCACAACTGCAGTAGCTTGGATTTTCTGGGTTTCTGAGCCCTTCTTGGCTAATAACTCATATGGAGCTAGCAATCCCAGACCTAGCACTGGGATTTGTTGAAGAACCCATGAATATATGAAGAGCATAGTCCACCCATACAAAGCATCTCTGTTCAAACTCCATTTTAGAAAACCAGTATATTTTAAAATTAGCTTACAAAGTAGTAGTTTCCATTAGGCTTTCCATAAATCTGTTTTGGTTAGAGATCTCCTAACCCCTTCCTAAAATCTCCATCCCCATACCCCTTTCCACATAGTTTTTCTGCCTTCATTATTTCTCCTCCACACACATCTCCACCCCTGCACTTTAATCCCCTCCCTCCTCAGGCTTCTTTCTCCAATATTACATGTGTGCTGCAGTATAGGACATTTTTTTTGCCCTCAACTTTTTCTCATTGTATATTGAATTAAATAATATTAAAATGATTATAATTGTGTATGATGTGTGTATATGACTTCCATAACACATGTGGAGGTCAGAGGACAACTTTTGTTTCTTTCCTTTTGCCTTCATATAGATTCCAGGGATCAAACTTGGATCATCACATTTGTATGGCAAGGGCTTTTCCAATGAAACCATCTCATGGACCCAAAATAATCACTCTCTGAGAGACACCTGAGTGATAAAAACTTCTTCAGTTTCAGAATAATATTCAAATGTCTTTTCATAAAATGAAACACCAGATTATATAGGCAACATGTTCCTTGCCTATCGGTTCATATCACCTTTGTCAAATATCTCAGTCAATCCACACATGGTGCTGAAACCTACCCCCACTGGTATTCACTCTCACTTGGTGGCAATTCCTAATTATTTGCTTTCGGGAGAGACAATGGAGACACAGACTGACTAACTGCAGACTGGCCTGGAATTCCATTTGTAAATCAAACTGGTTTCAAAATCAGAGATCTGCCTGCCTGTCTCCCAAGTGTTGGGATTAAAGTCAAGTGTCACCATTTGTCAACCCAGTCAATCTCTGAGTCAGTGTGCAGCAGTTGGGTTGCGTTTTAAACCATTTCCGTTCTTCAATAATGTTTGAAGGAGCTTTTAAGGAGCTCAGCTCAGCCCCAACCTCTCCGTGTTTCCTCATTCCATTCCCTTTGTATTCACTGCAGTTCTCTGGGAATGACCAGTCTGGACCCACCCAAGAGTAGGTGGGGCCATGCCTGCTAGATAACTTTATAACTTCTGCAAGGAGAGATCTTAAAACTGAAAGATCTAAGGCGAAATATAGGTATGTGAACCAAGAGATAAAATTCAACTCTTTTTTTTAAATATAATTTTTTATTGAAAAAAAAATTTTCCGCCTCCTCCCCGCCTCCCATTTCCCTCCCCGTCTCCCTTTTCCCCCCTCCACCCACTCCTCACCCCCACCCCCCACTCCACACCCCCACCCTCACCAGTCTGAGGGGCAGTCAGGGTTCCCTGCCCTGTGGAAAGTCCAAAGTCCTCCCCGCTCCATCCTGGTCTAGGAAGGTGGACATCCAAACTGGCTAGGCTCCCACAAAGCCAGAACATGAAGTAGGATCAAAACCCAGTGACATTGTCCTTGGCTTCTCAGCAGCCCTCATTGTCCGCCATATTCAGAGAGTCCGGTTTTATCCCATGCTTTTTCAGTCGCAGTCCAGCTGGCCTTGGTGAGCTCACAATAGATCAGCCCCACTGTCTCCGTGGGTGGGTGCACCCCTCGTGGTCCTGACTTCTTTGCTCATATTTTCCCTCCTTCTGCTCCTCCTTGGGACATTGGGAGCTCAGTCCGGTGCTCCAGTGTGGGTCTCTGTCTCTATCTCCATCCATCTCCAGATGAAGGTTAATATTCAGGAGGACGACTATATGTTTTTATTTGGGTTCTCCTTCTTATTTAGCTTCTCTAAGACCATGAATTATAGACTCAATGTCCTTTATTTATGGCTAGAAACCAAATATGAGTGAGTACATCCCATGTTCATCTTTTTGGGTCTGGGTTACCTCACTCAGGATAGTGTCTTCTATTTCCATCCATTTGCATGCAAAATTCGAGAAGTACTCAGCGGTAAAATTCAACTCTTATCCTGGCTCTGACCCTCCCCAAACACCTTGTACAAACCAGTGTTTTGAAGTTTATTGTATTGCATTTAAATTAAAGATAGTCATACATAATATTGCTTCAGGGACATTTAGTACCCCCTGTATACTATTCTGGACCTGGAGATACAACTGAGATCAAGAGACAAAAACCTTAGGATTTCTTATAATAAACTGTGATAAAGCAATAAGATAGTTACGTTTGGTGGCAAATATATATAGTAAATATACAACTTTAAATAAGCAGCTAAAAGATGTCTTACCGAGCTACTATTTGAGCCTTGAGATTGTGTGATCATTAGGATGAGATTGCAAATATATGAATAATTATATGTATAATGAAATTCCATAAATTCATAGTAACATTCTTACGAAGAATGTCTGAAATCTTTAGGAGTTGGCTAGGTTTCTGCATCCTCCACCGCCGGCCGGCCTTTTATGGAGAAGGAGCACTTGATGAGTGCTAACTGTCTCTTGTTGGAGCTCCTCGCTGACTCTTCCCAGAGCCTGAGCCCTTAAATCTCTGTCTGCTTGCCCCAGCTAAAGTGCCACTTTCCAACTCTTCACTGTCTCTTATTCTCACATCCTGAGCAATACCAGCAAAGGATGCCTTGTGACGTCAGGTGGTAGTCCGACTGTTGCTAAATTGCTGTTGTCTTTCACTAGCCGTGTCTCTGGTTCTCATTTTTTCATATCACAAAGTTAAAAAGCCATACTAAACCAAGTTTCAGGCTCTACTCCGGGTTGGTTTTCACACAAATCACAAAACTAGCAGCTGGTGCCCCTAGTCCAAAATCTCCTCAAAAGCCTGGGCCAAGTCTTTAACAGGAACAGTAGTAGTTAAGAAATTAGCGTAAACCGGAACTCCCAAACTACAAAGCAAACACCTGATCTTTGCAGAATACCCACCCTCTCGGCATTGCTCGGCCTTCTTGGATCTTCTTCCGGGTCACACCCCAACACATAATCATCCCTCAGGCCTCTCCTACTGAGAATCCGTTGGTTCCCCCTTTGAGGAAGTGGAAGGTTTTAGGGCATTGATTGGTGTCAGCCGTTGTGACGCGATAGGTTACAAACAAGGCGTGCCTGGTCGCCATAGTAACGGTCCGTGCGCAGTTCCAATAGGCCAACGTCTCAGTCCCGTCTTCCGTCCCACGGAGAGTGGTTGTGTCCCAGGGGCGCGGCGGCGGAGGCGCTGAGTTTGGGATTCCCGAGCTGACGTGGCTTAGGTCGAGCGGGGGGCGGCCGGCGTTGCCGGTGGCGCCCACCTGCAGGTGAGTGTGGTCGGCAGGCTTCGCAGGGAGCACGGCATCGGCCCGGTCGCGGACCGCTGGCCAGGGGACACCGGGCAGCGGCGCTCAGCTGGCCGCCCCGCCCCTCGGGGCTCCGCCGCCGTCACCTGCCCGGCCTAGGTGGCGCCCGGTGCCCTCCGCCGCCATACGCGGCCCGGGACAGACACCCGGGCGGCCGACTGGGTCGTTACTACCCGGGGGAGCCCCGGAGGCGGGCGAGCCGGTCAGTTCTGCGTGCACGGCCCTGTGTCCGAGCGGCCGGTGGCAGCCAGCCTGGGCACGCAGCCGAGGACGCGGAGGGAGCCTGCCCCAGCCCTGAGCTCGGGCCCTGAACAAACTTTGTGCCCCGCGGGGGCGGCGGGACTCAGACTAGGCAAAGGGCAACGCTGTTGCCGCAGTCGGAGGCCCACGCGTGATCGTTGTGGTGCTAACGGGCTGGGAAGATGAGGAGGGAGATTTGATCCAGGAGTCAGAGGTGTTCGCAAGAGAAGGAACCTCGAAGGTAATTCTGGAGGAAAAACCTGGGGTTGTCTGTGTGGGGTGTGTTTGTCGCTGCGCCTCAGGAATGCGAATGGAAGCCGGAGGGTGAGCCCTAGGCGACTGGGGAAAGTATTTGCCTGGTTTATTTAAAGCGCTGCAGTTGGTCTGTGGAGAGAGGACCCTGTGAGGCTGGGACGGATATTTAAAATCATGGATAATAAACATGTTCACTTTGGAAGATAGTTGGAAGTTCTCCAAGCACACAAAGGACGACTTTCCAGATTTAAGCATCGTGACAGCGGAAGAGTTTCTAACAGTGTAGAGTGTCCTTTCCAGAAACATGAGTTAATAAGGGTTGGATGGTCAGAATGGCTGTAAAGGGTCACGTTCCGGAAATGTTCTGTTAGAAAAAGTCAGACGGTTTGGAATTGGTAGCGGGGGAATTGGAAAATAACTGAGAAGTTTCAGGGGCTGACAGTGTACCCAAATGGTAGAACGCTTGCCTCCAGGAGGCCCCGGCTTGAAGCGATGTGTGTACATAACACTGCTTTTACTTCCTTGATCCTGGAAAGACCCGTTTGATGCTTCCTTCTTAGCTCCAGTTACATTTGACTACGCTGTTCCTGAAAGATTTTAATTGCACATGCTATAGGTAAAACACTTTGAGCCTACTTCTAAGTGTATTTATTTTATGCTTATTGAGTATATCTTATGTTTACTGTAGATAGTGTGAGTACCTCTGTAAATATGCCACATGTTTATACAAATATAAAATACAAATTAAGAGAATGAAAAAATAAAAAATATGGCCCAATGCAACAGATTTTGAATATCACATAGAAGATTCTTCTTTGGTTTCTCAAGATGATTGTCCACATTTCTGAGGATTCCCACGCTTTCGTGGTGTGAACTTTTTATTCTAATGTAATATAGCCAGCCCTTCCTAAAAATAATGATCTTTAGAAGGTTTCCTTTTTAACTTTTTCACTGACTTTTAAAATTCACCTCTCCTTCCCTGCTGCCCCCACCCATTTTGAGTAAAGATACTACCCTCGTTTATAAAACATCATTAACTTTTCTTGGTTACCTATGAGGAATAAGTTATCTGTGAGACTTCTGATTATTACACACCATCTGTTATTAACAACCCTGTGGAAGGCAGACTGGGCTGCCTAAGACCCCCTTCCCCTTTAAGAACTGGGACTCAAACCCAGAGTCGAATGCTTGCTAGGCAACCCCTCTGTTGCTAAGGTACACCTCCCCTCCCCTCATAATAGTCCTTCTCAGTTTAGTTATTTTAGGTTCTGCTATATGCGCTTTTGATCAAGGGAAGTTCAAAACCAAAGGGTGTAATAATGTAAAGCCCAGTTCTGCCTTCTTACCTCTGTCACCTTTCCCCACTCCCGAAATCAGCCAGGTAAATAATTTGCTCCTAAGAGACATTCTGACTGCTAAAGCACATTTGTAATAATACGTCCCCTCAAGTGAGTCATGATACATCTTTTTGCCACTTAATATTATACATCGTCTCTGATCTTAATGTCTGAAACATAAAGGACTCAAAAATACATGCTAACAGTAGGAAATTCATTGCGGTGAAACTTCACCCCATGCACAAATATTTAAAAATACTGTGTAAAAATGCCTTCAGTCATGTAGTGGCTTTGTGGGAGCCTAGGCAGTTTGGATGCTCACCTTACGAGACCTGGATGGAGGAGGGTTTTCCTCGGACTTCCCACGGGACGGAGAGCCCTGATTGCTCTTTGGGCTGAAGAGGGAGGGGGAACGGATTGGGGGAGGGGGAGGGAAAGGGGAGGCGGAGG
>NW_026068088.1:2597781-2657070 GCF_014885135.2 Alexandromys fortis
TGTGCTCTCATGTCTGTGTGAGCCTATATGTGGAAAAATAATAAACTATTTAAGAGCTCACGCCTATGAGCCGTCAGTGTGGCTTATGGACCTACTACTCAGCGAAGTAGGGTCGCTACATCACTATTAACACGGTGCTTTCCCCTGCATCCCTGTCTTCATCCTGGATGAAGAATGGAAGGTGAGAACGTTACTCAGAAAACGGGATGCTTTTGTGTGTCCCCACCAACCAAGAAGCTTGGAGAGTTGTGTTACCAGACAAGATACTGAAATTCCCTGTGTCTTGTTTGCTCATCTTAAAATTAGGGCTATTATTAGTACATCTTTTTATCTTGAAAGTTTAAACTTTTTTTTGGATAAAATCAATTAAACAATGAGGATAAATCAGTCTATGTAAAGGCTGGAGCATTGCTTGGTTGGCAGTGCTTGTGTCTGTATGCTGTAGTTACCATTTATTTCTAAGTTAATAGAAATCAGTTTTTGTATTATGGAATGTTATATTTCTAATAACATTTTCTAATTGTAAAGGAATCACCTGCTAAATAATTTTCTTAGCTGTAGTAGTAACACAGTCCTATTAACTCTAACCCAGTTGTGGGCCACTTTAAAATTAAGAAATCAAAACCACTGAGATGCAATCAAATATGTATGATATAAATTTGAGGAGTGACCCAGTGATGTTCTTTGGGCACGTGATTCAAATTCCAAAGCAAGTGTTGCAGGAGTGTGCACACAGGATACCCTTCTGCTGTATGATTATTTGTGATGCAGGAGTGTGCACACACAGGATACACTTCTGTTATATGATTATTAGTGATGCAGGAGTGTGCACACACAGGATACACTTCTGTTGTATGGTTATTAATGATGCAGGAGTGTGCACACACAGGATACCCTTCTGCTGTTTGATTATTAGTGATGCAGGAGTGTGTGAACAGGATGCACTTCTGCTGTATGATTATTAGTGATGCAGGAGTGTGTGCACACAGGATACCCTTCTGTGTGATCTTTTTTGTTTGTTTGTTTGTTTTGAGACAGGGTTTCTCTGTGGTTTTGGAGCCTGTCCTGGAACTAGCTCTGTAGACCAGGCTGGTCTCAAACTCACAGAGATCCGCCTGCCTCTGCCTCCCGAGTGCTGGGATTAAAGGCATGCGCCACCATCGCCCGGCCACTTCTGTGTGATTATTAGTGATGCAGGAGTGTGCACACACGATACACTTCTGCTCTATGATTATTTGGCTCATATTCTTGTGCATGTTGTACTGTGTGGTTTTTTTTTTTTTTTGTCTGTTTTTGATTTTTCAAGACAGGGTTTTTCTGTGTAACCCTAGCTGTCTTGGAACGAGATCTTGTAGACCAGGCTGGCCTTGAACTCACAGAGATCAGCCTGTCTCCGACTCCTAAGTGGTGCGATTAAAGGCATGTGCCAGCACTGCCTGGCTCATATTTTTAAAATAATAATTGTCAATAGACAGTGAAGGCTTTGAGAAAATAAGTTATTTTTATTTTTGCTTCTACTTTAAGTTTTATTTGTATGACTTTTTGCCCACATGTGTATCTTTGCACTTTGTGTGTGCCTGGTGTCCCTAGAGTCTAAAAGAGGGTGCCAGATCCCTTGGAACTAGAGTTACAGATAGTTGTGGGTGCCAGGAATCAAACCCAGGTCCTCTGGAAGAGCAGCCAGTGATCTTAACAACTGAGCCATCTCTCCAGCCCCAGGCTTTTTATTTGATTCCATAGTGCTGCTTCCTGTAGGTGTCAGGTCTTGTGGCGGGGAGTGTGTGGTGAGCTTGGCGAGCTTGTTTTTATTTGCTGTTTTATAGAAGCTTGGCCTTCACATGGAGCTCTGTTTTAGTTTTCTATATGTGATTCTGGTGCTTTATAAAATGATAGCAGTCCCTCTTTCCTCGTGTGAATTTATTAGCACAGTGTTTTCCGTCTGCTGATCCTTATGGGTGTATTTGCCGTTTGTATTTTACGATGAGCCCCATAGAGAGGGATCACCATCTTGCTCCATTTAACTTTCCTGCCCTTGGATTCCTAGTCTTTGACCTGTAGCTCTCTGCTGCGTGAAAGATGCCCTCCCAGATGCATGCATTAGTTGCAGTTATAGATCCCGCTTCAGAGCCAGGAACTGCATCAGTTGTCTTAAACTGGCCCTTCTTAGTCTTCATCCTAAGGCGGAGGAACTGACGCTGACCAGGTAAAGCGACCTAAGAGAACAATGTGATGAAGCAGCTGTGTGCTGAGCCGGAAAGCAATTACTCGCTCCAGATCGTCATCCCCTTCCCATCAGCCTCTGGGATTTCTTTTTCAGTCAGTCCATCTTATCTTTTAATGATAATGTGCAAAATATTTAATGTCTGGTGCTCCGGGTGGGCACTGGCACACGTGCTGCACCCTAATGTGCTGTGTCTTTATGTTTCTCTAAAGAAATTCTGGCTTAAAAACAGTTGAGGGATTCTCTGCCTGAGATTCCAGTACTTTTCTCATTAATTCAAAAAGTAGGACCACCACAGCCCAAGCTAATTAGAGAAAGAAGCAAGTATGGGTGGAGCCAGCAGGGCTGCAGTACAGATGGAGCTGGGGATTGGATGGGGAACCCGAACTGAGAGTGATGGAGAACAGCCAACTAGGTAAGTGTTTCTAGGTCTGGGTGTGTGACAAAGCCTGGCTTAAGTCTAGAAACTTTTATGTATATGCTAATCACCCCGAGTTGATTACCACCCAGTGCATGCCTGAATCTCACCATCATATACCTTATGGGCTGTGCAGATATGTGTCAATAAAAATAAGGACTAAAGTTTCCTTATGGGGGTCTCTAAACATAACTGTTTAACAGTTTCTGTTAATTTTTCTTTAAATAAACACTTCTCATTGATAAAACACAGATAAAGAAAAGCACACTATAAAATATATAGTTGCATAAGTTACTGAAACAAATACAACTTGGTTGACCATTCTAAAAGCCCTTCTTTGTGCTTTCCTTTTAGTTCTATTATCCATTTGGGAATCTTACTTGATCCATCTTCCGTCTTTTCCTTACAACCGTCTGTTGAGAAGCATGGGTCCTGCAGCTGTGGAGTTGGACACTCAGCAGGAATGCACATGGGTTATGTAGTCCAGTGTGTTCCTCTGTCCTCTGCATTTTCTGCAGATGTAGCAGATGGTGGCCTGAGTTTCCATTTTTTGACAAGACCCTAGAAGGTGGTTATCGTCTTTCATCAGGAAGTTCATAAAGTCTGGACTTTGCTTTATTATCAGCTGTTGACCGATCAGTGTCTAGATACCTTGATCAGGGCCTGAAAATGTTAGAACAGTTGTTTTTTTTCTGAATGATTTTGTGGGAAGGTGGTGCACACTTTGTGTGTGTGTGTGTGTGTGTGTGTGTGTGTGTGTGTGTGTGTGTGTGTGTGTAAGGCCAGAGGTCAACCCTGGGTGACTTTGGGAGTCCTCCACCCTTGTTCTTTTGAGACAGAGTCTCCCTGGGACCTGTGCAGGTCAGATAAGTGAGCCTGGCTGTCCAGGGAGTCTCAAGGTCTTGCCTCCACATTTTCGGCGCTAGGATTACAAGTGTGCTGCCAGACCTGGCAGTCTGTGTGCCGTTCCCTCATCTACTGTGCTCGACACACTGATTAGTGAACAAACGTCAGTTGGCGCTGCACTTTTCTTGGTTTGTTGTACACCTGTGGCTACACCTGTGTCCTCTTGAACAGACACCGCTGAAGCCACATTTGGTGGTGGTCATTGATTTTCACTGTTGCTATGTCAACTTGGGTGTTGATAGGAAACTTGATTATACAGGGACTTTTTATTGTTGGGGGAGGTGGTGTTCCGTTCAGGTTGCATGCAGGTTTTTGCTGTTCCTCTCCTTGCTTTGCTCTTATCTGGGGATCTAAGAAGCACACAAACATTCCTGCTTCCCCGCCTATTGCCATCTTCTGAGTCCATCAGTCAGTTGTTTGCTTGTTCCCAAGAGTGGCATGTAAAATGTAAGGACAGAATGATGTTATATTCTGATAAGTTATAGTCTAGTGTGAATTTCTTTAGAAGATTTATACAGATCTTTATGAAAGATCACTGATGGTGTTCATTCCTTTATTAAAATTAATCGTAGATGGCTGCGAGTGTGGATTAGCAGTAGAGTGTCTACACAGCATGCACGGGCCCTGAATCCTCAGCATAGGGGCTTTGGGGGCAGCTTTTCTGAGCACAGCCTTTGTCTTATGGGTTTAATTTTCTGTTTACTGATTTCTGTTCTGGGCTTTATCTCCTTTTCTCTGCTTATGTTATCTTTTGTTTCTTTTTCTAATTCCGCGCAGAACAAGTGTAGGATACTGATTTCCGTCATTTACTGCTGTAAATGTTTATACTTCACATTGGATAGTGACTCTCCACTGACACCACATGGTTTGTCAGGAAAACTACAGGAAAGAACGGGGTTCAGGGTACACATGAAAAGGGAAATTTTCTTAGGGTTTCATTTAAAATCAGAAAAGGATCAATCTGGGAGAAGAAAAACTTAAGATTTTTGCTTATCAATGAAAACATAGGGCATTAAAGACTGCCCTTGAGAAATACTTAACAATGACGTCCTTGTATTTAAAGATTGTGCTCTTGCATTTTATTATTCAAACTGATCTTAGTGATGGTGCTTACAATATGGCACCCGAGTAAAACAGGGTGTGGCTACACCATGCACATAACTGACTGCACACCGAATCCAGTGACAGTCCCTTCTCTCACAGAGATGATATGGGTACTGATGTCTACCTGCACCTGTCTGCTTACTTACCCTCCAGCAGCCTGTATCTGTTTTTACTGATTGTTGCATTTTCTTTTCTATTTCACTCGCAGAGATGCTGAACCGATTATCAGGATTAGCAAATGTTGTTTTACATGAATTATCAGGATATAATGCTGACCAGAATATGACAGCTCCCTTAGAAGCTGTGAGTAACTTTGTCCAGATCCAGAATAACAAGACCTCTGTTGTGTGTTCTTCTGAGGAGAATACCTTAGGCTAGAGGGATGTGAGCAGCCTCCCTCATGCAAAGTAGAAGTGATGTTTAAGGAAACCACTGCCACTCTGTAAATGATTTTCTGCTAATGACTATTAGTCTGAGAGCTGTGGGGACAGAAACCAAGTGTAGATGAGCTGGGAAAGATGGGTCGCTGTTGTCTGCTTAGCCAGTTTAGTACCAAACTGTCTTAAGTTATTGTTAACATCTTCCTCCTCCCCATCCTCCTCCCTCTCCTCCCCGTCCTCCTCCCTCTCCTCCCCGTCCTCCTCCCTCTCCTCCCCGTCCTCCTCCCTCTCCTCCCCGTCCTCCTCCTAGGGACACAGCTCCTGCTCCACGGGAAAAGTGTAAAGAGTAAATGGGGCTGGAGCACCATTTTTGTTTGAAAACCTCTGTGTATTTCTGTAATTTTGTCTGCCTTTCCTGTAGTTCGCATTGTATTTTCTAACCCTTAAGGAGTCAAAAGAAGTCCATTAACTTTTTCAAAATAGTTAAGGGCTTTTTTTTTTTAATTTTCAAGTTGCATTCTGGCATTTATTTTTTTTGAGACGGGGTTTCATGTATCCCCGCCTGCTCTCCGACTTTCTCTGTCACTTTCCAAAGGTGGGCTTAGACTCCTTATCTCTCAACCTCTGCCTTCTGAGTGTTGGGTCCGAGGTGTGTGCTGCCATCCATGACAGTTGATGCAGGACCGGGAACTGAAGCCAGGCCTTGTGCACGCGTGGCCTTCACTCCACCAGCTGAGCCACATCTCCAGCCCTTGGCTCAGCTCTAATTTTAAATTTTGGGTTTCTCCCAAAATTTACTTAATACTATGTAATCCTTACCTCCCTTTATTTTTTTCTTGGATAAAATTAGGATAATAAAAGTTCTGGGGCTGGAGAGATGGCTCAGCAGTTAAGAGCACTAGCTGCTCTTTCAGAGGTCCTGAGTTTTCAATCTCCATGGTAGCTCACAATCGTCTGTAATAGGATCTGGTGCCCTCTTCTGGCCTGCAGGTGTACATACACAGTACTCATATATAAGCTAGAAATAAATCAAGTTTTAAAACAAATCCTCTAAGTTAGACAAAACACTATATTGTAACGGCAAGGATAACTGCTGTGGGATTAGTCAGGGCTCAGTTTCAAAAGAGAGGAGCTGGCCAGTGATTGAGGTGAGGATGTAGCAGTCCCTGCGGGGAGTTGCTGCCTTTCCCCTGTATATTATTTTTATTGCTTTCTGTCTAAATCCCAGGAATTACACCAGGAATCTAGCATGGAATTGAATAACAGCACGCAAGATGATGTTCTGGAACGCCTGGCTGAAGCCGAGAAGTTAGTGGTGGAGCTGAAAGACATCATCAGCCAGAAGGATGCTCAGCTCCAGCAGAAGGACGAAGCTCTGCAGGTATTGTCGTTCGCTGTTTGCCGAGCATTTGATAAAGACAGGCCATCCACTTAGATCATCAGCCCTGCTTCTTATTCCTAAGTGCCATATCGCGTTTCCTGCCGCGAGTAAGTTGTGTGCTAGGTAAACTCGTTTATTGTCTTCATTGCTCTCCGGCAGGAGGAGCGTAAAGCTGCTGATAACAAAATTAAAAAAATAAAACTTCATGCAAAAGCGAAACTGACTTCTTTGAACAAACACCTCGAAGAAATGAAGGCACAAGGAGGGGCTGGCTGCTTGGCCTACATCTACCGAACCTCAGCCCGCAGAGCCACTCTCCAAGGTACGGGAACTGGATAGAGACTGGGTGTCCTCTGAGCCAGGAGTCCTACCACACACATCTGCAGTGGGGAGATGATGATCAGAAGCGCTGCCCTTCCCTCCGAGCCTGCGGTTTGCTTGGACCAAAGGCCACACTGGGAGAGCAAAGGCAGACGGAAATGTGGGCCTGAGTTGGCAGGTGTTACCCAGACTCCCAGTGAGGCTCTCAAAGGGCTGACGGGAAGACATGAGTCCTGGAGTGAGACAGAGGGGAGAAGCATATACTTTGTGAATGAGTTTGATTATTGGTTAGAACATTAAAACTGTGATCTCTAAGGTTTTTACCCGGCTCTGAAATCCCTTTATTGCTTAACTAATAGAGAATATTCTCTGTTTCTGTAAGTGAATAATGGTACATTGATGTTTTATGAGCTGAGTTGCCAGGCCCACCCTGGTACCCTCTAAGGAGGCTGGCAAGGTTTATGGTGGCTGCCACAGAGCAGTGTCTAGTCGGGATGCAGAGGGACTAAAGCAAGCTGTCTTTAGAGAAGTGTGGCATCGTTCTAGGTGTCCTCTTGGCCTTTCTGTTCAGAGACATGCTCGGGCATTTATGTAGAGAGCAGGGACCACCAGGTTTTAGGGGCGTGTGTGCAGATTACACTGGTGCTGTTGTGGCTCACAGCGCTTGAACGTCAGCCTCCTGTATTACGTTATCAGAAATGTTCGTCCGAGGGGAGTTTTTCAAGTTTTGAGCCACAGCCCTTGAGAGCACTTGCTACCTCCCCTGCTTAGCCTTGCCTTTCAGGGACATTGCTGTTCCTTGTCTGCCCTGGGGATGTGGCTCAGGAGAAGAGCACCTATGCAGTGTGGATAAGGCCCTAGGTTTAGCCCCTCCTTCAGCAGGGGCACGAGAAGGAGGGGAATAGAATAGGGTTGTTTAACACCTCAAAGTTGGTTTTAAAAGCAAGTAATTTCTTTGTTTGAATTCTTTCCCTCCTCTATGGTTCATATGACAACTCTCTTCCCTAGCTGTGGTGGCAGGCACTAACCCTTTCCTTTTCATGTTGATTCTTTCAGACTTCTCTTGAGTCGTGTTGTTAGATTTTTTATTTTTCCATTTTATACTCTGCATTTCACTCTATCTTACTACTTAGCCCCCAGGCCTTAGACGTGCCAGCATCTTCTATCATCATTCCCTTTCCATGTTCAGTAAATGATGTCCAGCCATCCCAGTCCGCTCTAGCTGTCAGTCACAGCAGCCCTGTAACCATGTGTGCCATGGTGTGCTTAGCATAGCGTGCATGTGTGCATGTGCGTGGCAGGGGGCATGGACGGACAGCGACAGACAGAGAAGCGTATCAGAGACAAGAAGAGGGTGTGTCAGATCCCTCGAAGCTGGAGGGACAGGTGTTTGTAGGTCCTAGGATCCAAACCCTAGTCCTCATGGTTTTAGAACAAGCTTTTTCTTAAACTCGGCTATCTTCCCAGCCCAAAATTCATCCCTTTTTGTTAGTTTTTTCTTCTTGATTCTGTTTTTGTTGTTTAATTTTGTTGTTGTGGTTGGTTGATTGGTTTTATTGTTTGTTTGATACAGGTCAGGCTTTCTATGTAGTTCTGACTGTTCTGGGACTATAAACCAGGATGGCTTCTAACTAAGAGAGATCCTCCTGTTTCTGGCTCCTGAGTGCTTCTATCACTTCAGTGAAGCTGTAATTAAATGTCTCTAAAAGGCAAATAGTGTAAAAGATAAAATATATATTAATTATACCTCTTAAGCGACTTCAATCATTGCAATTTTCAGCATGATAAGAATTCTACAGAAGAAGAGATGAAAGTAGAAGAGATAAAACGTGAACTCCAGGAGAAGGAGAAATTAATTAGCCATTTGCAAGCCCAGCTTCACCAGGCGCAGTCAGAACAAGCCTTGAAGGCAGGAGTGAGTCACCTCATTATTATAGCTCAACAGATCACTACCAGCCAATGGATATCCACGGCAAATGCCTCTTTCTCGACAATCAGTAGCGATCTCCGTCAGTCGGCCCCTCCCTGCCTGCCCCTCCCTCTCTCCCTTACTTCCATGTCTACTCATTTATTAGTGTTTGTATGTGTGTGTGGCCTTCTCCATTGGTATTTGCACATACTCAGTGTATTCTTTCATATATGGATCATGTGTTCTCAGAAACTCTTGAATTGCATGATTCACAGCATTTGATCAGCTCCGATGCTTCCATTTTCTTCCTAGCAGGTTTCTGTTAACCTTTATTTTTGGTTGTGTATTATTTTTTTTTTACCAATTGTGATTAATAGTTTTTAGATTTATCCTTTTTCTTATTTAACTCAAGGCATTTTGTTTTGTCTTTGGCTTTCTCTTCTGAAATGAGTTTTCTTTATATCAACCTCATGAATTTTAATACTTTTTTTTACTTTTCTGATTCTAATTTTCTTTTCCTGTCCCGTACATTTTTCTTGAACATGTTTAACTCTGAAATAAGTTACAATTTCTTTCAGCATATAGTTCTCCTTATTCTTCATGATTTTTGTTGTTGTTTTTGAGGCAAGGCCTCAGATTGTAGCCCAGTTTTACCTTGAACTTGTGGCAGCCCTCCTGTCTCAGCCTCTTGAGTGCTGGAATTATAGGCATGAGCCACCATGCCTGACTTTTTAATGATATTATGTAATTGTTCATTCATTTTCTGTGTGAATGTTTTTGCTCACATGGATGTATATGTACTGCATACCCCCAGAGGTCAGACGAGGACATCAGATCCCCTGGAATTGGACTTACAGATAGCTGTGGGTGCTGGGACCGAACCTGGATCCTTTCACAAGAGCAGCAAGTACTAGTTGCCAACGAATCTTTGCTAAGCCTCTATCTATACAGATCGCATATGGGAATCTTTTCTGTGGTGGCCTGCATTTACCCATGATCAAAGAATGGGAAGTGTTGCTTCTCTTCTAATGCTGGCTGCCATCTATTCCTGCAAATACTTCTTGGTTACCTTGGATTTTTTCCCTATTCCACAGGACCATCAAATGTAGCTCTATTGCTGTCTCCTTTTTTATTTTACAGTCTTTAATGTCAAGAAAATCCTAATTTTCATAGTTTGCCCTTAACTTGTTTAGTCCAAGGTTTGTAGGATAGTTTCTTATATATTGTTGATATTGTCCATGTTTTTCTGCTCACTAATTAATTGGTCTGTCTCTTTGCTGTGCTAGCTTTCAAAGTAATTGAAAAACATTGCTATTGCTTCTGTCTTCCTCTGAAAAATTTTGGCAATTCAATGATACTTTAAAAATTAGCAAATGAAATTCTTTTTTGCGTTAAAGTGGAAATTAGAAGGAAATATGGTAGGTATTCAAAGCAAATGAGAAAGTCAAAAGAACTAAGAATGCCAACCCCATTGCTTAAGGAAATATTTTCCCCCTTCAGTTGGATAAGAGTTCGGCAGAGATGGAGGAGTTTGTCCTGATGAAGCAGCAGCTTCAAGAAAAGGAAGAAGTCATTAGCACTTTGCGGACTCAGCTGAGCCAGACACAGGCAGAGCAAGCTGCACAGGTAGGATGATGGCGCCTCCATCAGGAAAACATCCATGGGGTCCAGAATGGTGCAGGTGGCAAGTCAATCCCAGCAGTCACTTGAAAAGCTTGGTAGATGCAAGTATGGTAGATAGGATATTAAAGCCAAGCCTAGGAAAGTGTGGTAGAAAAAGCTAGAAGTATGGTAAGCAGTTCATATCTTAGTAGGAAACACCAGAACCCCTCAAAAAATGCCATTTATGTTGGTGAACTTGCCATAGCTTTATGATGGCTGTTTTTATTCCTTAGGTCCAAATACTCCATTTTAATAGCATGCAGAGATTATGTATCTTAGGAATGAGCTCATAGCTGAACTCAAAGGAAACAGATAAAACAAAAGAAATAAAATTATTAGCTCCATTCTTTTCTGATTAAAATCTTGTTAGGAAGATACATCTTAACCTTCAAGTTACTTACTGAACATAGACTAAAGAAGTGGAGAGGGTATGAAGCCCCTTGCTAATGACTCTAGTATGCAGCGTTCTTCTTCATGGTCATTCTGAAGCCAGAGCCAGCCTGTTTGCGCCGGCTCCCTCAACTCTGTTTTTCTCAGTTTCCGTAGTTCTCCTTTGAGGATGCTTTTGTACCATGCCACATTTTCATCCCTGGAGGTCTTTGCACACAACACGCAGCTGACCTTAGCCATCAGACATATTAATAACAGAGGTGTCTTCCATGTAGGAATGGGCGGCGGTTGGGCCCACAGAATTATATACCCAGAAATCGATAATCTTATCCTATCAGCTTCTGTTGGAGCTTTCATGTTTCTTATATAGTGTAGGATAGGAAAATGTTACACTTTTTTTTTATTCTTTTAAGTTACTTAAAACAAAGGCAACCAAGGTATATAAATATGTTAACAGCGCCATTGGGGAGAAGCTACTTCAAACAAGATACCAAAGGCCAAGTGTGGTAATAAAAGCCATTGTCCTATCATTCAGAAGACTGAGGTGTGCAGATCATGGGTTTAACACCATTGTTGGCTACATGGCAAGTTCCAGGCTAGTCCAGGCTACACAGTGAGACCTATCTCAAAAAATAAAATTGATAAAAGTAGCATCAACTTTAAAGTATTTTGTAAACATGATAGTTATAGAAACTTATATAGAAAAAAGAGGGGATTTAAATAAACCCTGAGAGCTAGGTAACACTCTAGACAAGCCACGTTCTTGTGGGGAGACAGAGAGGAACCCTGAGAGCGAGGTAACACTCTAGACAAGCCGCGTTCTTGTGGGGAAGAGTTGGGAAAGACAGAGAAGAATGCATTAAAGAGACCGGCCTGCAGCAGTGACAGCTGGACACGGCTTTCTGGGGAGGTGGTGTGCCCTTGAAAACACACACAGTTCTTTAGTCAAAGCAAGTTTGAAAACCACACAAGAAAGAGTAGATTTGTATTTCCATATGTAGAGCATTTTGAATAATCATGGTTGAATTGCTAATTTACAGGAGTGAGGTTCTAGGACCCTTTTTGAGCATGAGTCTGATACTGAAGGAATTAACAGAAATTTAACTTCACTTGTATGTTTCATTTTCTAATCTTTTCAGAATTAAAAATAAATCTCCCATATTTATAACATTTTTAGTATCTGTGAAAATTTTTTCATTAAAGTTATGTATGAGTTGGTTCTGAGATTGGTAGTAGGCTTTCTCTCTTGTCTGGAAGTTACTGCTGGGCCTCCTGCTCTTCTGACATTCTCACCCTTGCCACTCAGAGCTGAGGTTTAGAGAAGCGCTTTCCATCAGTGCTGTGTGCCCATCTTTGAAGGTTAGGCTGAAAGAGTTGTCTGTGAGCTACTCTGGAGTGTAACTTGTCTAGTTTCTCTGGTGTGTGTCTTCAGTTGAGTTCCATGCAGCAGGTGGTCCGAGAGAAAGACGCCCGCTTTGAAACCCAGGTCCGTCTCCATGAAGATGAACTGCTTCAGTTAGTGACCCAGGCAGATGTGGAGACAGAGATGCAGCAGGTGTGTTGCACACACTCCGTAGAATGACTCTCGTTTTGGTTCACATTTAATCCAGACCTCACAGCCACGTCCCAAGCACTTCCCTTCCCCGCTGCGCTCCACATGTCCTCCATGCATTCCTTGGCTTCTTATTGGTGTCCTGTCTTTCGTTGCATATTATTTTCTGTCTTGTCCATACTGTCCCTTTTTCCTTATCTCATCAGGTTGGAACTTGGAACTCTAAAGCTGAATTTACTTGGGGACTTATACGGGAGTCAGCCATGGGCTGGTTTCTTTCTCGTTTGCGCATTTCCTGCTGCCGTTCATGCTCCAACCCTGATCCAAAGCTTCAAATATATGAAGTCAGTTTTGTATTTTTTTTGAAAGGAGGTTAAAAAAAGTGATTTTGATGGCACAGTCTTTTATTAAATCAGTATTTTTTAAGGTGCACTGAAAATTGACTTCACTGTATTTGAGCTTACCCTGAACTAACTCACATTGCGTGTACTTAGAATGTAGAACCCTGTAAGGAAAGGCACTTTAGTGACACTTTGTTTGATCTGTGTTTGTATATGTGTGTTCATGTATGTGCAAGTGCATGTTTATGCACACAGGTATGCATGCACACGTGCACATGTGTGTGGTGGTCAGAGAACAACTTTGGATGTCATTCCTTCCTCTGGAGCCATTGGCCTTGATACTTTCCCCTTCTGAGGCAGGGCCTCTCATTGGCCTAGATCAACACTTAGGCTAGGCTAGCTGGCTGGCCGAGAAGCCTCCAGAATCCTGTTTCTACCACCTCAGTCTGGGATTCACCTGGCCTGGCTTTTTTTATGTGGATTCTGGGGATTGAACACAAAGTCTCTCGAGTACTTTGCCAATTGTGCCATCCTTCCCAGCCGCTCATTTCTTTGTTCTTGAGTGCAAACCTGTTCCAAGTTCTAAGCAGTCTTTCAGAATGTACTACTAAGTGGAATTTCAGAGTGTACTACTTTGAAAACTAGACTATGAATTGTATCTATTGATTGATTAATTCAATGGGTATTTTTCAAGTGCCTGCCCTGAGATTGAAAACAGAAGAGAAATGGTTTTGCCTATAAAGATTGCTCTCTGTTGTAGGTAAGATATGCATGTTACCTGTGCTCCTTAGGGACAGGACAGGAACTATGTAATTTTGAACGTGAGTGTGTGTCATTTTCTTAAGTATATTAGGCTCCCTGATTCAAGGCCTTGCTTGCATTTGGGTTTGGTTGTTGTCACGCTCTGGAGAAGGCATTTTGGATAGTCTCTTGCTGCTGGATGGGCCATGGCATGAGGTGTCCTACTTAGCCCTTTTCTTCCACCACTTGAAAGTGGAGCCTTACAGGTGCACATGGCACTTTGGAAGGTGGGCAAATAATTGTGCTTATTTATCTGTAATTATGTCTAAATGCTTCTTTCCAGAAATTGAGGGTGATGCAAAGGAAACTTGAGGAACATGAAGAAGCCTTGCTGGGCCGTGCTCAGGTTGTAGACTTGCTGCAGCAGGAGCTGACTTTGGCCGAACAGAGAAACCAGGTACTGTCTGCGGTCCCACTGGCTGCTGGGGAGGGCTGGTTTCTATGTTAGGTTGTTGGGCAGCAGTCATGAAAATCTTTAAGCGGCCAGAGGATTGGTGTCATCTGTTCATTCTTTTCAGCAGACGTTCAGTGCTTCCCTGGTGTTGACACAGTGGTAAAGCAGGCGCGGTCCCTCCTAGGGCGTTCATTGTCCGTCTTTATTGCACTTTTCTTCATTGCTGTAGGCTAGTCTTTCTGCAGTTTACTGATTTCCTTTGGCGAGTTTCTTTCTTGTCACTCTTCCCCCCTTGTCTGTCTTGAGTGGTTCCTGTGCCTCGTGCACGGTCTCTATTTTGCTTTTTTTCATTGGTCAACTTTCTTCTGGGTTGAAGTAATCCAATAAGACAATAATTCTTCTTTCTCTTGCTGTACTGTATAGACCCATGCTTCCGATCTTGGCTACTCTTATCTGCCTTTGGCCTCCTTGTGCCCTTGTCCTGTGGTCATATCCAAGTAGCCAAGTTCTAATACAGAATTAATTCTATAGTTAATTAATTCAACACACCCTTTGCCTGTTCACCTGGGTGCTGTCTGTTGCCAGGAAACATGAGCCACATTCTTCCTCTTTAAAGCTCAGCCTGCCTTCTTGAGGCAGCTTTCTCTGTAGTGTAGAAGCATGTTCCCTCCTCTTCATCCTCATAAAACCCGTACTCTGCCTCTAGGTGTCCTTTCTGGGTGTCCTGGGACAGTGAGGGTCTAGTCTCCTTTGTGGTACTTCCTAGGCATTTGCTGCTCAGATGGCTGCCTCGGTGTGACCTCTGTCAGACAGTGTATTGGTCAATGCACTGTGGATCCTCATAGCTCCCTTATGCAGCGGACATCATTGTTCCCTCGTCACAGTAGAGAAAGGCGTGCATAGAGAATTCCTGCACACCCTGGTTGACCCGGTAGATTTCAGATTCTTCCATCAGTAAACTAATGACAGTAGCATTTATACGAAGGACCTGTTGCAGAGTCACGTGAGATAGTGCATAAAAGTGCTC
Organism: Alexandromys fortis; assembly: GCF_014885135.2. Lineage (NCBI taxonomy): Eukaryota > Metazoa > Chordata > Mammalia > Rodentia > Cricetidae > Alexandromys > Alexandromys fortis. Next base: position 2,612,589 of record NW_026068088.1, read on the forward strand.
AGGGTCCGGCACACGCCAAGCGTGAATTCAGCCGTAATCACTGCCACACTCCCAAAGCTCTTCTAGAGAATCATGACACACCTGTAATTCTCAAATCTAATGACTGTTTTTTCAGCGTTCTTTTACTAGACCTTTCTGCGATATTTGTTTCTTAGTTGTTGGTGGGTTTTATTCATTTTTTAAAATAGGCTTTCTCAACTAACCTGGGCTCATAGTTGCTGACAAACTCTGGACTGACAGCTAGGGAGCCTGCATGGAACCAACCTAGGCCCTCTACATATGTGTGACCATTGTCTAGCTTGGTCTATTTGTGGGAGGGACTCTTAGTAGTGGGATCAGGGCCTGTCCCTAACTCTTGAGCTAACTTTTGGGAACCTTTTTCTCCATGCAGGGATTCCTCTCCCAACCTTAATTCAAAGGAAGGAACTTAGTCCTTCTTCAACTTGATATGCCTTGCTTTGTTGACATCCGTGGGAGGCCTGCCCCTTTCTGAACAGAAACAGAGGAGGAGTGGATGGAGAGCAGGAATAGAGGGGAGGTGGGAGAAGGATGTGGGGGGCGGGGAGGGGAACCGCGGTCAGGATGTAAAATAAATGCAAATTTTTAATTTAAAAAAAAAAAAGGTTTTCTGTGTAACCCGGGTTGCCCTCAAGTCCTCCCATATGCTGGGATTCTGGGGATATGCCACCATGTCTGACTGGTATTTCTTCCTGTTTATCATTTATTCCTTGAAGCTTCCTCAAAGTCCACTGCTTTCCTATGAGCACAGGGCACATCTTAGTTCTCTTCCGATGTCTCTGGAGCTTTTCTTTTGTTTGTTTTTCCTTCATAGGATTCCTTTCCTGCCCATTAAACAGTACTTGCCAGTGGACTAGCCTCAGCCAGGTAGTCTTACTATACCTGTTCTTCTCTCTTTTGCTCTAATAGTAGGTGTGACTATCCCCACTGCGACAGGTCTCTCCTAAACATTCGTCTCCCCAGTGCTTTTGATATGTACCCAGTTCCCTAGTCATACGTGGCTAACCTACAACCTTGGCAAGCTCAACAGGTAAAAAAGCAAATTCACCTTCCTTCTTAAAACCTATTATTTGTAGCTCAGAAGAGCAGGCACAGAACTCCCATTGTCTGACATTCCCATTGCTGGGTACCCAGCCAGAGGACACAGAGGCCCCTGCAGACTCCTATGCTGCAGCACTGTTCACAGCAGTCGAGATGGTGCCTGTCATGGAACTATAATGTTCATTAATACATCAACGTAATAAATATACACAATAGAATCTTCCTCAGTCCTAAAACAGGAATACAGTTTTGTGTTTCTGCTGCAATGGGGAACAAAGCCAGCATGCTATTCTAGGTGAAAAAGTCAAGCATAGACAGACAAATGCCACGTGCTCTCACTTCCATAGGGAAGCCAAAAAGGCAATGTCCCAGAAGTAGAAAAGAGAATGGTGGCTTCCAGAGCCTGGGAGGGATGTAGGGGAGGGAGGGAGGAGAGGAGGATAAGTGAGGACAGGGAAACCTCAGCAGCACAGAGGGACAGCTGCTTTGACAACAGCTGTTTCAAGTCCTAGTAGAGACAATTGTGACTGTTCCCAACACCAAGAAAGACACATGCCTGACATGACATCTGCCAAGGACCTGGATCTGACGGTTTCACATTGTGTGCCCATATAGAAATGTCACATTTACCCCACGAATAGATGTCATTGCTATGTCTCCAACTCAAAAACACACTTAAAATATTTTAACCATATTTTATCTCTTAATGTTATTCACTCAGAAGATTAAAACTCAAACTTTCTTGTTTCCTTTGTATTCTTCAATCCCTACAATTACTATCAGTCCTGCCAATTTTATCTTTTAATTCTAGCCTCTGCCCTCCTATCAGTGGCAGCAGGACCAGCTCTGGTTGGGAACGTCTTCACATAAAGAGCTCTTCCTGACAGGGTTTTGCCTCTGTTCTTCCACCCATACCCCGTGCATCCTCTTTGACATTGAGAGGGTTGCCTCTTCAGAAACTTGTGTGACCAGACGCGTTAGTGTGTCGAGAACAGCTCTCAGTTTCTTAATGCTTCACACTGTTTCTCCAGCCTTCTTTCTTTCCTTTCTTTTTTTTTAATTTTATTTATTTATTTATTAAAGATTTCTGTCTCTTCCCCACTACCACCTCCCATTTCCCTCCGCCTCCCCCAATCAAGTCCCCCTCCCTCCTCAGCCCAAAGAGCAATCAGGGTTCCCTGCCCTGTGGGAAGTCCAAGGACCACCCACCTCCATCCAGGTCTAGTAAGGTGAGCATCCAAACTGCCTAGGCTCCCACAAAGCTAGTACGTGCAGTAGGATCAAAACCCATTGCCATTGTTCTTGGGTTCTCAGTAGTCCTCATTGTCCGCTATGTTCAGCGAGTCTGGTTTTATCCCATGCTTTTTCAGACCCAGGCCAGCTGGCCTTGGTGAGTTCCCAATAGCACATCCCCATTCTCTTCAGTGTGTGGGTGCACCCCTCGCAGTCCTGAGTTCCTTGCTCGTGTTCTCTCTCCTTCTGCTCCTGATTTAGACCTTGAGATTTCTGTCCAGTGCTCCAATGTGGGTCTCTGTCTCTGTCTCCTTTCATCGCCTGATGAAGGTTAATATTCAGGAGGATGCCTATATGTTTTTCTTTGGGTTCTCCTTCTTATTTAGCTTCTCTAAGAACCCGAATTATAGGCTCAATGTCCTTTATTTATGGCTAGAAACCAAATATGAGTGAGTACATCCCATGTTCCTCTTTTTGGGTCTGGCTTACCTCACTCAGGATAGTGTTTTCTATTTCCATCCATTTGCCTGCAAACTTCAAGAAGTCCTTGTTTTTTACTGCTGAGTAGTACTCTAATAAGTATATATTCCATACTTTCTTCATCCATTCTTCCATTGAAGGGAGTTTTTCTCACTGCTAACTCCTAGCTGCCATGGTAGCCATGTTTTTTCTTAGCTCTCTGCCTGATGTACCATTCTTAGTACTTCCTTTGCTGAGCTGGTGGCTCACTTCTAGATTTTAGGTTATTTGGCTTTCTTTTAAAGGAAGGCCACCCTAATGCACCCTCCTCTCTTCCCATGAGCACTTTGCAGATATCCCTCTAGTGCCTTCTGTGTTTTTGTATGATGCTCAACCTGTCTCCGGGCCTGAACCCTGAGGTCCTCCAGGACAGAAGCTAGATTGCTTTATTCATTGTGTATTGAGTCCACTTTGCCATAGACTGTGCTGGATCTAGAGACTAGTAAGGATGAAATAAAGTGTCGTGTCTCCTTCCCTCATGGAACATGTTTTCTAATGGGAGAGGCAAAAATGAAAAAAATGCTGATTCATGGTAAATATGAGTGCAAATGGTCCCAAAGGTCTGGAAACCAACATGAGGGTGTTATTCCATGTTATTCCATAGTGCTGCCTGCTTGGCTCCTAGGAGTTCCTCCGTGTGCTGCCTGCATGAAAGGATGTAGCTATGGGTCATAATGGCTTGTGTTTGTGTTTTCTAGACTCTTTCACAACAGTTACAGCAGTTGGAAGCTGAAAATGGTACTTTAAAGAGCACCATGGAAACAGAGAGACAGGAGTCCAAGATTCTGATGGAGAAGGTAGAATTTGAAGTGGCAGAGAGAAAATTATCCTTCCATAACCTGCAGGAAGAGATGCATCAGCTTCAGGGACAGCTGGAGCGATCAGGCCGAGCCCAGGCTGAGCTGGAGACTCAGTACAGTGCCCTCGAGCAAAAATACAGAGCAGACATGGAGGAGAAGACTGCTTGCATTTCCAGTCTTCAGAAGTCCCAGCAAGAGCTGCAGTCTGCCTGCGATGCCCTGAAGGAGGAAAACTCGGAGCTGCTCCGAGAGAAGAGTGAACAGGCTGCCGGGTCAGCCCGGGCTATTCAGCAGCTGGAAGGTCAGTGTTTGGTGGCTCTGGAAGTCACCGCTAGCCCCTGAGTGGATTGCACCCCCAACTACAGGGTTCTTTTAGCGACAAGATCTGAAGCACGAGAAGGCACCTCTTCTGGCCAGGTCTGTTCTTGCCTCTCAAGTCATAGTCGTTTTGACATCATTGTCACAGCACTAAGAACAGGAGCACTCTGTCCATTGCTGAGTAGTCCTGTGAGTGATCACATGACTGGCGGGGAGAGTGCAGTGACTGACAGGAGTGGGAGTTGTTTCTGGAAAGGTCTGGCCAGGTGTAGGTACGCAGATCAGACTGCAAAGAGTCGTTCGTAAGTCTAAAGGTAGATCTTCTGGCTTTTATCATAGGTGAAAATTCCCTTTTGAAGAAAATTTTTGTCCTCTAAGCAGGTTTTAAGAAACATTTTTAAATATTTTATTAAAATTGAAAATTACTCTAAAAGTTTGACATCTTAGAAGTTTATTTTTAAAAAGTGCACCTCCTTGAGCACCAATCCTCCATGTCACTAGTCACCTTCAGAGCGCTGACAGATGGCAGTGTGCACACCAATCCTCCATGTCACTAGTCTCCTTCAGAGCGCTGACAGATGGCAGTGTGCATGGCCCCAGAAGACTTTAGGAAGAAATAACTTGCAAACAAGTTCCAAAAATTTGGTTGTCTACCAGAAAGTTAGAGGGCATCATGAGGGAAAAGGGGAAAACTTGAGTACATTGTCCCCTTCCCCAAACCATGCACATATTTCAAACCTCACTTGCTGGGGCTCTTGCTGGGCTCCCAGTACTTGAGTGGTGTGTGGAGAACGTAAACATGGACCACCAAAGCTATTTTACTTTCTTTGATTTTTCGAGACAGGGTTTCTCTGTGTAGTCCTGACTGTCTTGGAACTTGCTCTGTAGACCAGAGAAGCCTTGAACCCATAGAGACTGACTTGTCTTTGCCTTCTGAGTGCTGGGATTAAAGGAATGAACCACCACTGCCAGGCTCCACTAAAGCCATTTTTAAGGGAGAAAGGAAAAATGAATATTTTAAATGTCTAGGCCTTTCTTTATTAGCATGTATCAAGTATGTGAGAATTCATACATGCAAAAGTGTGTGTTCTTAAACTTCCTCTCATACCCCTCCCCTTTCCAAGTCCCTAGGAATCACACTGTCTTTCCTGAGGCTTTTTCACTTCAGTTCCTATAGAGGAGAGGAAATGTGCACCCGTCTGGCTTCCTACACCTAACATGATGTTCCCAGTTCCATCCGTTTTGAGCCAATAGCAGGGTTTCTCTGTGACGCTGTAACCTGCCATGTGCTTATTTCTCCTTAGACGGACGTAGTTTACTGAGATCCTCTTCAGTCCCAACAGCTAAAAATGTAACCGGCATCATAATGTTAACTGTGATAACTGACCAGTGAAGTGCAGTATCCTTAGAGGGCGTAGCCAGGGCTCAGCGAGACTCAGCGCTCTCTTCTGTGTGTTCGTTTTCCTCAGATATCGCCTCTGTTTGTTTTCTTTTCCTTAGATCAACTCCAGCAAAAATCTAAAGAAATTAGACAATTTATAAATAAGCAAAACTTGCAAAAACATGAAACAGCATCTCAGACTTCTTTACCAGATGTCTGTAATGAGGGCATACAGGTAATGACATGTAAATTTCTGTATGATATATTTATCTTTGCTGTGTTGAGGGGCTCTAATGAGTACGACAGGGAGGGTAAATGTGTATTTTCTACCTGATGAAGTGCTTTTAGGGGAGGTGTCTGCCTGACTGGAGTCCTGAAAGGCATGAAAGCAGCTTCCCCACCAGGAGTAGCGAGGGAGTGGTGCTCACACATCTGAGAAGCGGTCCGACTCCAGGGCCTTCCATCTGTGTCGTGGGTGGACCATGACTCCTGTTTCACAATTGCCTTCCCAGTGTGGGGTCAGCTTTGTTTCTTACTGAGATTTGTTCAGGTTTAGGGTACACAAGTCAGTCTAAGCAAACTTACAAGTCTATTAGAGAAACCATAATACTTCCAGTAAATATATCAACAGTAAACAAGTTTGCCAGATGGCTGGCTAGCCAGTATATTCCTTTTTCCTTCTCCAGCTGTCGCTGTGGAAAACTAGATTATAATCACCCCAAGGCTCTAAGTGAGTATGAGTGTCAGAACAAAGGGAGTCTGGATCTCAGTGGATCAGGCTGGCACACAACTGCAGTGAGTGTGTTCACCCACCTCTGTTGTGAGGTGATGCCCCACTAACAAAGCTGTTAAGACAAGGTCCCTGGACAGTACTGTGAGCCATATGAAAGTGTTTACAGAGACCTTTTCCAGTTCACATAGGTAGGAACTGTTTTATACTCTAGATTGTATCGTAATACTGTATTGTATGTATTTGCTTTAGTAACTACCCTTTTGTCCATCTCTGTCCACCAGTTCATCTTAATGTTTTATGTATTTCTCAGTGGGTTGTTGATATCAGGACCCCCAAATATTTCAGAATGTGTATTATTGACTAGATTTGTTAGTAGTTGTTAGTAGTTGAGGTATACTAGTTGAGCAATTCTTTTTCTCTTGAGGTAAAATTTATAAAGCATTAAATGTATAAATCGTAAGTATGAGGACATTTTGTCAGGTGCATTAAGCTATGGTACCCAAACTCTTAATAAGGTGAACCATATTGTCCTCACCCTACTCAGTACCTTCTCTAGCATGAACTACTATTCCATTTTCCACCATAATCTTGCATGGTTAACTTATGGACCCTTTTCTTGCTTGTTTTGTGATTCATAGCTATTGTTGCATTTATTCTTTTAAATCACCATTGTAGAGAAAAGCAGAGATAAAATTAAAAATAAGCATGGTAGCAATCATGTTCTAGTGAAATTTTATTAATAAAAGTAAGTGGAAGTCCCCACAATCTTCTAACCCTGAGTTACATATTTCTATCCAATGCCATCCTGTGTAGAGGACTGTTTTTAACTCCTCTATGGGTGTGGTCGGGAGTGTATCTGTGTGTGTGTGTGTGTGTGTGTGCTCACAGATGGGCTTCTACAACTTTTGTGTAGCTAATTACACTCTTATCTCAGCTGTGTACTTTGTGCTAACTGTAGAACTCTACTTGACCGGGTTGGTTTTTTGTTTTGTTTTGTTTTTGCTTTCAACACTTTGAGTACTTCTCAGCTCTCTTCTCTGCTGTTTTGTTTTTGATAAAAAAAAAAAAAATCTCTTTTTAAAATTTCTTTTACTTTTAAGATTTCATCATTGACTTTGAACACTGGGGTATTAATAGGCCTTGACCTCAGTTTCACCATATTTTCGGTGCTTATTATCTACTCTATTGAATGTCTGGGTTTCAATCCTGCAATCCTTTGGAAGCTGTTTTGCATTAGATTATTGTTCTGACTCGTGCACCCTTTGTTCCGAGTGTGTTAGTGTAGATGCAGCTGTTCCAGCACTCAGGGATGCTGTTTTAATTTGTGATTTTTGAAGATATAAGAATGTGACTAATACTGCCTTGATGTACTTATTTTAATTCTAGCATCCGTATCAGTACTGGATCTATTTATCCTCTGGCTTCCCTATGCGCCAGATATTGCTTATGAGTACTAGCTGCATATTCACATAAACATTGTGAAAACTTCAATGGGATTCAGTTGTTACTTCAAGAAAAGCTTGATCTTTCCAGGTCTCACTTGTTGGAAGAGTTTGAATCAGTGCTCTGCCCTACTGAAGCAAGACACTTCACTAAGCTTTCCACTGATGCCCTAGGCAGACACTTCTCTGAGCGGTCCACCACCGAAGCCCTAGGCAGGGTTAGCGTCCGCAGGTTTGCCTGTTAGGAGTGGCCACACAGCACAACATGCTGTTCTCTAGTCTTGTAGAGTAGATGGTTTGGGTATCTGAGCTCTCCTGAGACAGCTGTGTCACGTCATGTACTGGCCTGGTCTGCTGAGATCTAGCAGTATCTGCTCTGTCACTTTTCTGATTCGATTCTTAACTGTCTCCCTTAAACCAAGGGCCAGCCAGGCTCTGCCTGTGTTAACCACTTTGGGGCACATGGTCTGAAAACTCATTTAGGGCATTAAGTTTATAGAACAGAGAAAGAGAGGAGCCAGGAGAGAGAGATTCTTAACATTGCAGTCTTTTTAGGGCTTAAACGATCACTTAAGATCTAGAGACCTTGTATGACATACTCTCACCCTGTTCTCTGTGCTGAATCTACTGTCTGTTCATGTTCAAGTTTTAAATCTTAGCACACATCATTAACATTTTTACAGTGAACAGTTAGTTGCAAGTATTTAAACCACACTAAGGAGAAAATGTTGACTTAATATCACGCACATACTTCCCTCTGAGGCTCTGTTTCCCATCTACACCAGGTTCTCGAGAGCAGCCACTATATTCTTGTTGTGGTCACGGCTAGAGAAAATTCTCTTAGTGTTGTCTTATATTTGCATTTTGTTTTGTTCTTGGATTTATAATTTTGTATTGACACTTTTTCATTCAGGACATTTAAAAATGTATGCTATTGCCTTCTATCTTCCATCTCCCCCAGCAGTTCTTGAGTAATTATTCAAATGATTGCTCCTGTAGATAGAAGTACCATTTCTCTACTGAGCTGTAAAAAGACCTTTTTCATTTTGTGATGTAGTCAGTTGTGGTTTATTTGCAAGTTTCTTAATTTTATTGAGGTCCCCCTTTTTTACACATAAAAGCTTGCGCATGAGAAAAGCTTGGCCATTTCTTAATTTTTCTGATGCTCTAGCTAAAGTATATTTTAATGCCCTATGTTTCCTTGAGGCTATGGTCATTTTTCTTCAATAATTAGACTATTTAGATTCTGTTGCTCTGTCTTCAAGTTCGCTGTGCGTTTCTTGTTTTACCTCTATTCTTCTATGAAGCCTGCCCATTAGATTTTCCATTTCATGATTATCATTTTCTTTTCTATATATTCAGTTTTTTTGTTTTATAGAGTTGATTGTCTGCATCAGATGTTTCTGTCTTTTCCTTCATTTTTGATGTATTATGTCTTATCATAGTTTTAATATCCTCTTTAAAATCCTAGCTTGGAGCCAGACCTGGTAGTTTATCCTTATAAGGCCAGAACTCAGGAGGTCGACACAGGACATCTCAAGTTCAGGGCCATCTTGCTGAGCTATATTGTGAGGCTCTGACTCAAAAAGAAAACCCAAGGGATAGGAATGTCACTCACCGGTAGAACACCAGACGAGCCTGCCCAAAGGTCCCGGGATCAACCGCTATCACCACAATAACTAAGTTCTTGCTTGTTAATCCGACCTCTGTATCATTTTGTGATTAGTCTCTGTTGGTTATATTTTCTCTTGAGAATGAATCACAGTTTCCTCTTTTGTCCTAGATGTTATAAATGTTTTGTCTGGGAGGTTCTGTTTTGTTGTTTCTAAGGTTTTGAAGCATTAGATTACTTTGTATCAGCCAATAGCATATACCCATGCTTTAAACTCTGGTGTGTGATAGAGAGCCCCAAAACTCAATTGGTTATTTTTGTCTTAGGTTAGTGGTTTTGAGTTGGCCTGATAGTCACATCATTTGGGCTGATTTCATACAGAGGATTAACCCTCTTGACTGGTGCTCTTCCTGTTTGATTCCTCACACCGCAGCTTTGTTTCTCCTCAAGTCTTTATTTTTCCAGATACAATACCTATGGCGATTTTGTTGGAGTTTTATTTGCTTTATATATTACAAAGTAGAAACTTTTCTCTAGAGGAAAATCCCAAGCCCTAAACTTACCCCTGCGGTTTCTTTACTCGATAGTGAAGGTTTTTGAACAGGCAGGCTGTGCAAATGCTATAGCTAACATGGAAATGTCTGTGGGATTACATGGAAAATTGTATAAAGTGAGCCCCTTGAGGGTTAAAAAATGTGTGAAAGGGGAAAAAAATCTAAAGATTTAGTAACATAGATACTTGCCTGTCACTAAGAGAGCCAAACATTCTGGATACATAAGTTAAACAGAAGAACATTTTCAGTGTAAATGAAAAAAACCCAGTGGTACAGCACTCATGGGTCTTCCTCCTCTTGAGAAGTCTTGTTTGTGTTCATATTCCTCCAGGCCTTGCTGCTTGCTGGCTTCACTCTACTCTAAGGTGTTGCTTGTGAACTTTTAAATCATGCTTTCACACACAGTTGACCTGGGATTTCTATCTTTATAATCCAGGCTGCAAAGTTGGATTCAAAAGCCACTGAGCTGGAAGCTTATGGGGTATATTTTATTTCTTTTTCTATCTGCAGACTTTAAAAAGTCTCCAAAGATTCCAAGGGATAGATGCTGTTTCTAAAGCATCCCCATGGCTGGAGAACTTTGAGGTGATACAAGTACTAAGGCCCTCTGGGCATCAGTGCAGGCTTTCACTGGGTAATCACTAATTCTCTGTCTCTCTATAATTTAGGCAGCCGCAGAGGAGAGTATTGCCTCTTTGCAGAAGAGAGTGATGGAGCTGGAGAGTGAAAGGGGAGCCTTGCTCCTTGGTTCTGCAGAGCTGGAGGAGCTGAGAGCTGAGAATGGTATGTATAGACACAAACCGATACTCCGTCTTCTTACCCCAGAGGCGCTGCTGCTCTTAGCACTCTCTACACAACTCTTCTGATTCTGTGCTCTCGGGGTCTCGGAGAGCGGAGCTGGTAGTTATCAAGATAAGTCTAGCAGTGTGTCCAAGTGACTGAGCATAGTGCTGCTGCTTCTCAGTGCTACATTTTATGGTAGACACTGGAAACGCCACAGGGGTCTACATAGTTTGTATTCATTTGGGAATGGGGTCATGATCCACAGAATGAGTACCTCTGACTACTGTGCTGTATCCTCTGGGAGTGAGATGTTTTATAAAGTAACCTTTATAATACTAGATCCAGTATCTCCATGTAACCTTTTATAGTTTTCCACTTAGCTCTTACCCGGAAATTATGCATGATGCATAATCATTAGAAATATCCCCCTGTTGACGGTAAAGCCACAGTTCAACTCACCTATGACAGTACTGTTTTGGAACTTTATCCTGGATCCTTATTTTACCACTTCGAAAGCAGCCCCTATCTTGTTCACATGGTTTTCACATGCTTCACAGGTCTGCGAGTTACATTTTCTGTCCCTCAGGGGACAGAGTTCTGTCTTCTGGGGGACACTGGCCGTAGGGATTTCTGTACTGGCTTTTGTGTTTGCTGTCCTTTCCATTGTTGTCACGTTCTTTTCATCTCATTTTTGCACAGCCATTTCTAAGATCCTTCTAAATCCTTCTCAGGGATTTGAAATGTCTGAGCATATTCTATGTACTGTCATTTCATGAATATTCTCCCTTTCTTAGGAGCCAGGCACTATTCTACTTGCTGGAGATACAGCTGTGAACATAGGATGTAGGACAGGTCATAAACATGCATAAGAAAGAATATTTTAGAGTAATAGACATTAGGGTAAAAATAAAATCAGCTACTGCAAGTATATCTCAGGGAAGAGAAAGGCCATGTTAGAGAGGTCAGGATAGGTCTCTTTGCAAAGTGGACATCTGAATGGCTAAGGCAGGGCAGTCATGCAAAGAACATTTTAATCAGGGAAATGAGCAGAACAGATGTGACATGTGAATGAATATGATGTGTTTGCAGAGCAGAAAGAAGCTCTGAGTTTTTTTTAAAAGGGACAATACAAGAGGTTGGAGGATAAGTAAGTCAGAACATGACTGCCCCAGTAGGTCATGTTAAGGCACTGAGATGTGGAATAGAAACTACACTCTCTTTCTTTAGTGTATTTGTTATCAGAAAGATTGTCAGCTTATGGGAGGTACTAGCGCCAGTGTTGAGTAGTTTTCTCTTCCAGGGCATTGTACCCTATGCTAGAGGTAAGCCCTGGATTCTGATCCCAGCTGTCCATACAGCTGTGCACCCCTCACATCATGTCGTCATTCCTCATCTGATTGTTGAGATTGCACAGCTCCTTTTCATTGCTCAACGTTATGTCTGAATATCTGTTAAAGACCACTGGGAGCATTGTCACAATTCACATAGTAGGGTTGTGGATAAACTAAGATAGTAGAACTCCAAATTATCCCGTAGAAGTTGGGAGCATTGTCACAATTCACATAGTAGGGTTGTGGATAAACTAAGATAGTAGAATTCCAAATTATCCCATAGAAGTGGCTATTCCACTTCACATGTCTTTGCATCGATGGCCTTTCAAACCTTTCAAACCTTTCAAACTCCTTTGCGTATTTCTTCCCTTTTCATTGTTTTGTGCATCTCAAGTAGCCTTGGTACAATACAACTACAACTCTGTTTTTTTCTTTTTCAAATACTCCACATGTATTATCTAAAGAAACTACTTTTTGACTTACAGAAAAGCTGTCCTCTCGAATTGCTCTTCTGGAGGCTCAGAATAGAGCAGGGGAGTCCTACGGCGCAGTCGGCGAGGTGAGTGATCACTGGTGGAGTCACAATGGGATCTCAGTTAGGAGGTGGCAAATCCAACAGTTATTCATGCTGACAGAAAACTGTGTCACCCCCACACACTGAGACAATGGGGATGTTCTATCGGGAACTCACCAAGGCCAGCTGGCCTGGGTCTGAAAAAGACTGGGTTAAAACCGTCTCGCTGAACATAGTGGACAATGAGGACTACTGAGACCTCAAGAACAATAGCAATGGGTTTTTGATCCTACTGCACCTATTGGTTTTGTGGGAGCCCAGGCAGTTTGGATGGATGGAGGTGGGTGGTCCTTGGACTTCCCACAGGGCAGGGAACCCTGATTGCTCTTTGGGCTGACGAGGGAGGGGGACTTGCTTGGGGGAGGGGGAGGGAAAGGGGAGGTGGCAGTGGGGAAGAGACAGAAATCTTTAATTAATTAATTAATTAATTAATTAAAAAAAAGAAAACTGTGTCACCAATGGAGGGAAATAACATCTAAGAGATTCATTTAGATTAGATTTCTTCATTTATTCCTATCCTAATGTTTGGAATTCTTTGTTCTAAACCAACACAAGTTTAGGAGTGCTTATGTATTTTAGTTACTTTTCGTTGCTGTAGTAAAACTTACCTGACAAGACAACTTAAAGAAGAAAGAGTTTATTTGGCTTACAGTCTCAGAGGGTTAGAGTTCATCGCGGCAAGCAGGAGCAGGCAGGGACGGGAAGGAGCACAGTCACATCCTTTCTCATGAGCAGTGATGAGTGACAAGCAGTGAGCGTGAACTAGAAATGGCTCCAGTCTTCAGACTCTCAAAGCCCACCTCCAATGACGTACTTCCTCCAGCAAGGCCACACCTCCTAAACCTCTCCAGATAGCATCACCACCTGGGGACCTAGTGTTGGAATACAGGAGCCTGTGGAGGAGGGCAGTCTCAGTCAAACCACCACAGCCTGTTTCTAGGTAGAGATGAAATAAAATCTCCTGAATTTAGCAATATTTACTTAGAATTATATTTCAAAAGAGCCTTTATAAAATTGTGGCTTTTGTAACCTGAAATTTATTTATTCAACTTTTTTTGGAAGGGTGATGAGATAGGGTATCCCTATGTAATGTTTATTCAAATTTTTAATTCTAATTTTTCTTTTTCTGTGAATTCATACGTGTATATACATGTATGAAATATGATCATATCTACCCCAGTTTTCCTCCTCTAGCTCTTTCCACATCTCCAATCCATATCTAATCCTCCCATATCCAATTTCATGTCTTTTTTTTTTTGATAACCCCCTAAGTCAACTAGTGTTAGTGATATGTGCATGGGTATGGGGCCACCCATTGTAGCACAGGAAACCTACCAGTGGGAAACACGCTCAAGGAAGAATGACTCTCCCTCTCCACACAGCCATCAAGTGCTGATAGCTCCTTATTAAGGGGTGGGGCCTGGAGAGCTCCCACCCTCTTCCAGGCTTGCTCTTGTGCAGGGAGGGACTCACAGCTGCACTGGGTGACAGTCTTGTCACATCCAGAGACCGGAACTTCACAGCACTCCTGCATCCTTCGGCTCTTACACTCCTCCCCCCTCTCCTGTGGCCTCCCCTGAGCCTCGGCAGGGATGGAGGGTGGAATGGTGAAGATCTCCTGATTAGTTGATACGATTCTATTGATTGAGTGCCATTGTTAGCTGTGGTATATACAGTTAGCCTTGCTCTCAACTGGTAAACCTAAATGGTCTTTGTGAGCAGTGTGGCTTCTTAACACAAGTGTTGTTATTGTATGCTCATCCATGTCTCCAGGCTCAGGGAATGGATGCCTTGTGTAGACCCAAAGAGGTACAGTTTTAGAAATGGGAAATGCAGAATCTTCTAGTTGAGCTAGAGGCCATCTGATAGAGAAACATTAAAACTTAAGTCCAGAGAGCTTCTGGGTGTTGCAAGGAAGAGGGCCGCTTGTTCGTCCCAGCTGCCCAGCTAGCTTACACCTGAAATAACCACACAGAAACTATACTAATTAAAACACTGCTTGGCCCATGCACTCTAACTTCTCATTGGCTAAATCTTACATCTCAGTTTAACCCATTTCTATTAACCTGTGTATTGCCATGTGGCAGTGGCTTACCGGGAAATATTTGGCACATCTGTCTCTGTCGGCTCCACCTTTCTTCCTCCCAGCATTCAATTCTGTCTTCCCCGCCTACCTAAATTCTGCCCTATCAACTAGGCCAAGGCAGTTTCTTTATTCATTAACCAATGAAAGCAACACACAACAGAAGGAACTCCTACACCAGTCTGGGGATAGGACTGATTTTTTTTTTTTCCTGCCAAGGCCTCAAGTGATGGAAAAGGATTAGGAAGGATAATCTGCCTTATTTAGAGTTGGTAAAGCACTTGCTGTACCATGCCAGACCCTAAGTTTGAGCCCCAGAGCTCTAGAAGCCTGGACATGCTGACTCAGGCTTGTAATCTCAACCCTGGAGAGACAGAGATAGGTCCCTGGGGCTTGATGGCCAGCCAGCTAGCCTACCTGGGGAGCTCCAAGCCTTCCTCAGAAAATGAGGTAGGTAGGTAACTTGTTTGGAACAACCCTTAACACTGAACTCTGGCTTCTACATACAAGTGCACACATGTGGACCCACCACATGCACACATGCCTACACATATATACATACACAAGTCTCCTGCTTTAAACATTAATGTCAACTAAAATACTTTTATAGGAACACCTAGAATAACATTTGGCCAAAGATCTGGGTAATATGATCCAGCCAAGTTACCACACAAAATTATTCATCAAACTTACATTCAATACCTTTTCATGGAGCCAAGGAGGCCTTGTTCACAAAGTTGTCAAAGGAGACTTAATTCAGAAAATTGCAATATTATTTAGTTAAAAATGATAAGACTTGTACTAAAAATGGATTTTATTTGTTCAAGAGAATACTTAAAAGTATTCCCTTAAAGGCCTGCCAATGATTTCTAGTGAAAACAAGATAACATAGCTTTAAAAAAATATCAACACAGATATGAAAGATGCGCGACTAGTAAGAAAATGAAAAACAGCCGGGCGGTGGTGGCACACGCCTTTAATCCCAGCACTTGGAAGGCAGAGGAGGTGGATCTCTGTGAGTTTGTGGCCAGCCTGGTCTAAAAGAGGTAGGTCCAAGACAGCTAAACCCTGCCTCAAAAAAAAAAAAAAGGAAGGAAAGGAAAAGAAAGGAAAGGAAAGGAAAGGAAAGGAGAGGAAAGGAAGGAAGACTAAAGAATCAGAAAATAAGTAGCAAACAGTAGTGAGGGAAAGGAATTTTAAAACATAGAAATTGCATAGAAGAGCCAACTGGTAGTGTCCCTTGAGATCACAGAGATGAACTAGAAAAGAATCAGAGAAGAAAGAAGTCAGTGAAGAGGGAGGAGGAAGAGTGGGAGTGGCCAGAGAGAGCAAAGCTCCCATTCTATGTCCTCCTGGGGTGGGTGAGTTGATTCTTTAGTCAGAAGTGGACTGAACTTCAGCTATTGCAGGGAGTGAGGGGAGGGAATGGAAGGATGATATGAAAAGAAGTTAAGAAAAGGGAAATAAAAGCCCTTAGGTGATCGAACAAAAAGCAGTTGGTTACACTAAACCCTGCCAGGGATGATTTTACTGTAGACTCTCCTGTCTGTAGTGATGGAAACATGGGCATGTAATATGAAGAAGCTACAGAGTGGGTTCCCCTGTGTCCAGTACTGAGGTAGTTTTTGAGCTCTATGAATTATGATCTCAATCATGCAGAGAGCAAAAAATTATAAATTATCAAGAAAGTACTTGAGAAGAAGGATGTGAGTATAGAAGACAGGTACTACCATGCCTGGCATCTACATAGGTGCTGGGGACCTAAACTCAGGTCCTCATGCATCCTCAGCAAGAACTGCTTCCAGTGAGCCACCTGCACACCCCCATGCCGCTGTGTTTGTGTGCATCTGTATATGGTGTCTGTGCGTGTGTGTGCATGCCTGTGCCCGTGCCTGTGTGTGTGAAGAGAAATCACTGTCAGGTTTCTTCCTTGGTTTCTCTCCATTGTATTTTTTAAGGCAGGGTTTTTTACTGACCCTAAACTAATTAACTACTTCATGAGACTCACTAGTTTTCTTCCCCAAGCAAACATCCTCCGAGATGGCATGGAATCTGTAATGACTGTCTCATTGCCATACCACCCATCCTGCCGTGCCAGGACCAGCAGAGCTCGTTTGGGGCTTTTTGATCCTGGCAACTCATCCACATCTGCTTGTTTGGTAGTCAACTTGTCAATGCTAATGCTTACTCTGTTTACTTGTACAACTCTCTTGTTTCAGTAAATTGATTAGGGAAAGAAATCTCATAACTTACTCCTTGGTATGGGATGGGTGGGGTGTTTAATTCATTGCCTGCTTTTTTAAAAGCAGTTTTTGGGAGAAATAACTAGGTGTTTTAACCTAGAAGAAGAATGTTTTTTTTTGTATGGGAAATATCTAGAAAATTGATTCCAAGCTTCCTTGAAACTTTTGACTAGAAAGAGACCTCAGAGTGGAGCTGACTGAATCCTACATGCTCAGTGTGGGAGATGCAGAGTTTTACAAATTTTAGTAGTTTTGTGGTATAAAAAATTTTTGAGCCAGAAGGTTGCAAGTTTTAGAAAATTCATGAAGTGCTAGTTTGTAGTGGCTATTTTTAATGCTTTCTGAAATATTTGGTTAAAGTTTCCTTGGTGTTTCTTTCATTTCTGTTTTAATAGGTCAACACAGCTGATGTTACTCAGTTCAGCAAGAGCAATTATGCCGAAGAAAGTGGACAAGGTGTCCCAGAGAATATATTTTCTCAGAAACATAAAGAGCTATCAGTTTTATTAGTGGAAATGAAAGAAGCTCAGGAGGAAATTGCATTTCTTAAGTCACAGCTTCAGGGCAAGAGGCCTGATGGGGACTCTGAGGTCCTGGACCAGAAAGAAGTGAAGCCGATGGAGAGTGAAGGAGCCCTTTCAGTGACAGCGGGGGATGACCCCTCAGTGCTCAGTGAAGAGAGCAGCGTCCCAGGGCCTGAGAGAGAGGAGCAGGCAAGCACTGAAGAGCAGCCTCCAACATCTGAGACAGGATATCCACATGACACTGCAGGAGAAATGAGCTCCACGAAGCTGGACGGTGTGGACACGCCCCCTTCCGTTCCAGGTCTTTGCCAGTGTCACCAGGATGAACTGGAAAGTCTGAAAACTCAAATTTTGGAGCTGGAGACAAGCCTTCATGAGGCAAAAGAGATTTATGAAAAAAATTTAGATGAGAAAGCTAAGGAAATTAGCAGCCTAACCCAGCTAACTGAAGAATTTAAGAAGGATGCAGAGGATGCCCACAGCTTGCTCACTACTTTGTCTGAGGAAAAAGACCAGCTTCTTTCTCGAGTGGCAGAGCTCGATGTCTTACCTGAACTGAGGGCTCGGGTCCAAGAACTGGAAAGCAGCCTTGCAGAAACAGAAAAGCAAAGAGGTCTGGACTACGAAAGCCAGAAGACTCAGCACAACCTGCTCACAGAACAGATCCACAGCCTCAGCGTAGAAGCCAAGTCTAAGGATGTGAAAATTGAAGCTTTACAGAAAGAACTGGATAACATGCAACTACAGTCTTCTCAACAGGGTACACAGATAAAAAACCTGCAAAGCCAGCTGCAGAGGAAGGAGAGTGAGGTGTTAGAGGGGGCAGAACACGTGAAGGATATCGCAGGTAAGATGGAAGGCCTTTCACAGGCTCTTTCACAGAAGGAACTGGAAATAGCCAAAATGGACCAACTCTTACAAGAGAAAAAGAAAGATGTGGAGACACTCCAGCAAACCATCCAGGAGAAGGAGCAGCAAGTGACGGAACTCAGCTTCAGTATGACAGAGAAAATGGTTCAGCTTAATGAAGAGAAGTTTTCTCTTGGGATTGAAATCAAAACTCTGAAGGAGCAGCTCAACTTATTGTCCAGAGCTGAAGAAGCAAAAAAGGAGCAGGCAGGAGAAACTCACGGAGCCGTTTCTAATCACAGTCAGGATGAGGCAAGCCCAGTGGGGCTGATGAGTAGAGAAGGGCTTCAGCAGGAACTGGAGCTTCTGAGGAAAGAGAGCGAGCAGAGGAAGAGGAAGCTCCAGGCAGCACTTGTCCACCGGAAGGAGCTCCTACAAAAAGTCAATACCCTGGAGGAGGAGTTAGCCAACATGAGAGAGGAGTATAAGAAAGAGATGGCACTCAGAGAGAGCGAGAGGAGAGAGCTGGAGAAAGAGGGAGAGAACAAGGATGACCCAGAAAAATGTGGAACTTCTAAGTGTCGAGAACTAGAAGTTTCTTTGAAACAGACACTATCTGCAAAAGAAGTGGAACTAGAGCGCGTAAAGAAAGACTTAAAGGAAAAGACAGCAGCAGAGGAAGAACTACAGGCTGTGGTCCAACGGATGAATCAGAACTTGCAAGATAAGGCAAAGCAAATAGATTCGCTTCAAACAGAGATCATTGAACAGCAAGCAACTATTCAGAAATTAGCCGTAGGCTCCAAGGATGCTGGGGATGGAGACTCGGCAGCACCTGTAAAAGAAGCGGCGGTGAGCAGCCCGCCCAGTGCGGGTGGTGGAGAATACAGGGAGCCAGAGCTGGAGAGCAAGATAGCAGCCCTTGAAAAGGAAAAGGACCAACTTCAAAAGAAGCTTCAGGAAGCCTTAGCTTCCCGGAAGGTGATTCTAAAAAAGGCACAAGAGAGAGAGCGACTTCTAAGGGAGGAGCTCAGGAAACAGAAGGACGCTTACAGTCTACTTCAAGGGCAATTTGATGAGCAGAGTAAGGAAAATGAGACCATTGGGGACCAGCTAAGGCAATTGCAGATTGAAGTGAGGGAGTCTGTGGACAGAAAGTTCCCAGGCACTGGCCAGCAAGAACCTGGTCTTCCCACTGAAGGCTTAGAAGAGGTTTCACTTGAAGACGCAGACCAGCAGCCTGTCCAAGCTGCTGCAGAGTCTGACCTACACACAACTCAGCCTGCTCGCCCTGGAGATGCAGGAGCTCTCCAGGCTACCGTTTCTATTGCCCAGGTTAAGGCCCAGCTGAAAGAAATGGAGGTTGAGAAAGAAGAGCTGGAATTGAAAATTAGTTCTATAACAAGTGAGCTGACACAAAAATCAGAAGAAGTATGTCTGTTACAAGAGCAGATAAGTAAACAGGGTTTAGAAATCCAGAAGTTGAAGGCAGCCTCCCATGAAGCAGAGGCCCACGCGGAAAGCCTGCAGCAGGAATTGGAAAGCAGCCAGCTCAAACTTGCTGACCTGGAACACCTGAAAGCCTTACAGCCTGAACTAGATGAACTGCAAAAGCACATGCAGCAGAAGGAAGAAGAGGTCAGCTACCTGTCTGAACAGCTTAGTGAGAAAGAACAGACTCTCACCAAAGTCCAGGCAGAGATGATGGAACAGGAGCATTTGATCAGGGCCCTGCACACACAGCTGGAAATGCAAGCTAAGGAGCATGAGGAGAGGCTAAAGCAGTTCCAGGTGGAACTTTGTGAGCTGAAGCAGAAGTCAGATGAGGGCGAGGAAGAAACTAAAGCAAAGCAGCAGATACAGAGGAAACTGCAGGCTGCTCTCATCTCCCGAAAGGAGGCGCTGAAAGAAAACAAGAATCTGCAGGAGGAGTTGTCTTCAGCTAGAGACGCTGTGGCACACCTGACCAAGTCTCTCGCAGATGTGGAAAGCCAGGTTTCTGTTCAAAATAAAGAGAAAGATGCATTCCTAGAAAAGTTAGCCCTTCTTCAGGAAGAAAGAGACAAGCTCATTGTAGAAATGGACAAGTCTTTACTCGAAAACCAGAGCCTCGGTGGCTCTTGTGAAAGCCTGAAACTAGCTCTGGAGGGTGTTACCGAAGAAAAGGAAAAACTGATGAAGGAACTTGAATCTCTGAGATGCTCTAACATTGCAGAGAGCACCGAATGGCAAGAGAAGCACAGGGAGCTGCAGAAGGAGCATGAAGTTCTTCTGCAGTCCTACGAGAATGCGAGCAACGAAGTAGAGAGGATCCAGCACGTGGTGGCAGGTGTGAGGCAAGAGAAGCAAGAACTGCAGGGGAAGTTGCGAAGCACAGAGACCGACAAAAGGGAGATGGAAAAGCAGCTGCAGGATGCGGAACAGGAAATGGAAGAGATGAAAGAGAAGATGAGAAAGTTTGCTAAATCTAAACAACAGAAGATCCTGGAGCTGGAGGAGGAAAACGACCGGCTTAGAGCAGAGGCTCAGCCTCTAGGAGCAGCCAAGGAAAGCATGGATGCTCTTCTTTCTGCGAATTCCAGCCTGAAGGAGGAACTAGAAAGGGTACAATTAGAGTATAAAACCCTTTCTAAGGAGTTTGATGCGTTAATGGCAGAGAAAAACATTCTGAGTGAAGAGATTCAAGAGCTGAAGCTTCAAGTAGAAGAGAGTGCACTGAAGCAAGCTAGCCTAGAGGCCACTGAGAAATTCGATGAACAAAAGGATGTCGTCAGTGAAGAAGAAACACAAGCTCTGGCAGGCAAATCACAAGAGCAAGATACTCAGAGTGTGAGCATTAAACTTGAAGATTCGGAAGGTCTTCTTTCAGCAAACAGTGCCAAGCCTGGCACTAGTGAGACTTTGGGCTCCCACGATGACATCAATAACCTCCTCCAGCAGCTTTACCAACTCAAGGGAAGAATCGCTGAGTTAGAGATGGAGAAACAGAGTGACAGGGAGCTTAGCCAGACACTAGAAAATGAGAAAAATGCCCTCCTGAGTCAAATATCGGCAAAGGATGGCGAACTGAAACTACTTGAGGAAGAAGTCACCAAGATAAACACGTTAAACCAGCAAATTCAAGAAGAACTTTCCCGAGTTACCAAGCTGAAAGAGATGGCAGAAGAAGAAAAAGATGACTTAGAGGAAAGGTTAATGAACCAGCTGGCAGAACTTAATGGAAGCATTGGGAATTATTACCAGGATGTTACGGATGCCCAAATAAAAAACGAGCAACTAGAATCTGAGATGCAGAACCTTAAAAAGTGCATGAGTGACTTAGAAGAAGAAAAGCAGCAGTTGGTTAAGGAGAAAACCAAGGTGGAGTCAGAAATACGGAAGGAGTATTTAGAGAAGATACAAGGTGCCCAGAAAGGACCTGGCAATCAAAGCCATGCAAAGGAGCTCCAGGAGCTGCTGAAAGAAAAACAGCTCGAGGTAAAGCAGCTGCAGAGGGACTGCATTAGGTACCAGGAGAGGATCAGCACTCTGGAGAAGACGGTTAAGGCCTTAGAGTTTGTTCAGACTGAATCCCAAAAGGATCTGGACGTGACCAAAGGAAATCTGGCGCAAGCAGTTGAACATCGCAGAAAGGCACAAGAGGAACTGTCTAGCTTCAAGGTACTGCTCGATGACACGCAAAGCGAAGCCGCGAGAGTGCTAGCGGACAACCTCCGTCTGAAAAAGGAACTTCAGTCAAACAAAGAAGCCGTCAAGAGCCAGATGAAACAGAAAGATGAAGATCTGGCGCGAAGACTGGAGCAAGCGGAAGAAAAACACCTGGATGAGAAGAAGAACATGCAAGAGAAACTGGATGCTTTGCACAGAGAAAGGGTCCGCATGGAAGACACACTTGCAGAGATCCAGGTCACTCTGTCCCAGAAAGACAAAGCAATGAAACAGCTGCAGGAGAGCCTGGACAGCACTGTGGCTCAGCTAGCAGCCTTTACTAAGAGCATGTCATCCCTCCAGGATGACCGTGACAGGGTGATGGATGAAGCCAAGAAATGGGAGCAGAAGTTTGGTGATGCCATTCAAACCAAAGAAGAAGAGATCAGACTAAAAGAGGAGAATTGCATGGTTCTAAAGGACCAGCTGCGACAAATGACCACCCGTGCAGAAGAATTGAAGATCAGTATCTCCAGGTGAGCAAGAAGCCTTTTTTCCCTCCAGAGATAATTGTGAAGGCAAAACCTTTAAGCTATATTTATTTAATTAGAATTAAACAAGCAATTTTTGTCTTAAATTCCCTTGGAATGTATGTCCTCTTTCCCTGCTGACATTTTTAGTCATTTTTGTGACTCATTATAATTTGTATTAGCATAAAATCATTAATATAAAACCACTGATATGTTTTTCTTCCATATCTCTCTCTTCATTTTTATCTCTGCATTCTTGACAACCTGCCTACTGTCGAGATTTCCACCAGCTTACTCCCAAAGGACTGCTTTGCTGTCCTAAGTGGCCTTGTCCTCACCACCACAGTTGGCATCAGCTCCACTCTGTATGCCAGTTAGAAACACCATCCTCACACTCTTGAAGATGCCTTCCGAGTTCAGGAACTGACAGTGCCCCGCCCTCAGGACTCCTCCCCTTTTGTTTCCTTGCTGCTGCCTTTGCCAGGCTTGCAGCTATAGAGAAGCCGGCCATTGACTTGTCTGGAACAAGGCAGAATGAAACAGTGGGGCTGGGGCTGAGTTCCTTCTCAGTGTCTCAAACTGATCACTAAAATAGGGAACATAAGTTTCCTGATTCAAATCTCTGTCATGTAGCTGTATGCTATTTTGCTGTGTGGTGGATCGTGTTTGTATATGTATTAGTATGTTATATAGTTAGCTCTCTCCTCTTTCTCCCTCCTCTCCCCCAACCCCTTCTCATAGACTTGAACATGACAAGGAAATCTGGGAGTCCAAGGCCCAGACAGAGCTCCAACATCAACAGAAAGTTTGTGATACCCTGCAGGGGGAAAACAAAGAGCTTATGTCCCAATTAGAAGAGACTCAGCAACTGTATCACAATTCTATGAATGAATTAGCTAAATTGGAGTCAGAACTTAAGAGTCTCAAAGACCAGTCAACTGACTTAAATGACTCTTTAGAAAAATGTAAAGAAGATAAGAAAAATTTGGAAGGAATTATAAAACAGCAAGAAGCTGATATCCAGAATTGTAAATTCAATTATGAACAACTTGAGACTGATCTAAAGGCCTCCAGAGAGCTGACCAATCAGTTGCAGGATGAAATCAATGTGAAGGAACAGAAGGTTATAAGCCTGCTTTCTGGCAAGGAGGAGGCGATCCAGGCAGCTGTTGCTGAACTGCAGCAGCAACACAATAAAGAGATGAAAAATCTAGAAAATCTGTTGTCCCAGGAGGAAGAGGAGAATGCCACCTTAGAAGAGGAAAACAAGAAGGCTGTTGAGAAAACCAATCAGCTCATGGAAACACTGGAAAACATCAAGAAAGAGAACCTGGAGCAGAGGGCTCAGCTGGATTCCTTTGTTAAGTCCATGTCCTCGCTCCAGGATGACCGGGACCGCATCATAAGTGACTACCAGCAGCTGGAGGATCGACATCTCTCTATAATCTTAGAAAAAGACCAGCTCATCCAAGAAGCTGCTGCTGAGAATAACAAACTGAAGGAAGAAATTCGAGGGCTCAGAAATCACATGGATGACCTCAATTCCGAGAATGCCAAGCTGGATGCCGAACTGATCCAGTACAGGCAAGACCTGAACGAAGTGATATCCATAAAAGACTGTCAGCAAAAGCAACTGCTTGAGGCTCAGCTACAGCAAAATAAAGAGCTGAAAAATGAATGTGCAAAACTAGAAGAGAAGCTGAAGGGGTCGGAAGAAGCTAGGCAAAGCCTACAATGGTCCTCAGATGCCCTCCAGGGGGAGAAACAAGGCTTGTCAACAGAGATTGAGAGCTTGAAGAGACAAGTGGCAGCCTTGCAGGAAGAAGGTACCCTAGGTGCCCAACTGAAAGCAAAAGAAGAAGAGGTTCAAAGGCTAAATGTGGCGCTCTCCTCTTCCCAGAAGAGAACTGCAGACCTGGAAGAGGAGTTAGTTAGTGTTCAGAAGGAAGCTACCAGGAAGGTCAGTGAAATCGAGGACGCACTGAAGAAGGAGCTGAAGCATCTCCATCATGATGCAGGGATAATGCGAAATGAAACAGAAACGGCAGAAGAGAGGGTGGCAGAGCTGGCCAGAGACCTGGTAGACATGGAACAGAAGCTACTCCTGGTAACCAAAGAGAATAAAGATCTTACCGCGCAGATCCAGTCTTTCGGAAGGTCAATGAGTTCCTTGCAGGACAGCAGAGATCATGCCACTGAGGAGCTTGGTAACCTGAAGAAGAAGTACGAGGCCAGTCTGAAGGAGCTGGCCCAGCTGAAAGAGCATAAGGTCGTAAGCAGAGAGAGTGACCTTCTTTCCCAAGCTGCCTTTCCCCTGACCACCACTGAGGACAGCTCGTCCCGCCTTGAGAAACTTAACCAGCAGCTCATATCCAAAGACAAACAGTTGCTTCACTTGTCTTCGCAACTAGAAGATTCTCACAACAAAATGCAGTCTTTTTCCAAGGCTATGGCCAGTCTCCAGAGTGAGAGAGATCACCTGTGGAGTGAGCTGCAGACACTCCGGAAGTCAGAGGAAGGAAAGCAGAGGGCTGCAGCCCCTGCGCCTGCCTCTAGCCCTGTTGAAGTGCAGAGCTTGAAAAAAGCTATGTCTTCACTGCAGAACGACAGAGATCGATTAGTAAGTGTGTGTTTCAGACCTGTTTGAGAAGTGTTGAACCACTCTTAAAATTGATTTTTATTCCCATAGAAAAGGATGACTGTTCCTATTTGTAGCATCTGCGTGTAAAAATCATCATCATTGCTACACATTCCCCTGATGGTTCAGGTTTTAAGAGAAACAGACACGCTGTTGCTGTTTTCAAACTTGACTTTCTTTGCACAGACTCTGCATTGGTTGTATCTGTGCAAGCTGCCTTGCATAGCCTGTAAATGGGTCCAGAACTGCACACAGGTTCCTTGGACAAAAGCACAGGGCCACTCGGTATCTTTTCACAATGGCGGCTGAGCCCTTGACCATCTGCTAGGTCAGAGGAGTAAGAACCTAGCTTGTCTTAGAAGTGTTGTTCAAAGCTAAAGGGATTTCTTAAGTAAGTGTTGCTAGGCATGCCAGCACATGCCTGTAACTGCAGCACTCAGGAGGCCAGTGTGAGTTCAAGACAAGGCCGGGCTGTGTAGTGAGACTCTCAAAACCATTTTTTAAAATCACTATTCAATTAATGATTGTTTGGAAATGAACTATTGTCCCTTCCTTCCTTCCTTCCTTCCTTCCTTCCTTCCTTCCTTCCTTCCTTCCTTCCATCTTTCCTTTCTACTACTGGAATTGACCCCAAGGCTCATAGATGCTAGACAGATCCTTTACCACTGAGCTACATCCCTAACTCGGGCTTACTGTTATCTTTTTATTATTTTCATTTATTATGCTAAACTACCCATGTTGATGTTGAAACTTAGGGTCCTCCTTCCTCAGCTGCCTAAGTAGATTTGATTGCAGATACATAACGCCATGCCTGTTTCTGCTGTCTTTTAGTTAATTTTTTCCAAAAGTGGAGAAAGGAAGTTGGAGAGATAGCTTGTCTTGTACCTGAGTTTGATTCACAGAACCCTTATTAAAAGGCCATACATGGTGGTCTTTGAGGCTTCCTGGCCAGCCAGCCTAGCCTCTGCAGACAAGCGCCAGATTAGTGAGGGACTTTCTCAAAAACAGACAAACAAATAAGCAAACAAGGAAGTGCTTGCTACCCAACCATATGTTTGGATGCTCAGCTCACCATAAAAAAGCCAAGTGTAGTCGCACCTATCTGGGATCCCAGTACCGCACAGAGAGACAGGTCCCTGAAGCCCACTGGCCAGCTAGCCAAGCCACACTGGAGACCTCCAGGTTCAGTGAAGAAGTAACAGACCCTGCCTCAAAATATAAAGGAAGAGAAACAGAGGAAGCACCTGATGCCAATCTTTGGCCTGTATATGCCTGAGCCACCTGCACCAGTGGTCCCCAACCCTCCTAATGCTGCATCCCTTTAATACAGCTCCTCATGTTGTGTTGACCCCCAACCATAAAATTATTTCATTGCTATTTCATAACTAGTTTGCTACTATTATGAATCCTGATATGCAGGATATTCGACATGTGACCCCAGTTGAAAAGTGATATCCTACAACATGTATACCCACTCACTTGAACATACACATAATTGGGGAGAAAGCTGTATGGCACCAGAGGAATATACCCAAAGTTGTCTCCTGACCCCCAGGCAGACACAGCACTATACACACATGTGCCTGCACCAACATGAACATGCATATGCTCATACATGATTATGCCTGAAAGCAGTAGTTCATGCCGTGCTGGGATTCACTCTGTTCTGAGTCAGAATCCTTGTCCTGGCTGGTTCCAGCTGATTCAGAGTCAGTTGTGCTTCATTCGGGAACCCTGGACACTGTCTTGTTCTCTCGGCCCTACTTGCATACTTTTTGTCTGCTGAATATTGATGAGACAAGTCTCTTAGGAAGCTATTCTTCTGTTTCTGTAACATGCAGTGATAGTGTTCCTTAAAGCTGTCACTCTGGCTTTTTATCACCTAACCAGCAAGGTATTTTATTCTGTTCTGAATGTGCCTCAAACGTCCACCCTTTCACCTTCTGACCCACGAGAAGCTTCTTTACCTTCAGCAGTTCTGACAACAGTGCCCCCATCGCGTAACCTCTCCAGTAGAGGATAAATGCGCTTGTGTACAAGTCATTCTCAAACTCTCCCATTCGTATAACTGCCTGCCCAGGAACCTTTCAAAGGTACACGATTGTCTGGGAGAAGCTTAGGATCCGTCTCTTGATCTGCCAATCAAGACCTAATGATTTGTCCTATCTTTTCAGCCTTTTACTTGGTCTCTAGCCTACAGGCCATCAGACCCAGCTCTTCAGCACACAGTGATTGCCCCGCATCTTGTTGGTGGGAATGTCTTCCTCATTGCTTCCTTTTTGGGAGCCACTCCAGATCTCAGATTCTCTTGCCACACTTCCCAGTTGCTTGCTTGTTTTGCCTTCCTACTTCCAAAGTGCTTGTCAATCCGTTTGTCTCGCGTTCCCTGCACACAAGTGCCTATAACATGAGGCCTCTCACCAGCTCTCGGCGTTCCCTGCACACAAGTGCCTATAACATGAGGCCTCTCAGCAGCTCTCGGCGTTCCCTGCACACAAGTGCCTATAACATGAGGCCTCTCAGCAGCTCTCGGCTTTATCTTTTGACCCCATTTGATATTTTTTTTGTCACCTTGTTGTTTGTTGTTGTTGTTAGTTATGTGTAGTTAGCTATTTTGTCTGCATGTGTGTTTGTGTACCACATGCATACCTGGTGTTCTTGGATGTCCTCAGACCGTAGTAACTGTTGTTACCATCATGTGGGTGCTGGAATTGAACCTGGGTTCCTCTGAAAGAGCAGACAGTACTCTTAACCACTGAGCCATCTCTCCAGCCCTGATTCTTAATTTGAAAGGTTTTTTTCTTGTTTTTTTTTAATGTAATTTTTTTTCTTGTTTCCTGGGTGAATTTTCTAACTTACCTTTCCAAGGATGGTGGTGTTTTGCTTTGTTGTTGTTTAATTCATCTGTTAGTGTATGACGTGCAGGTGCCTGTGGAGGCCAGGAGAGGGCGTTGGAATTGCAGGCAATTTTGAATTGCCCAACATGGGAATTGAACTGGGGTCCTCTGGAAGAGCAGTGAGGGCTCTTAACTGCTGAACTACCTCTCCATCCCTGTTTTGTTATTGAGACGGGGTCTTATTCTATAGCTGAATATAATATATATATAATATATATAAGCAATAATGAGCTTGCCTAGAGGGTTCGTGTGGTCCAGGCTGCCCCCAAACTCACATCTTCCTGCACCAGTCTCGCAAAGGCCAGGGTTACAGCTGTGTGCCTCCACACCTGACTGGCTGCTGCTTTTGTGAGTTTGTCTTGGTAATTCTTTATTGCTGCTATAATGTTGTGGTTGCCAGAATTCTCGCCTGTCTCTCAGCGCCTGTGGTTCACCCTGCTAATGTGTCAAATTCCCCTCTTTCAGCAGTTGCTTTTTATCCCTGATGTTAGCCTTTCTTTAGACAAGAACAATCCTTGTTTCATATTCACATGAGGAGTAGACTCTAAGAAGCTCATGGGGAGGACTTGGTGTGCGTTCACTGCTGCGTGATCTTGTTGAGCTTATTGATAATGGTCCCCAGTGTTGTCTTCGGTTCCGCAAGGTCTGGTCAGATTTTTGAGAGCTCTTTCATCTCCTGTTCAGAAGGAAACCAGCATCGCCAAGCTGAGTAGGGACCCAGCAGGAACACTCACAGCATGCATCGCCCACCCCTGCTATTTAGAGCCGTACTCTAACTGATTGGGAGCACTCACAGCAAGCATCATCAATCTCTGCTGTTTAGAGTAGTGCTCTAGCTGGTGGGGAGCACTCACAGCGGACATCGCCCATCCCTGCTGTTTCAGAGAACTGCCCTAACTGGTGGGGAGCACCCACAGTGTGCATTACCCCTCATTGCTATATGAACAGTGCTCTAACTTGGACCGGTGTTTCCTGCTCCAGGGACATGTCCTTTACCTTTTCCAGAGAGTAAAACTAGGTTTTCAGTGCGGGTACCAAAGCATGTGGAGCTGAGAATGTGGATGCATTGCTGCTTCTCTAGTCCTTTCCTCAGCTCCCACCTCCCTCCAACCCATCACCGTTTTTTCCAGAGGTACCTGGTGCTGTTAATCCCCGAGCCCTTTGAAGATTCTGCAGAGTAAGCTCTGTGGGTCCTTGGCTTCTCTACCACCAGTTGAAGATCCAGCCGTCTCAGATGTGTTAAGTCAGTTATCATTACCCATCTGCTTCTCGGCCTCAAGTGTGTGTTGCTGCTTCCCCATGTGGTCTTCCTGCTCTTGTGTTTGGTGCCTTTTAAAAAGCTCCTAGAACGATAGCATTAGCGTTTGTGAGTGGTGAAAGGTGTGTGTTGAAGGCTGTTGTCTTCCCCAGATGTCCTGACATTATTTCTGGATCAAGCTCTTAGTGGGTATTGTGAAAGAGTTTTAAAATAGAGCGCAGTTTTGCTAAAGGCGCGTCCATCGTAATATTCATTAACCCTGTGTGTGAGACACATTGTTTACTTATTTAATTCTCATGTTTGTATGAGGAAAAGTGCTGAATAATCTTCATTTAATAGGTGAGGGAAATAAAGACTTAGACCAACTCTCATCCAAGAAACAGGGCATCCAATTCTAGCATCCAAGTGTCCTTAACCATAGAGTGTGCACCTTTTTACAATAGTGGACGTCAGCTCAGCTTGAGTTAAGGCTGGAGTCCAGCTGGGATGTGGCTTAGTGGTAGAGCCCTTGCCTGTGTGCCTGAGTTCTGCCCGAGAATTGAGAAACAAAGACAAGATAAACAAGTAAACAACAACAGCCGCAACAAAGAAAATGCTGCTGGTGTTCATGTATAAATACAGAAGCTTATGGCGGGCACATGTGTAAGTGGGAAGCCACTCTTTACATCCCCATTCACAATAACCTGTAGGTCCCTTAAGTCTGCCTCAGATCAAAGTTGGAGCTTTGGACCTTAGAGGTGGGGTGTAGGGTAGAAGTGGAGGGAATGGTTAGGCCCTGGAGCCTTGATGGCAGCTCCTTGGCCGTCTGTGGACTGTGGGAAGGTGCTCACAGTCTGTGGTGCCTGTGTGGCAAGAGCGACTGGTCAGTAAGGAATGGGAAGTCACCCTTTGCTCCCTCTGGTTAAAGCTGGAGGAACTGAAGACCCTGCAGCAGCAGTACTTACTGAGGAATCAGGAGGTCACTGAGCTACGGCCACTGAAGGCTCAGCTCCAGGAGTATCAAGAGCAGACAGAAACTGTGCAGAAGATGAAGGAGGAACTTAGGCGGGAAAGCCTGGCCTGGCAGCATGAGCTACATCAGCTCAGGTAGGACTTTTCTTGCATCTGCATTTTGACCCTTTACTATTATTGTATTTTAACATTTTATTTTAAAATAGTTGCTGCTTTATAGAATACTTTGGAAATAGTGAAAGAGCATGTATGTACACTTCACTTAGTTTCCTCCAGTGAAAGCATCCTATGTGACATGTACCTGTCACACCCAGCATCCTATGTGACATGTACCTGTCACACCCAGCATCCTATGTGACATGTTACATGTCACACCCAGCTGCTTTTATGCATAACAAAGAAATAGCTGGTGTTCATTAGAAGCTCCACTCTTTACCAGACTCGGGAAAATAAGTA
The DNA here is from genome assembly GCF_014885135.2 of Alexandromys fortis. NCBI lineage: Eukaryota > Metazoa > Chordata > Mammalia > Rodentia > Cricetidae > Alexandromys > Alexandromys fortis. The sequence goes on from NW_026068088.1 coordinate 2,643,005, forward strand.
AATAAAATAACAGCTAATGCCTATTACTTGATATTTAACCTGTGCCAGGCTTTGTGTTTGATGAGTGATGTGTGACGTCTCATTTAATCTTACAATAGTCCTAAGGAATAACTAGCTTATTCCTACTTTATTGAAGGAACTTGGCAAGACTGGCCTTTGCTTGGGTCTTGTACCTAGTATATGCAAGAACCAGAGTTCTAAGTCCTTCAGAGTCAACCCTGGTGTTGATTCTGCATTGGGGGTATGACTCAGGTTTCCAGTGCCCTACCTGGCCCTGCCATCCACATTCCGTATGTGCTGCTGTACACACTGACTCCCTGGTCTCACCATCCACATCTGTACATACTGTTGTACACACTGACGCCTGCAGTTCTGGACATCACTCTGCATTCATTCTGCTGTGTTTTCCTGCCAGTTTTGAATTGTGTTTCCCATTTGGAAACCTGGCTCTTCGCTCAGGTTCCAAATCCAATGGCAGCTCTTCTGTGAAGATCCTCCAGTCCTGCCATAGAAGCTCCTGCTCCAGTCCAGTCACAGCCTGCTCTTACCACCTTACTGGGAGCTTCCGCTGGTGGAATAAAGTTTACTCTGATATGTATTAGTTTTGCTACATTGCTAACATTGCATAAGAATGTTTTGAGTATGGAATTTTTCTTCCTTGTGCCATGAGTATTGGAGCATTTTTTTTGGTGTAGAATGGAAAAGAATGCCTGGGAACTTCATGAGAAGCAGATGAAGGAGCAGTACATTATGGCCATCGCAGATAAAGATGAACAGCTCAGTCATCTGCAGAGTCTCCTGAGGTCTTCCTCCCAAACCCAGAGTCTCTCCGCACAGTACCAGAGACAGGTGAGGATTATCCATGGAGTTTGCTACTCAGGGTGCCCTGATCCAAAAAAGCATCATCCTCCTATAACTCACTGCCCATCTGCAACTATAAGGCAAGCCTCCTCCTAACTTCTGGGCTGGACATGATTTCTTCTAGGGGGAGGAGTTAAGTATGAACCGTCTTAGGAAACAATGTCGGGGATGTTTGTTTCTTGTCAGGCATCCCCAGAAACATCAGTTTATGAGACAGAACTTCTCAGGGCTCAGCTCAATGACAGCTTAAAGGAAATTCACCAGAAGGAATTAAGAATTCAGCAGCTGAACAGTAAGGTACGTGTTTTGTACTAGACTGAAATTCAGTTTGTTTTTTTTTTTCTCCTCCTGGAGGTAAGATTCAGCACAGGCACCAGCTCCAGCAGAACTTAGGAACAGAAGTTATAAGAGTGAGTGTTTATTCCAGAGCAGAGGACACAGGCCTCATTCCCCTCACCCTTGGCCGGTCCTTGAGAGTGACTTGGGGAAACCCATGCAGAAACTTCACCCCATCTTATCACTGTTAGTAATGTGTCAGCATCTCCTCATGCATCTCCACCAGTCACTGTCTTCCTGCTGCTCTGACTGGTCCAAGTGTTCTCAGTGGCTCCTCCCAGTCCTGCCCTCTTCAGAGAAACCTAGAAAGGTAGTGTCTGCCAAAATTAGACATTATTCATGAGGTTAGTGGATAGTGAGTCCAGGGGTCTGTGAGAAGAGTTGTGAATGCCCGCGAATGTATGCACAGTGTGGGGTGGGTGCATCTTCTCACAGGAAGTCACGGAACACGGGCATTGAGGCTGCTGGGGGGGGGGGGGTGCTTGCCTTGCAATCCTGATGACTTCAGTTTCATCTCTGGATCCCACAGAGGAAAGATGAAATCAGTTCCTGAGCGTTCTTCTCTGTTCTCTACATGTGTGTTATAGAATGAGAATGCCTACACTCGTGCATGTGTATTACACACATGCACACACACACAAATACTAATAACATTGTGTTTCAAAATCATAAAAATCAGGAGTCTGTTTTCCCAGATGAGGAGAAAAGCCCACTTGCTCAAGGCTGTAGTCATTCTGAAGTCAGTGGTCATGTGTGTGACTAATGTGTTTACCACACATAGAAGGGACTCATTAGATGATAAATCCAACCAGCACTAGAATGTCAGAGACTCCACTGGCTTTGGATCCAAATGAATTGATGAACTAAATGGCTTAGTTTTGTTTGGTGGGGAGGGGTCTCCCCTCACCGACCTATTACAGAGGTTCTGCTCTGTGGCTGTGAAGACCCAGTGACTCCTTCCAGTCACACCTCAGTTCTTGTTCCTCTCTAAATGCTAGTCTGTGGCTCTGTTGAGGCTTCTCCTCCTGTGACAGCATTTTAAACTGAAACAGCTGTTTATAGGTGATGAAATAAATTATTTTGGTAGATGATAACAGCTGAAAAATTTAAATGTTTTATTGAAATAAAATGTAAATGGTTGTGTTTTACGCTTTTTTATGCTTAGCTCTTTTGGGGGCTCACCACCCAGCTCCCAGATAAATACACACACAGAGGCTTATTTTTACTTATAAAAGCCCAACCTTATCTTGACTTGTTTCTCTCCAGCTTTTCTTTTTTCTTTCTGGATTTTTCGAGACGGGGTTTCTCCGTAGCTTTTGGTTCCTGTCCTGGAACTAGCTCTTGTAGACCAGGTTGGCCTCGAACTCACAGAGATCCGCCTGCCTCTGCCTCCCGAGTGCTGGGACTAAAGGTGTGCGCCACCACCGCCTGGCTCTCCAGCTTTTCTTCCTACCTTTGGAAGGGCAGCCAATGCTCTTAACCATTGAGCTGTCTCTCCAGCCCTTCTCCAGCTTTTCTTTAACTGAAATTATTCTGACTACCTTTGCCTCTTGGCTTTTTCCTTTTCTTACTTCCGTATACCTTACTTTCACTCTTATTCCGTGTCTTGCTGCATAGCTGGGGAGCTGGCCTCTGCCATCCTCCTCTCCTTATTCTCTCTCCAGATTTCTCCTTCTATGTATTCTATCTGCCTGCCAGCCCTGCCTGTCCTTTCTTCTGCCTTGCTATTGGCCATTCATCGCTTTATTAGACCATCAGGTGTTTTAGACAGGCGCAGTATCACAGCTTCACGGAATTAAACAAATGCAGCATAAACAAAAGTCACACACCTTACAATAATATTCTACAACAGTTAACACAGAAAAGTAACAGATCTTTGGCATGGCAGGCTACATGTTCACAAAGAGATGTGTAACAAGCAGTCAGGATAGGAAGCCAGGATGTCCCACACCCCCACAAGTCCACCATTCCTCTTCCAGTCACAGGCACCAACTTGAGAACTAAGTGGCGCCATTTGCAGTATGAACATACTGCTATAGGCCATTGTCACTCGGGATAAGAAATAGTTCTCTTTAGAATCTGGCTGTGAGGAAGGCACCTCACTAGACCGCTCATCCACTAGTTAACAAGTGACTACCATTAGCCTGCTGAGAGTCTGGCCATAACTGAGGACACACATAAAACCTTAAGTCACGTGAGCTTAGTCTCACTCCCCGTAGGTCCCAGCTTCTCACTTGAGTGAGATGAAGTTGAGGGGCCGTCACACATGTTTCTTTCTAACCCTCTCTGACCTCGCTCCTTTGCTGAATGCTAAGGTGTTCTACACAGTTCTGCTGGCTTAGCTCAATGCCTCTGTGCAGTGTAGGAATGTGTTAGAAACCTTAAACGTGTCTAATGATATAGTGTTAGTCTAGTCTTAGTGGACTGAATTCAGTTAGCCTGTGCGTAAAGTAGAGGCAGAAGCTGAGGAGCCTAAGTCATCTGTGCCCTGCACACCTCTGTAGTGGCAGCCCCACAGCGGCCGTTCCTATGAGCAGTGGTTGCTCCAGTGAGACTCCATGGACACTGGGAGGCCGTGCCCCTGGATCCTATGCCTGCTCCTAACCCCAGAAACCAAGACAGAATGCAGACACCCAAGACGGGTTATGAGTGGCTGATTAGTGATCAACTGTTTGTCTTTGTAGTTCATAAGCCTTCGCTTCCAACAAGCTTATGGGTCTGCCCTCTGTTTCTAGACTTTCTAGATACAAAATGAGAAGACAGTTTTAAACACTAGGGAGATTTGTTTTGTTTGTGTTTACTTGTGTTTGGTGTGCCCTGGGCTGTTCATTCCAGCTAGGAACGCTTTTCCTGTGGTGGGAGAACGTGGTGTTAGTCCTCACCCTGGAGTTCCTATTGTACTCGGCCAGCCACCCTCAAATATCAGCTTCTCAAAAATTCACAGCCTTTTCTTCAGTAACACCTTTCTCCCCACACCACGCCTTCCCAGATTGGGCCACATCATAAAGCAGATGGGACTCAACACTTGAGACCCATACCTGTGAGCCTTTGTCTGGTGCCATGGCCTTGAGTAGTGTAAGCTTATTTCTTTTTTCCATTTGTAAAAAAATGAGGGGGGGTCCTTTCTCTGCTTCTATCAACGAAGATGGTATTTGTCCAAATGTTTTGTAAACTGAAACTCGATCTTCAGAGTCACAACCACACACATAGTCATCTGGAGCCACGTTCAGCTACAGAGCACGTTGTAATCATGTGTGCTATCTGTGTGTATCCAATGCGTTTTCCCAGATGTCTCTAGAAAACTGTTTTCTCTGAAGCATTGATGAACTTTCTTACACAAACACTTAGAAAAGAATCCTCAAGAGATCACAAGACTCCCAGCCAAATCCATCCATTCCCTGTGACCCAAGCCTTCTAGTGTCTCTGTGGTGGGTACTCAGGAGGACATCTCCATGGCTACCAATGTATCTGGCTGTTAATCTTGACTGAAGTTTAAACTGACGGTGCACAAGTGAGGAATCCCAATTCTGGTTCCAGAGGAGTCCAGTTCCAGTCAGCTGGTAGAAGCCACAGCAGCTAAATGTTTTCACTCATCGTAAGAAGGTTTCCTGATTTAGAAAGCAGAGGCTTAGACTGCTTGGCCAGGTAGTGGGCACCTGACACTGAACTTGTGCAGGGACAGCTCTGACCATGGCCTGTCCCTCGGGACCTAGAGGAAAGGTTGGCGTTGGGACTCTAATGTTTCCACTTGGTGAGCATTTGGGCTCCCACTTCCGCTTCTCAAGTCCACATAGACACATATGACTTCTGTCTGCTCTCTTGGAAGCATGTCCACCCAGTAATACTATCACACACATTTTTAAGTGTGAGCTTGCTCTTTGTCTATACTGAGTTCTAGGGCTTGTTATTCATTAGTAATTTAAGCATGGACCCAACCTTCTGCCCTCTGCTTACATTCCTGGAATAGCCTGTTCTACTGGAATTTTTGTTAGGGGGTTCTGTTTAATCGTTGTTCAGTTCATAGACCTTGGAACCAGTAAAAATAAACCAGTTTCCTGCTATTCTTCCAGAAGTAGTTTCCTTTCATGCCGAAACACTTAGGTATTTTTCCCTTTGAAGAAGCATACTGCGGTAGGATTCTAAGGTGGGTTCTGCACTGCAAATCAGGTCCTGCAAGTTCAGGCCAGTTGCCTAAGCACTGCTTCCGGTGACGTGGTCCTGGGGTGGGCCTCATCCTCTCCCTGCTGCAGTTCTCACAGCTGCTGGAGGAGAAGAACACCCTCTCCATCCAGCTCAGCGACGCCAGCCAGAGTCTCCGCGAGAACCAGCATCACTACAGTGACCTCTCCAAGCACTGCGCTGTCCTGGAGAAGCAGGTGCAGGAGCTGCAGGCGGTAAGGCAGCGGCGGGAAGTGCTCAGAGTGATAGCTAGGAACTGTTGCTTCCCTACACAGTAAAAGGCTCTCAGTTTGCACACACAGAAGGTGTCTGAAGAGCTTCCATCACAACTGCTCCGCTGTTGTTTTTTCTAGGGGCCACCAAATGTAGATGATGTTCCAGGAGCGCCCAGGAAATGAATGGAAAGAGAAAGAGGGATCCGGAAGCCACAGGGGAGCCACAGCCAAGGTAGAGGAGCAGGATTCTCCTCCACACATACACTGTGTGCAAAGAAATTGGGTGGTAGACAAGAGAAGGTGATGGGTGAATGTGATAAAAAGATCTTACCTACGTGTATGGAAAGATCATAATGAAACCTATTGTTGTGTATGGCCAGTGTATGCTATTTTAATGAAATTGGGTTGTAACCTTGGTGGAGCAGAATTCACCGTATACTCTTAGTGAGTCCTAGTATCTGACTAGCATCACAGAGTGATGTAAAGATTGAATGCAACAGTACCTGACAGATGTTGTGCAAGAAGTAAACAGTGCTTGTAACACAAGTGCACACATGCGGCACTACAAATGCTGGAGTTACAGCTGCTCCGACGGGCTCGCATCTCCCCATAGGTATTTTCCGTTGTAATTGTTCTGTAGCTGGACTTCTCTGTTAGTTTAGTTTTCCTATGTGGGGAATAGTGCTTCCAGCCTTGTGACGATGTGTTCGAGATCGTGTCCTACATCCAGTGATGCCCTTTGCCTGCCTTTCACCCTCCAGATTGTCTGAAGTCCAGCAGCAGCTCTGCAGCACGAAACAAGAAGTGAGTGAGTTAGAGAAGCTGCTAGAAGAAGAGCGAGACCAAAGATTGGCCATTGAGAACGCACTCTCCTTGGCCAAGGAGCAGATCAGAAGGTAAGGCGTGGGGAGGAGCTTTCTGCCCCCTTGTCACCCTCCCTGGCCTCGCTCCTGCACATTTCTGCGAAGGCTCAGGGTGAGTTAAGATCGTAATCTCCCCTTGACTTGATGTGGTCCTAGAGCAACTTGAGAGTCATCACCAAGAAGCAGGGTACCTGTGGGGTTTCAGAAGCCTGTGCTTTCCAGCGCAGTAGGTTGCAGGGGTTAGAAATGTTTTTCCCATCCATAGTACACAGGAAGCTTATATAAGGTGTCTTACTTCATCCCAGCAGTAACTATGTGAGGTACATGTTGGGTTCTTGTGTGTGTGCATGTTGGGGGCAGGGGGACAAAGTCAGAGGACAATGTTAGGTGTCTTGGTGTATCCCTTTCTGACATATTCCCCTGAGACAGAGTTTCTCATTGAATTTGGCACTTGCTGTTTTTCAGTGACCATCCTCCTGCCTCTGTCTTCTCCCGAGCCCTGGGGACTGCAGGTGCACACAATCAGGCAGCTCTCACATGGCTGCCGGGGTGGGAATGCAGGTCCTCAGGCTTACAAAGCAAGCGCTCTTCCCCTGAGCCATCTCCACGACCCCAGTGTCAGAGTCTTTCGAGGACCAAATGAATGCAATTCTCATCACCTGTCTGATACCCAGACCTTTGTTTCTTTGTTTTTGACGCAAGGTCTTTCTACTTAGCTCTGGCTGGACTGAAACCTGATTTGTAGACCAGGCTGGCCTTGAAGTCACAGAAATCCACCTGCCTCTGCCTCCCAGTGCTGTGATGAAAAGTGTATGCCACCACACCTAGATAGGCCAATTGAAATTTTAAAGATTGTAACCTAAGGGAAAATAGAAGACCACTTAAGAAAGAGTGTGGCTTGATGTATTGGCAATGCACTGCCTAACCCTGAACTTCCCTTTGCCAGTCACCGGCTTTTGCCCAGCTAGGAGGGCATGGACGTGTGTGATACTGTGGGCCCTCTACCCTGAGTGTGATTGGAAGGACACAGCTGGGTACTGTTGTTACTTATTCCACATCAAGGAAACCGGAAGTCACTGTGTGTGAAAAGGTAGTAAGGCTACAAATGTTCTGTTGCTGGAATCCCCTTTACGTGGAAAGAAACAGCAGGCACCACCATGTGTGTAAGGGAGTCACTGTGTCTGCCGTCTCCTCCCTCAGAATAAACGGCACTGGGGGTGTTTCTGCCTTCTTGCAATGCCTTCACCAGGGAGCAGGTCTAAGCTGAGATTTCCTTCTTTCCCACCAGCATATATACAGCTTTTTGTTTCACACACCGTCTAGGTAGCCTTGAGGGTAGGCTCTAAGGGAACAAAGTGCAGCTTGGGTAGTGGCCTTGCAGAGACTTTCAGACCTATTTGTTCATGGCAGTTTCTCTGCCACTTGTGAGAAACCTGGTCCATGGGGAGGCTCTGGACCACTTGAGACAGCTTAGTCAGGATGAGTCTGGAGCCTGTGTCTGGACCACGGTAACCTAAGATTAGCCCCTCCCCCTTTCCTTCTGACTGAGAGCAGAATGGAGGCCAGGTGTTGGTCATGCACGCCTTTAATCCCAGCACTTGGGAAGCAGAGGCAGGTGGATCTCTGTGAGTTCGAGACCAGCCAGGTCGACAGAGCAAGTTCCAGGACAGATTCCATAGCTACATAGAGAAAACCTGTCTCAAAAACCAAACCAAAACTACAACAACAACAACAACAAAACCCAGAATGGAGAGCAGGGCGACTAAGTACGGCCCACCTGGACCAGGTTCAGATCAAGGCGTTTCCTCTCTGCTGAAGAAGAGAGCGGCCCACAGAGAAGTGTCCAGTTGATGGAGATTCCCAGTGTGGGGAAGAAACAGGAAGAGGAAAGGGGCTTTGCATGCTCCCCACTCCAGTTAAAACGTCTGCCCTGTAGGCAGATGAGTGGCAAATGAGCCCTGGGAAGTAGAGCCAGGAGAATCGTAAGTTCAAAGCCAGTCTGGGCTACATAGTAAGCCCCTTTCTCAAAAACAAACAAAAGACCAGGGTGGGGTGGAGAAGGAAGGGGAGAGAGAAATGAGTGAGTTTCTGAATGAAATGTGGTATGGGGGGGGAGAACATGAGGATAAAGGCATTGGGTTCTAGTTCTGTTGATTGTTAGTCGTTCTTCCACGGGGAAAACACTAACCAGCTTCCCAGCCGGAAGCACCCAAGCCAGCATCCTGAAGAGGCAGTTCCGTTACTACTGTGTGGCCTGGCCTATGGGAGAAATCTCTGCTGCCAGTCCCCTAGTCCACTTTCCCAGAATGGCTGGGAAGATTCTCATGCAGGGAGACATGTGCTGTATCTTTCTCTCAACACAGACTGGAGCAGAGCGAATGGGATTCGGCCCGGACTCCTATCATTAGTGCCTGTGGCTCTCAGGAGACGTCAGTGTTGATAGACATCCCAGGCAGCAGCTGCCGTAGGGTAAGAGGGAAGTTTGGACGCAGGGAGAGCTCTGTGGTGGGACCGGGCTGAGGTACAGAGATGGGCAGTGGTATTGGTGGTCGGCCACTGAGGAAACTTTCTCCCCGATCCCCCTCCGCTGTGAGATGGGATCAGTTGGCTGAGATGCAGAATTACTGGTGAAGAGACAGCCTACAAATGGAGCTGACTTCCTCATGTTGTTGTTGTTTTGTTTGTTTCAGACCCGGAGTGGCGCTGGATGGAAGCGGGTTCTGCGTTCACTCTGCCATTCCCGGACCCGAGTGCCACTGCTTGCAACCATCTACTTCCTGATGGTTCACGTCCTCCTCATCCTGTGTTTCACAGGTCATCTATAAACTCCTCACTCGACCACAGCTCTCAGAACTTGTAATTCCTTCATCTCTAATGTCAGAATTGTAGTTTTTAGAACAGCCTCCCCACTTCCAGCCCATCTGCATCTCCTTGGAAAGTTCTCATAACAACAGAGGTGGCTGTGAGGACAGGTTAGAACGCAAGGCCTGGTGCATCCTGTTTTCTGGATGTCCCTCCATAGGAGTCCTGAAGCCACTCGGGAGCTGGAGCATCACAACGTCTAGCCTCAAGAACCCCTGAGCTACAGCACGCGGGTGGGAGTTATTCTGTCTTCAACGCCATTGTCACCCGGCTCTGCGAACAGGGCTGAGGCAATGGGAAGAGAAGACAAAACAGCTGATCCAGACCTGAGAGCAGAGGTCACGAGTGACACCACTGTGCCTGTCCTCCCCTTGCTCACCGCCGGCTTTCTCATCGTGGACATGATGTCTTCCCTTCTGTGCTCGTCACCTGAAGAAGGGAGAGGACTGGTGGCTCACTGATCAGCTCTACTTCTATGGCGATTACATTTTAGTCACAACATCCCAAGGACTTTCCTGAACTATTGTAAATTAATAAAGTGTTATTTTCGGAATGAAGATTTGTGTGAGGCCGTCTGTCAGCACCGTTGTTATGTACCTGTGTCTGCACTCTGGAGAGTGGAGGGTGGAGGGATGGTTCCTGGAGTACTAAAGTCCTGAAAATCCTCCCTTCTCACTGACCAGCTTCAGAAGGCTGTGAGCATCCTTCTAGCCTCAGCTGCTGGAGCCAAAGCAGACGAGGTGGGGGAAGAAATCCATCCCGAGACTGAGTTAAAGGAGCAGGGTGCCGGGGTGAAGTCCTGAAGCCGTGTGTATAGTTCTGAGAGAACACTGGAAAAGGTTAGGCACCTGACTGCACTGAGAAGACTGAGACAGGAGACGATAAGTTTGGGGTCAGTCTTGTCCGTATAGTAAGTTCAAGATAGCCTGCGCTACATAGCGGCACTCTGTCTCAGGAGAAAACAGCACAACAGCAAATCAGTCTCCTAGGACACTCAGTGTAGGTGTATTGTAGCGCATGAAGGTCGGGTGGGTGTAATCACGCTTTTGTATGAAGTTGCCACTTGGGAAAAGCTGGCCAGCTATCTCAATGTACAAGTGGATTTCGAACTTGATCTCTTTGGTTTCAAAGCTATTCCTGCATGCTACACTCCACTCAAGGGACGAATGGGGGATATCTGTAAGGGGGAAAGAGTTTTCTTGGGCTCATCTCTAAAGTCCTACAGTTTCTCTGGAGAACTGCATTGCCACATGATGTGTTACAATGTCTGTTCTGATACTCTAATTCTGACACTGGATTAGAATTCCAAGTTAGCTAAAAGATTTCCCCTTTCTACATTTTTCTCTACTTTAAAACAGCTTTAGCAGAACAAATAAAATGCCCCAAGGTTAGCGTCCACTTGGAAGGGACCTTAGGAGTTTTCTGTTCTCCTGCAGAAATGCCTCTGTTCTACTGCTGAGATGCTCTCTTCAGTGCAAGACTGGTGAAACCAGTCTGAGCCCCTTTCTGGTTTCATTATCTCTAAGCCAATCAGGTCACAATTCCACAGCCCACCAAGATCAGAAGAGCCTGGGTCAGATTCAATAACTGGAATTCAATTAAATTCAATAAAGTCTTAGAATGATCTTGAGACTTTCTGTGCATCCTCTTTGTCACTGAGGGCCCCAGGCTGCCAGAGGAGTCCCCCTGGGGGATTATTTGTAAAGCAGCCACAGTATAGGCCTCCAACCTCTCAGTGGTCTTCCCCTCAGAAAGGGTCTATTTCATTGGCCCAAACAAGTCACCTGGGCACGTCTGACTTGAAGACAGAAGGGAAGGGCCACAGCTCTTAACAGCATGGAGTGTGTCAGAGTTCACAGCTTCTTGGAGGAATTCGTCTGGAGTCAGACTTCTGTCAGTGAGCTCAGGCTCCACACAGTTTCCCAACAACCTAGAACTTTCTCCCTCCTTTCCCAGGACTTATCCTTTTGACATCAGTTCTGTGTGACCTCATCGTAAGTGCTACAGGTAAGAAGAGGTGCTTTTAAGGCTTGCCCTTCAAGATTCACATACAGACCATCTCCCAGGAAGCCTCTCTTGATTGCTCCAGCCCACATCCAATGTTGTTTTTGTTTTCCTCCCTCAGACCAGACCTTTACAACAGTGCTGTAGCCCAGGCTACACCCGAGTGCTGGGATCACAGATGTTTGCCACCACAGCCCCCTGGCTTGTTCTGAATTCCTTTACTGTCCTAGGTGCAACTGTCCTACGTAGGACACAGAGTGGTCCTAGAGCATTCTTGAACGTGTCTTAACTGCTAGGGATGTGGCTCAGATGTGGTCATTTTTATAACTATCCCATGACCTGAACAAACTTTTCAAAATACTGGACACAGAAATGCTTCACCCTTTTAAGTACCTAAACCTTAAGGAACAGCAGGAAGTAGCCATGAGGACAGTGTGGCAGGAAATGGCAGAAAACCTGGAAACAGAACTGAAGCCGCTGCTCAGTTTCTTGCCCTGAAGTGGCAGCAGCTGGTGGGGGTGCCGGGTGTGGATTTAAGGAGCTGGAGCTAGGAGCTGGGACAAACAGGGGTGATGGTGGGTACTCAGAGCTCTGGGGGACTTGGGGAGCACAGGGAAGTGTGGAAGAGAAATCCACATAGCACTTAGTTCTTGTTGAGGGAAGACCTTGCTAATTGGTGCTGAACTTGTGATGTCTTTCAGCCATTTTAGATTCCTCTGTTGAGAGTTCTCTGTTTCATCGGTACTCCAATTTTTTTATTGGATTATGTGTTCTTTTGGTGACCAATTTCTTGAGTTCTTTGTATATTTCGAATCTGTCTGAGTGGGGTTAGTGAAGATCTTTTCCCATTCTGTAGGCTGTCGTTTTGTTTTGTTGACCGTGTCCTTTGCTTTACAGAAGCTTTTCAGTTTCAGGGGGGGTTGTGTTAAGAATCTCTTGGATTTAATGTTTTCTTTGACCAATGAGTATTTCCTCTATAGTATCTTCAGTGCTTGAGATTCTTTTATCTCTTGTATTCTGTGGGTTATACTTGTCTCTGTAGTTCCTGTTTGTTTACCCAGATTTTCCATTTCCTGAGTTCCCTCAGTTTGTGTTTTTCTTAATTACCTCTATTTCAGTCTTCAAGTCTTTAACTGTTTCCTTCACCTGTTTTTTTTTTCTTTGTTTTCTTGCGTTTCTTTGAGGGATTCATTAATTTTACAACTTTTTGTTTGTCTTCTCTTCCATTTCTTTAAGCGAGTTTTTCTCTTCCTGTTTAAAGGTCTCCATTATTTTCATAAAGTTACGTTTAAAGTGGTTTTCTTCTACTTATTCTAGGTTAGGATGATCAAGTCTTCCTTCTGTGTGTCTACTGGGTTATGGTGTTATTGCATTGCTTTTTAGGATGTTGGAATTCTTGCATTGGCGACGACCCATCTTTTCTTCAAATGAGGCCAGCAGTGTCTTGGCATCTTGGTCCAATCCTTGCTGTGGCTGTCTCTTAGGTCTCCGCAGTATTGGAGCAAGCTGTGTTTCAGGGTTCCACGGAGCTCGCAGGTTCTTAGGTCCCCTCAGTATTGGAGCAAATTGTGTTTCAAGGTTCCACAAAGCTCACAGGCAAATTGGCAGGTTTGGGGGCAGGGTGCATTAGGGAGGAATACTCCCTGCTTGCTGGCTAGAAAAGCTGAGGGAGTTGGGGAGGGCCCCTGGGTTTTGTCCCACTGGGGAGGTCCCAGACAGTGAGACATCCAGCTGTCGGGCCCTGTGGCTGCTGACTCACCTCTTAGATCCCCTCAGTATTGGAGCAGTCTGTGTTCCAAGGATCTACTGAGCTTTCAGGCAAACAGGTGGGTATGGGAGTGGGGTGGGGTGGGGGCTAGCTCAGCCACCAAGAGTTGGGTTCTTAGGATCGGAAGCAATTCCTCCACAAAGGCCTTGGCACTAGACCATTACCAGCTCTCCAAAGCATATTCCATGTTGTGGTTCCCCAGCTCGCCAAAGCTCTCAGTTCATCATCTCCCTGCAGCAAAAACTTCACTGCAGCACACAAAACTACTGGTGCCAGTTCCTCTGTAAAGCCAAGTCTGAACCCAAAATATATTTCTTAAAAGTATTCTTTCAAGAAGGTATCCATTTATTTATTTTTATTTTTTATTCTTTGCTCTGCTGGCTAGTTTTATGTCAACTTGATACAAGCTAGAATGATCTGAAAGAAGGAACCACAAATGAGAAAATCCCTCCGGTGTAGTAATGAGGTGAGCAGGCCTGCTTTTCGTCCCACATGGCTCCCGCATGGCTAGCTTAGCCCCAGAAAAAACAACACACAAACTGTATTCATTTAAACACTGTCTGGCCCATTATATCTAACCTCTTCTTGGCTAACTCTCATATCTTGCTTTAACCCATATCAAGTAATCTGTGTATCACCACAGGGTCGTGGCTACTGGGAAGATTCTAACCAGGGTTCTATTAAAAAAAAAAAAGGCAGACTGGCCAGACTATGGTGGCATTCATCTTTAATCCTAGCACCTAAGAGGCAGAAGCAGGGAAATCTCTGAGTTTGAGACCAGCCTAGTCTACAGAGCTAGTGCCAGGACAACTAGGGCCATAAAGAGAAACCTTGTCTCAGAAAGTAAATAGAAAGAAAGAAAGAAAGAAAGAAAGAAAGAAAGAAAGAAAGAAAGAAAGAAAGAAAGAAAGAAAGGAGAGAGAGAGAGAGAGAGAGAGAGAGAGAGAGAGAGAGAGAGAGAGAAAGAAAAAGGAAAAA
>NW_026068088.1:2661286-2662455 GCF_014885135.2 Alexandromys fortis
CTGGGTGGGGAGCACCTTCTGGTCAACTCACTAAGTGACAGCATCACTACTGACAAAATTGTCATGGGTCCTGTAGTGGGGTAGGAAGACAAATTAAGAAAAAGACAGAGTCTTAATCTAGCCTTCAACTCGTGTAGCAGAGAATTACCTCTGCCAGCCGAGCAGGGGCAGCACACCTTTAATCCCAGCACTTGGGAGGCAGAGGCAGGTGGATCTCTGTGAGTTCAAGGCCTGAATGATCTGCAAAAAAAGAAAAAGTGCCCTGTGCCACTGTCTGGGAACTTAATACAGTGGAATGTTGCTGATAGCTCCACGATCTGATGTTCCCGATGCTGTCTATACACTGTTTCATTTTACGTATAAATGCTTTGATTTTTGTCACTTCCAAATTTATTATTAAAAGGCGTTTCTTGTGCATTTTTAGGAAATTGATTTTTTTGCTGCGTGGCGGTGGCACACATTTTAATCCCAGCACTTGGAAAGCAGAGGCAGGTGTATCTCTGATTTGGAGGTCAGCCTTGTCTACAGAGTGAGTTCCAGGATAGCCAGGGCTGTTGTTGCACAGAGAAACCCTATCTCAGGGGAAAAAATTGATTTTTCATGAGTAATTTGGAATCTTCTTCTGAGCCCATGCTTTGAATACTGGTAAATCCTAATATAGAACTTCCTTCATATAGCAATGCCATTTTCACTGAAGAGCAACAAGAAGTCTGTCTTAAGGTCTGTGATAAAGATACACCACTAATTTATGCAAATCATTTTTTATTGTGTGTAATTCTCTATTCAGTAACATACCATGACTATTTCTTTATGGGTTTAAACTCTTTAGTTTTTTCACATTAATTTTATCTTGGGGCGGGGGATGTACCTACCCATGCCACAGAATGAATTTTGAAGTCCAAGAACAACCTGTAGGAATGTGTTCTGTCCTATGCAGGTCCCAGGGACACATTTTAGGTCATCAGGCTTAGCAGCAATACCTTAACCCACTGAGCCAAAGAAGGGGATTTAATCCATGCTTTTTCCCAAATTCAATTAGGAAAAGAGTGCGTCTCTTGAGCTGATCCTAGCCTCGCTTCATCTCACCTATCCAAATTTAATTTTTTTGGTCGGAATTTCAGATATGCCCCTTACTGATCTTGCACCTTGCAATGTAATCAAATACACCA
>NW_026068088.1:2664841-2672665 GCF_014885135.2 Alexandromys fortis
AAAAAAAAAAAACCTGGCCAGCACATCTCAAAAGGAAAGTGAAGTGTCAGACTTTTTGTTCACTTGTTACATAAGCCTGGAGAAATAAAAACATCCTCCTGCAATACAGAGTACACGAAAACATAAGATCTCAACAGCCTGGACACTTGCTTCCACATCAGTTACAGATCTTTCAAAATAATTTAACTTCATTTTATGTGCGTTGGTGTGAAGGTGTCAGACTCCCCTGGAACTGGGAGTTACAGAATTGTGAGCAGCCATGTGGATACTGGGAATTGAACCCAGGTTCTCTGTGAGCAGTCAGTGCTCTTAACCACTGAGTCAATTCTCGTCGAAAACACAACTTTACTAATGTCTGCTGAATCAAACACACCGGTGTATGTTAGTCTGTAAAATATGCCACGCAGCTTTTCGTTCTCCTCTGATGTCACAGACATCTGCTTTGATGATGTTTCTTTTTGTAAACTTCAGGTCCTTTAATGTGTCCTCAAATAAGATACTTTATGTTGAGACAATTGTTTTTAATAGTTATCAGTTCTGATTTCAGCGAACTATGTGAAAGAATTTCTATGAATTTTCTTTTGTAATCAAGCATCCATTACTATCCCAGATGTATATTCCTCATTCACTACTTATGAAAAATTTACTATGTGCAAAGCATTCATCCATGGCCTGGCAGAGTGCGTTTAAATACAAAGAATCAATAGTCATTCCCAATCAAGTGTAGGAACACTCTTGAGAAAGGGCACACAATGGCGAAAAATGTCATAAGGTAGGAAATACCCAACCGGTGAAACAAAAGGAGATGTCTACAGGAAAATATACTTTTTACAAGTAGTAGTTTAACTTTATACCCATGGTGCTGACTATAAGAGCAATTGTTCTGCATCCCGAAACTTTTCCCTGTCAGTATCTTCTATATTTTCACTGGAGAAAAAAAAAGATATTTCTGAATTTAGTCATTATGTCACTAAACTCACAATCAACCATATGAATTTTTTTCTTTTTTGGTTTTTTCGAGACAGGGTTTCTCTGTGGCTTTGGAGTCTGTCCTGGAACTAGCTCTGTAGACCAGGCTGGTCTGCCTCCTGAGTGCTGGGATTAAAGGCGTGCGCCACCATCGCCCGGCATTTTTTTTTAAATATTTATTTATTATGTATACAACTTTCTGCCTCCATTTATAGCCACACGCCAGAGGAGGGTGCCAGATCTCTTTACAGATGGTTGTGAGCCACCATGTGGTTGCTGGGAATTGAACTCAGGACCTTTGGAAGAGCAGGCAGTGCTCTTAACCACTGAGCCATCTNTGGTTGTGAGCCACCATGTGGTTGCTGGGAATTGAACTCAGGACCTTTGGAAGAGCAGGCAGTGCTCTTAACCACTGAGCCATCTCTCCAGCCCAACCATATGAATTTCATTTAAACCTTTGTTATACTTGTCTGACTATATATAATTTCAGTAGTACAGGTGAGAGATACTTGGGGACAAGGGGGGTCAATTCATCTATCTGAAGATGCAAATTAATAGCAATTGATATATGAGCAGGAACCATTTAAAAGTATTGCTGATGAGGACACGAAGGGAGGATGCTCCAATACAAAAGGCTTGCCCAGCCACAGCCACTAAAAGCCAGCAGAGGCTTCCTGGGCACAGAAATGCTGCATGGGCATGAGAACACACTGGGAAAGCTCTCCTCTGGACAGCACCATCTAAGAATGATGACAATGGAGCAAAGTAACCCATCAAACCTTGATCTTGCCATACATTATTATCCATCCGAAACCTGATACACAACAAACACTAAACAAACATGACTTGCTTTTATTTGACCTAAAGGAAAATAGACATTTCTGATTACTCTTAGTTGAAAACATTCTATACTAATAATCCTTCTTACCTCAAGCCTTCAGATAATCTCTTATCCAACAGTAATTTGAAACTTTAGATAGTTTTAAGGTTTTTTTTTTTTTTGCTTTGTTTTGTTTCTTGTTTGCCAACACAAGGTGTCTCTGTGTAGCCTTGGCAGTCCTGGAGCTTGCTAGGTAGACCAGATTGGCCTTGAACTCAGAGACCCACCTGCTTCCATCTCCCAAATCTTGGGATTAAAGATGTGCGCCACCACTGACCAGCCAAGGTTTGGGTTTATCTGTGTTGAGTGCTTACTCACAAGTATGCATATACACCGTGGTGTCCCTGGTACCAGAAGAAGCCAGAAGGTGATTCTGGAATCCCAGGAACTGAAGCTACCAGCAACTGTGACCACTTGATATAGGTGCTGGATCCAGACTCCTGTCCTCTTTAAGAGCAATACTTCTTATAACTGTAAGATGATCTCTCTTTTTCATTGTTTGCTTTTCGAAACAGGGTTTCTCAGTAGCTGTGGAACCAGTCCTGGAACTCACTCTGTAGACCAGGCTGGCCTAGAACTCAGAGATTCACCCGCCTCTTCCTCCCTAAATGATGAGATTAAAGGTGTGCACCACCACTGCCCAGTTATAACTGAAGATCTCATAACAGAAGAATCATCTCTCCAGCTCATCTCTAGCAATTTGATATTTTAAAAATGTTAAATATCAGCCAGGTAGAAGCAGATGGATCTCTGAGTTCAAGGCCAGCCTGGTCTACAAAGTGAGTTTCAGGACAGATAGGACCGTTGCACAAAGAAATCCTGCCTTGAAGGAAAAAAAAAATTAAAATAAATAAATGAATAAAAAGTTAAGTATCTATTTTATTAAACATTATCCTAATGTCTTAGTACTCATTCTTATAACTTTCCTAACAATAAAGAATATTATAGAGTATCATTTACATTATAGCCAACATAGAACACTTAGTCACACCTAATCCCAAATTACTTTTAAATATTTTTGGATGATGGGAAAAGGTAAGTCAAAGTATTTCCCAACTATGCAGATACTTAATCTGTTTGCTTCAAACAAAGGGAAACGGCTCTACTGATATGAGATTTCAAATGAAACTGCAAATAAGCAAATTTTGGAATGTAGGAGGCAGCACACAGGTGTGTATCCTGAAAGGAAACAATACCCCTCTCAAAGAGCAACTCCTTTTTTTTACTGTACATTACTGAGCAGAATTTCCAACTAAGTCAAAAGCTTTAGCCTCTAAATATACCTAAAATGGTTTGCTTATTGGTGTGACAATTTTCACAAAATTAATCAGAGATAAAATAAATCTTAAAGAAACCCAAGGCAAACCTGTTTTACAATGCGGCCCCACATCTGGGGTCAGACAGCTGAAATGTTTATTTCGCACTACAGAAATCAAAGTTGCCGGTAGGTAGTCATGTACAACAGAGAGTTTGGTTGACAAATTATACTTACATATGTTTTCTTAGGCATAATCAGCAGCAACTGGAATAATTCAGATTTATTTATGGGACAGTAAGGCTGAAAAATACCCAGAGTCCACTAGCTTTGTCTGGTACACGGAAGAACCACCCTAGCGCAACAGTTTCCAGGAGGGACGACTGATGAGGGCATCAGGAAAGTGGCTTTGACTGGTGAGAACCAAGTGTTCCACAGACAACTGTGTCTCCGAAATCCTTTTCTTTATATTCGGAATCTGTACTTTCTGGGTTATTTCTCCACCCAATCATATTTACCTGTTGGTCCTTCAGGTACCCAATACCTTTACATCTCAAATTCTCTGAATGCCATTGTTTGAAGACCAAAGTTCTCAGTATAGAAGTCTGAGGGAAGACAGGGAAAGGTAAAGAGAACAAAGCCACTTTGCCCGATCGCTGTCTAAACCCTAGAGCTTGTTGTGCTGTAGATACTAACATGCTTCTGTAGTGACACCTTTCTGATAAGAATATCAAAAGATTAAACTACATCAACAGACTCTGCCAGATGAACTGAAAATAGGATTTGTACCCTAACATTCCACTTGTATTAAAACATCAGTCTGCTGCTTAAGGACTTGTTTCCAGAACATCCGAATTTGCTGGGTTAACTTTAGCCAACTCCAATCTTTACATTTAATCATTTTACTATAAAAACAAAGTTCAAGATATTTAAGGTTCATGAACTTCTTGGGTCAAGCTGAAGATAAATCTTCTGTTTTAGATAAAACAGATTGCACTGGCTACTGGACCTGACGTCACTGGGTAACCCTAAAATTGCCTCAAAAGTTCCAGCTGTATGCCCTTGGTAAGGTAGGGTGACAACTCTGTGTGCTTTGTATCTCTTTTCATCCAAACTCGCAAAGATTTTAACTATCCAATAAAGGTACATAATTTAAAACATTCTACAGAAATAACATTACCAGTAATTTACAATAAAAAAAAATCAGCCACGAAAAAGCCAAAGCTAAAAACAAGATTTTTACTATGAATCAGTGCTTCTATTAACCTTCTGAAAGAAGTGATATTTTAATGTGATGTAAAGGCAACATTGAAAGTTCATCTTTAAATTAACCACCTAATTTATCCCTAAAATTACAAAGAATCAGTCTTGTACAGGTCAAGTTCAGTAAACTAACATGTTCTCTCAGCACAAAGCAGCACTAGAAAACAACAGGACAGATGGGAGCTGACTAGTTTTGTAGTGCCTGCTCCATCAGTGACAGACATCAGAAGATATCCATCCCAGAGCACAGACACATTTAAAGACTAGGGCAAGAATGCATCACACTCTTAGCTGATAAATGTCCTTTGACTCTGGAACTTCCTAGTTTGAATGAAATGAATTTATCAAAGTAAATAGGGTCATGTAAATTGGCTGCTTAAATAACATCATGATGAGGTATGGAAGTTCTAAATATCCCTTACATTCAGCAGGATTCACCAGAGATGTGCAACAGCTTGTCAGGGGCAACTCCCAGATAGCTTCTATACTTTGGGGTTACAATGAGTTCTAGAAGAGTAGTCTAAAAAGATTTAGAAGGGTATGCTCTGAAACAGACGTGAGCATCTTTTCCTTCAGAATTCATTTTGAACAGAACATCATCAAGGAAAGCTCTTCTCTGATAGTGTGTCCCAACATTGAGCCAAAATGGCCAACTAGCACCGAGAAGTCGCATTGAACTCGTTTGCAGTTCTCTTGGCAATTAAGCTTTCTTTGTTTTTTTCCCCTTCTAGTCCAAGCACAAATGTGGATCAGTGAACACAGTACTGGAAGCGCCATTTGCAGGTACATTACAGTCATCATTAAATAAGCAGGAGGTGGGCACTGTTTTTACTTGGGGAGGTAGGGTAATTATAGTAGGAGATGAAATAAAACCAGGGAACGCTGAGGTTTTTAGAAAAAGATCACTGCCCTTTTAGTCTAGAGGTCATATTGAGGAGACTGCTACGCTTCTAAAGATAAGGTTGCTGCATTGCAGGATCATGTATGCAGCATGAATGCATTAGAATCGAGCTGCACTTGACCAAGGAAAAAAAGTCCCTAAGTAACATTTATATCTGTGTTATCTGCCAGTCACATAGAGGAAAAGCACCTAGGGTGAACTCCAATTACCAGGACCTTGATCAGGACCACAAAGCCTGAGTATCTTTTTTAATGCAGAAACACAGCCTCTCGTCACACTGGTTTAGAAAAAGTGATGGGTTCTGTGTTCTTCTGACTCCTTAATCGAATTTTAGAACATGGTTTTGCTAAGGACTTTTATCTTCATACCGGTGTTAAAACTCAACTACTTCCAAATCCTAAGAGACATAAAACCAAAGAGAAGCCATACACATTAATCTGTGCTCCTCTCCTTTCTGCTTTAAGGGAATCTGCCAAGTCAGTATCACATTTAAAAGTCAGAGTGTTAATTCTTCAGCATTCCTGACAACTAGAAGCACATTCACTGAAGGCTGAAGGTGAGGGAGGGATGGTTTAACTTTAATATCTGAAGAATGACTCCATTAGAGGAAAGAAAACCATCCCATCTCAATAAGGATTAATGCAAATTTGGCTAGAAAAAGCCACCAGGTACTCCAAGGGTGGGTTCACTGAGGAAGAACTCGAGAAGAGTACTCTGATGTATACACAAGTCTAAGTATCTCCCTTGTCCAAGCAGTTGTGTAAAATTCAAGATAAAGGTTTTAGTTTTATCTTTTAATGTCATTTTCCCCACTTTACGGAATGAGGGAAGAGTCCTCTTTTTTCCCCCACAAAAAAGGGAGCCACAAATATATGTGTATATATTCCCATGACTCTAATATAAGTGCGGATCTCCAAAGCTTAGGGATTTTTCCATAAGAGAGTGGGCCGTTCTGGTTACCCTTGTAATAAAAGGGTATTCCACCACAGAGAGCCAGAGGTTTTCCAGATGTGTGTAAGAGAGCAGGTGCGCAAGGCAAGCAAATGAGCGCAAACAGTATTATGGAAAACATTTGAGAAATTAGCTCCATGAGGACTGTGGGCTCCACAAGAGGACTTGACTGGGTAGCCTGGTCTGACACAGGAACAAGAAAGCAGAGGATTGCTTCAAAGCTGGAAACCTTCCATAGGAGCCTCACACTGCTGGAAGATGTACTGCTGCTGGCTAAGGTCAACCTGGGGAGTGATGCTGCTGTCCTCATCTTCGGTCCCAAAGTAATGCTCAATAAGATCAAAGGCCTTTTGATAGATCTCCTGGTTTTCATGACTCTGCAAGAACTCTATTTTATCCAGACCTAAAATGAAGAATAAAAAATTGTTCTTGAAAATCCCAGTAACTACATTTTCAAATCTACTTTGATGTAAACATTCTCACATTATCTTGTATTGCACAGCTGTACAGAAGTGATTACTACTATTACATCTGAATGTTAATATTATAAATTAACATCTTAGTAACAATTTCTCTAACAGTCACTTTATCACCCAGTACCTACTATAGTTACGTCTTTTGATGACTATGTCTATTTCCTAAATCTTAGCCAGAAGCTGCTCCAGTCAAAGCATCTTACCATATGCTTCTTCAATCAAAGCACAGTAAGGGTTAATGCCTGAGCCATTTCTTTTGGCTTCTTGTTCTCCAAGCCTCAGGATGTTTTCCAAGCCATTGAGGGCAACCTGTACAATCTTTGAGTCCATGACAGTGAGGAGATCACAGAGTGGCTTGATACAACCAAGTTCTACTAGGTACCTGAATCAATAAAAAAAGCACAATTTAGTAATAAAAAATAATTCTGTTAGACTTTCATCAAACTGTGAAGCATCATCTTCATGCTTATAGAAATAAAAATAAACTGTCAACTATAGTACTTTAGGGCGGAAAGAATTTATTTGGCTTACACATCCCGATTATAGCCCATTACTGAGGGAGACTACTTTAGGATGCTTCTGCACACTATAAATATGTATTGTTTGTTTCCACTGGTTAACATTAAAAGCTGTTTGACCAATGCATAGTGAGGCAGGACAGGGTTAGGAAGAACAATCAAACTGAGGACTCAGGTGGGGAGGAAGGAATAGAGAGAGAGACACAAGCCCGCCCAAGAAACAACGTGCCAGCAGACCAGTAAAAGTCATAGCCACACGACAATACATAGATTAACATGCATTAACACATATTAATAATTAATTAAAATGGGTTAAATTAAATATAAGAGCTAGTTAGTAATAGGCCTGAACTACAGGCCAAAAAGTTTGAAATTAATAAAATTTTTGTGTGATTAGGACATGAAAGTGCTGACTCTGTTTGAAGGAGACCTCAAGCAGGGCCACAGACCACTTACAGCTGGCTTTTACCCTACCTCCCAGGACCACAGTAGGCTGGACCCTCCCCCATCAATCTTAAATTAATCAAGAAAATGCTCCACAGGTTTGCCTATAGACCAAGGCAATGGAAGCATTATTTCAACTATCTTTTTTTTTTTTTTTT
The DNA here is from genome assembly GCF_014885135.2 of Alexandromys fortis. NCBI lineage: Eukaryota > Metazoa > Chordata > Mammalia > Rodentia > Cricetidae > Alexandromys > Alexandromys fortis. The sequence continues at coordinate 2,672,657 of NW_026068088.1, forward strand.
TTGGTTTTT
>NW_026068088.1:2672918-2718525 GCF_014885135.2 Alexandromys fortis
AGTAAGATCCTGCCTCAAAATCATTAACAATTGTATTTCATCACCAAGAACCAAAAAAATCCAAACAAAAACAAAACAAAGAACCCAAAACCAAACCACCACCAAAAAACACAAATTGAGTTATCTAATAATAACATTCCCCCCTTTCATAATTTTTGTACTTTTTTTTAAAGGAATTCTTCTCATTTGTATGAATGACTTATCAAAATAAGTTTTGTTTATTTCTTCTTTCTTTTGGATTACTTTTGACGCAGGATTTCTCTGGGTAGCCCTAGCTATCCTTGACCTCTTGAACCAGGTGACCTCAAACACAAGAGATCTGTATAAGCATGCACCACCGCTGCTTGGTTCTTTCTCCATTTTTCACATGGACAGTATTCCAAGATGCATGTTTTACATGTATATGGGTACACTTAGGGGATGTGGACATACATGTGTCCAAGTGAAGGCAGGAACACAAAGTTGATGTCAGAAATAACCCTGATGATTCTTCCACATTATTCATCAAAGCAGGTGCCTCATCCCAACAGAGCCTACTGATGTGGCAAGTCTAACTAGCAAGGACGCCCGGGGTATGATCTCTGTCTTGTGAGGCTGGACGTACGGCTGGACTGTCAGACTTATGCAGCACTTACTTGATGCAGAACCAGGGTTTTAACCACTAAGTCATCTATCTCCTTTACCCCTAGCAGTACATATAGTTTTGATAGTTAATGTTGGCATTATTTCTGTATGTACTCACACTTCTCAAATACAAATTGTGTGAACTAAGAATGAAGCAAATGGAAGAACTCTATAGCTGTATTTCTTTTAACTCCAGCAAGATTTAACATGTAATCTGGATTAAGTAGAATGGACACAAGCTATAGATTAGTAAAACTTGTATATGTGAATAATGTCACTGTGGAACTTGGTACTAGTCTTTTAACTATTTTCTTTCTACACTACTTCAAACTGAAAATACATAGGTAATCTCCAGAAGGGGAGAGAGAACACATAAAATTACTAACATTATATGGTAAAGAGGGATATCACTGCTGATGACATGGAGATTAAGAAAATCAAAAGCCCTTCTTGATTATTAAAAAACACCTCCCTGCAAACTAAGGATAAAGGGAATATGATAAAGAGCCTAAACAAGAACTTCTCAGCTAACATCATATTGAGAACAAAGATATGGAATAAGGAAGGGGTACTCTCTACTCCTATTGCACACTACACAAGATCCCAAACAGTATGCTTTTTAAAAGATATATAAAAAGGAATGGAAGAAAACTCTTCTTTCATTATTGTCTATATGGAGGAGAAATACACAACAAACAAAAAAAAAAAAACAAAAAACTGGCCCAGACAGGCCTGGATATTAAGTAAAGAAAGAGTCCATTATATAAGGCATAACAGAAAGCTAATTCACAAATTTAACTTTGATATGCTAGTAATGAACAGTTAAGACTCTGAAATTAAAAACCACTATAGTAGAAAACAGTATAAATCTGTTGGGGCACAGTGATGTACACCTTGAATCCCAGAACTCTAGAAGCAGAAAGGCAACTCCTTGAGTTTCAGACCAGTCTGATCTATAGAGCAAGTTCCAAGACAGTCAGGACTACACAGAAAAAACTCCATCTTAAAAAAAATAAAGACACAAAACAAAACAAAAACCTAAATATGAAGGGCTGCAGAGATGGCTCAGTAGTTAAGAATGATGTTGCTTTTCCAGAGAACTCAAGATCTCTTCCCAACACCCACACCTGGAAGCTCACAACTGCTTGAACTCCAGCTCTATGGAATATGAAGGCCTCTTCCGGCCTCCATGAACACCTAAGAACACGAGGCAAACACACAGAGACAGCGAGAAAAAGACAGATACACACAAATGTACACACATATAAATCTTTTATAAAAACTGAAAGGGAGAGAGGAAAGACGAGTGTTAAAAATTCAAGGTAGAGGTTGCAGAGATGGTTCAGGCGCTAGAGCACTTGCTACTCTTACAGAGTTTACTTCCCATCACTCTAGTTCTCAGATCTCATTTGTCTAGCCTTCCAGGTACTGGCGTTTGTGTACACACACATACCCACACCCATATGAATTAGAACAGCTTTTAAAATAACACTTAAAAAGAATAAATGTACTTCTTAGTCTAATTATAGCACTGAAAACAATTTCTCAAAGTGCCAGGCTTAATTGCTTATAATCAAGAAGTTCACTTCTTAGTGATCAAGAAAATCAATCTTTTCTTTTTAGGTTATGTATTGGGAATAGGATGAAGAGGATAACTTGATTTCCTTTAATTTATAAAACACTACCTAGGTGGTACTTACTTGATCTGCTCAGCTGACCCTCCAGAAGTTGCATTTGTGATGGCCCAAGCAGCTTCTTTTCTTGTTCGGAATTCAGCGGTTTGCAATATACTAATGAGAGCTGGGAACATGTTAGCATCTATCACAGTCTGCAATTGAAGAAAAAGTTAAAAGAACAAGAAAGTTACACTATTTGTGAAATATCACTAAAGGTCATTATAAGTTGCTTTGTTTCAGTTTGGTTTCTGAAACCAGGTCTCACTAAATAGCTCTGTTTAGCCTGGTGATGGGGATTCCAAAAAAAGCAATGATTTTTTTAAAATTAAAACAAAGTCTTTAAGAGTACACACAGTCATAGATTAAAGGATTAAAGAAAAATAAGCCACATAACAATGGAATATACACGGACTTTAGATTATGTATATATTTATATTATTGTGTTTCCTTTGAATTTTTTGACTGAGTGAGCTAAGTACAGAGAGACATTTCATTGTACGGGCTGCTAAGCTAAACCAACATATATACTTAAAGATATCTTGACTTCAAAATTTGAGTCTAAGGATTTGTTGCTTTGGAAAACAGGTTCTGCATTTGTTTCCACAGAGGATGAGAACCTGTGGATTCCTTCCAGACTAATGTGGTTGTATGGAACAAGACCCCCTGAAAGGTCTCCATTAACCCCTAAAATTACTTTGCCCAACAAAAAGCAGGAAGCAGTTTGGAGAGAACTACACCTAAATTCCCTAAATGATTGTTTATAAATGTTTGTTTACACTTAAAGGGGGATATAAGATAGAGATGCATATTTTGCATTGGTATGGATCTTGGTTTACTGATACAAATTTAAGGTCAATTTTGTTATATGTACATTTCTGCTCTTGATTAAGGTACTATGTTTCTGCAGCTCATTTAAAAATGTAATGCATAATTAAGAAATACAGGTTAACGAATAATCATCAATAATAGTCAAACATTTAGTCATCTTAGGTTTTCTAGATGTACAAATAAATTTCAGATGGATAGATGTTCTTCAAATCTTTCAAAGACTAACAGAATATGGCATTTAAAATATTTTTAGAACTTAGGACTTTTCATGACAAAGAGATACATCTGTTCCTGGCAGCATCAATCTACTTCAAGAGGAAGATGGGCATCTAAGAGGCTATGAAGCTTGTTAGCATTTGGGGAAGAAACAGCTCTTGCCTGGAGAGCCTGATGATATGCTGTATAAACTGGACACGTAGGACCCACAGAAAAATGACTGCTGAACTTGCCTAAAGGTAAGACAGTCCTTTGGGTGACTATCCAGACAATAAGATGTCTCTGTCAATTCTAGAGTTTTGGAAGCTGCTTATAAAGCACTTCCTGTTTACTTAGGTACATCCTTCTGGGGTCTTTGATGGAATTGAAGAATAGTTACAATTATTGTTTTCCTTAGTTATGTTAAAAGATAAAGTAAATATAAATATTGTAACTATAATCCTTGCTTGATAACTGTTTTATGTAATTTTACTGTGTTAAAGTTAAAACCTTCCTTTTTATTTAAACAGAAAATGGGAGGTGATGTGGGATGGCCTTCTGTATATGTGTTGTTTTTATTGATTAATGTGATAGGGCAGAAATAGAGCTAGGCGGAAAAACTAAACTGAATACTAGGAGAAAGGAAGCGGAGTCAGACACTGGAGGAACCTTGCTGGTAGGCCACCATAGGCCACGACCTAGCAGTGATGCACAGATTAATAGAAATGGGTTAATTTAAGATGTAAGAGCTAGCTAGAAATATGCACAAGCTAACAGGCCAAGCAGTGATTTAATTAATAGTTTCTGTATGACTATTTCAGCTCTGGGTGCCCAGGAACAAACAAGCAGTATCTGACTACAGTACGGAACTTGTTATGTAGACTAGGCTAGCCCTCAACTCAGAGTTCCATCTGTCTCTGTCTCTAAGTGCTGGGATTAAAAAGAATAACTTCTGAACTAACTTGACAAACGATGTTTGTTTTACCTACTGCCATTTTTAAATTTTTATTTTATTTATTATTAATGTGTATGTGAGAATGAATAGGCATAGCACTGGTTTTCTCCTTCTAACATGGGCTCTGTACTATAGCTAATATTACTATTATGGAGGAGCTTGTGGTTTTAAGTCTCATCAGGGCAGAAGAGATGGTTTAGTGGATAAAAGTGCTTGCCACAATACAGACAAACAGTTCTAATTTCTAGAAGCCACTGGAAACGTAAAATGTGATAGCAAGCTCAAAATGAAAGTCTCAGCATTTGCCTACCTGTGTATGACTCAAACATATACACAATAAATAAATGAATGAATGAATATTTAATGCCCTGGGCCAGGAAATGTTGACACATGCTTTAATTGCAATACTCGAGAGGGAGAAGCAGACAGATCTCTGAGAATGTGAACCTAACCCTAGTCTACATAACAAGCTTCAGGCTAGCCAGGGCTACACACTGAGACCCTGCCTCAAAAAAATCCAAGGTTTCTTATTAATGGGATACTTTTACTAAATTCCACTTACATATTATTACTTTTCTGCCTCATATACTTTCTTTATGCTTGAAACTGGCCCAAAAACCTAGCATAGGTTTGTATAATTTCTCAAATAAAAAAGAAAAAAAAGGAGAGAAACTCTAGCCAGGCAGTGGTAGCACACACCTATAATCCCAGCACTCGGGAGGCAGAGGCAGGCAGATCTCTGTGAGTTCGAGGCCAGTCTGGGCTACAGAGCAAGTTTTAGGACAGGTTCCAAAGCTACACAAAGAAACCCTGTGTTGAAAATAAATAAATACATACATACATACATACATACATACATACATACATAAATGTGTGTGTGTGTGTGTGTGTGTGTGTGTGTGTGTGTGTGTTGGGGGGCTGGAGAGCACTGGCTGTTCTTCCAGAGGTCCTGAATTCAATTCCCAGCAACCACATGGTGGCTCACAACCATCTGTAATGAGATCTGGAGCTCTCTTCTGGCCTGCAGGCAGAACACTGTAGACTTAATAGATAAATAAATCTTTTTAAAAAAAAAGAAAAAAGAAAGAAAAAGAAAAAAAGGGAAATTCTGCAAAGGGCATATTTAAAGAAAACAGACCCTCCTAGGCCTGGTGGTATACATTTTTAATCCTGGCACTCAGAAAATAAAGGAGGGCAGATCTCTATGATTTCTATGGACTCTAAAACAGTAAGTTCCAGGATAGATCTTTAATACTCCATGAAAAATTTACAAACTCTAACACATGGGTTCACTGGAAAATATAGTTTAATAAGAAGTAAAGAAAACCTATTTCCATCAAAATATTTTGAAAACAGAGACCTTTTTTTGGATCTCTGGTAAAATTATCAGACTTTAAAGGTAAAGAGAAAATGCATGGTCTAAGTATCAAAAAACAAACATCAGAAGAGAGAAAATGAAGACTGAAATAGTGACACAGGAAGTTGACAGTTTTAGAAGAAATTAGAGGACGATTTTAAAGACTGACCAAAACAACCTTACACATCATTAATTAAAAGAGACAGCTCAGCTGTGTACTGCTCTTTCAGAGGATCCAGGTTCACTTCCCAACACCCACAGATGGCTCACAACTTCCCTGTAACTTTAGTTCCAGGAGATCCAATGCCCTCTTCTGGTCTCTAAGCACAGCATGCACATGACACACATACACTTAAACAGGCATATACACTTAAACAATAATAAAGTTTTTTGAAAATGCATCTCACACACAGGGATTAAAAAAAATGCAGGCACTCTGGCATTACCTGGATCTGTGCCCTATTTCCGGCTGTAATATTAGATATTGTCCAACAGGCTTCCTTTTTGATAGATTCCTTGGGGCTACTTAGTAAGTGCAGTAAACTCTGAAGAGCTGAGCAATTCAAAATTACCTAAAAGAAGAAAACAGGTTATTCAGTTTTACTTATAGCATAGTTCCAAATTTTGTTTGCTGAGGCAAGGTCTTATGAAGCACAGGTTGGCCTCAATGCATACTGGAAGAAGAATTTGAAATCCTGGATCTTCCTGTGTCCACTCCCAAAGGGGAAATAAGTAAACATTAATTCAACAAACTGTCTTGAAAAACAGAGAAACCCTGTTTCAAAAAAACAAAAAAAATACAAACAAAAAAAAAAAAAACCAAAATAAACTTATTTTACTACAATGTAGGAGGAAAAAAACTGGAATTCTAAAAATTAACTTTATATATATATGTATATATATATATATAGCTTTTAAATTGTATTTACTTATGAGTATGTATGCATGTGGCTTGACTGTATCACAGTACACATGGAGGTAAGAGAAAACTTTGTAGGAGTAGGGTGTCTCCTTTCATCCTTTGTCCTAGGAATCAAACTCAGTGGTAAGTGCCTTTACCATTTGAGCCAACGTACCAGTCCATTAAAATAATATTTAGTGCTAGTCTGAAATACATTAAAGACTATGAATCTGGTTTCACTATGTACATTCACAAACACTGTGCCTTGTGATAGTACACACCCATACTTAAGAACTTGGGAGACAAACAAGAGATGATCTTGAATTTTGAGCACAGCTTGATCATTACAGTTATACTTTGCTCTCAAAGCAAAACAAAACCTATACTACTCATCTACAATAATGTTAGTATTAAAAACTAACATGGGCTGGAGAGATGGTGGCTCTTACAGAGGACCCAGATTCAAACCCATATGGTGGTTCACATCCATCCTCTACTCCAGTTGGAGGAGATATGATGCCTTCTGCTCGTCACAGGCACCAAGTTTACATGCTATACACAGACACATGCACACAAAACACTCACACATAAAATAAGATGAATAAATCTTTAAAAACATCTACAAATAGAGGACAAGTACGGTGGAATGCACCTCGAATCCCAGCACTTGGAAGGGAGAGGCAAGTGGATCTCTTCTGAATTCAAAGCCAGCTTTGGTTGTAGAAACTCTGAAAGATGGGAGGAAGCAGTTCATGGAGCTGTGTGTTTTGTCTGTTCTTTCCTCTATTTTCCAGCAGACTTAATATGGAAAAGCTCCTCTGTCACTTATTCTCAGAACCATAATATTCTGCTTTGTAACAGGCCCCAAATGCAGAACCAATTGACTACAGGTGGAACTATCAGAAACTGTAAGCCCAAATAAACTTTTTGGTGGTTCTTCATCTTCTTTTTTTTTAGATTAATTTATTTATTATGCTGTTTTGTCTATGTGTATGCTTGCAAGTCACAAGAGGGCACCAGATCTCATCATATACAGTTGTGAACCACCAGGTGGTTGCTGGGAATTGAACTCAGGACTTCTGGAAGGACAGCCAGTGCTCTTTACCTCTAAACCATCTCTCCAGTCCCCGAGACAGGATTTTTCTATGTTGCCCTGGCTGTCCTCAAGCTCAGAGGACACCTGTCGCTGCCTCCCAAGTGCTGGGATTAAAACTGTACACCGCCACTTCCAGTTCAAATAACCTTTTAACTTTTTTAGGGAAGATATTCTTCAGTGATGAGAAAAGTAATGTCCCTATAAATTATATAGTAATAATACAGTATGATTAGTGCGCTTGTAAAAGATTACTACCTAAATTAAAGAGCTTGAGGTTCTAAAGAAGCTTCCCAAAGAAAACAATACTAATATAAAAAGCACAAAGAGTAAGACATTAGTAAAACGAGTATAGATATGGGGGGAGGGGTGGCTAGGGCAGGGATGGTAGAGGAAGGAAAAAAAAGTATGTGTTAAAACTCAGAGCTAAGAGTGGTCAGTCCAGTTAGTCAAAACTCAATGAACAAACAGGGCAAAAACAAAAAGCATGAGTGGGACAAGGAAGATGGCCAAAACTTTTTGTTGTGTAGGGGCAGGAATTGAACTCAGACCTCACATATGCTAGGCATGCAATTTACCACTGAGTTGTATTTCAGCCCTATAAAGTTGCCCCCCAACCAAGTAAATACATTAACATGGTTCAAAATCTAAGACTGGCATTTGCCACGTTTGAGTCTTATAACTCATTTTAATGAAAGAATAAAAACCAACTCCAAAGTACTCTGACTTCCACATAGAAGCTATGGCACACACATGCACATCCATATACACACATAGACATACAGTATTTTAAAAATTCAGAATGTATAAGGATTGCATATGTAAGAAACTCCTTTCCCTTCTGTTCTGTTACTCTACTCCAACAGTCAAATTATTCTCAGAGATAATCCATGATATTAATTTTGTATGTGTGGTTCCAGAGGAATTTCAAATAAATACAATCAAATATATATTCTCTTTTCTCTCACCTAAGACACCTACATCAAGTAATGTAAGGGATGATTCGTGACGAAGTAACAGGGCACAGTGAACGGTGATAGAGTAGAGTCAAGCTAGAACATGTACTGCTGGCAGGGGACACTATTAGAGCAAAATACTAAGACTAGAAACTAAAACAGGACCAGATAAAGAGGGAGAAACAAGTTCTCTTGTAGACAGAATAAACTAGAATTAAAAACATTATAATTGTAAAGCTGACTGAGATACCTAACATCTTACTCTCAATTCTTAAAGTCCATGCACAAAAGGGTAATAAATGCAGGAATGAGGCTGAAGATCTGTTCCCTAGAGAATTCCCAAACACATGAGAACAGGAAACAGAGCTTCCTAAGTCAAAAATCTAAGTATTCTGTATCATGGAAGCACAGAAAAAAAAAATGTATGACATCATCATCAATGCATCAGAAATGTGGAGGGAAAATAAGACAGTTAAAATGATTCACTGTGGATGGCTTGCTTGTTATCAAAGTAGAATGGATATTGAGAACTATGACAGGCCTCTTCCTTACAAAAGCCTCAGCATACACCACGGAAGGGAGCGACCAGAAACGCACTGCTGGAAAGCTTACCTGGTGCTCCTAAGATCCACTACAAATAAAAGCAGGGAGAAAACTGACTTAGGGAAAAATTATTTCATAAGGGAACCTACAATCGCTACAAGTCACAGGACAAAAGAGAAATACTAACGAAACTGAGGACAGCAAAACAGTGTCAGTCATTCTTAACAATACAGAATTCAATATAACAGAACTGTGCTCACAAAGCTCAAGGGACTCACTTTAGGAAAACGTTAGCACGCGTTCATACCTGTGTCTGAATATCATCCCCTGTGACAATGTTTCCCACAGCCCGCAAAGCAGGAGACACCACTTTATAATCATTATGCCTGCAACCATTAAAAAAGAGAAAGAGAGATGCTAGAGTCAACAGTTGTATCCAGAATAATTTTTTAGGGGATGAAATCCAAAATAAGGAAGATGTGATTCAATTTTAGAACAGAAAGGTACTTTATGACTATGGCTATTTAGGGAACTTAGCATGGTGGCAGAATTGACCATTACCTAGAAAAGCAATCTTTTCCCCTATTTTTAAATAAATTTCATCCTAGTAATCTTTCCCAGGTACTCTAGCACTAAATTCCATTTTTCTCTTATTCTATAGCCCCTCTCCTCTTTTCTTGGTCTCCTGGAGCTGCTGAGACAACTGGGAAGCACAGGTGACATTTATGCACTGCTTACATTCTGAAAATGCTATGTCAACAGTTCAGCTATCTTAAAAACCAAAGTGAGATTTACACTTCAAATGTTTTTCTGTTTCACTAACCTACAAGGCAATCTTTATGGTAAAAAGCTGTCCACAAAGCCTCCTACGTATCTGGGAGGACAGATAGTAAGTATAGATTTCAGGGTAAATAAAGCAATACCCCTGTAACTCTCCTCTAAGACCCTATTCTCTTCCTCCACATTTAAGATCTAATGATTAAAATGAAACATGTAGTAATCTTAAGGACAAAGGTGACTGTTTTCAAGATCTTGAATTCTTTGAACCCCAGTAGCACCATGTTGCCTTTAACTTGTACCAATACTACACTAATGGTCGGCAACCAGTCTGTAACCAGCTATAATCCCAGTAATTATACAAGACATTGTCTCTACAAATGGTTTGTACACCAATCAAGTTCACGATGCTTATAACTGTACTATTTGTTATGCTATTGTGTCTATATTTTCTTCTAAGTATTAACTAAAGATTTGATTAATACAGTCTAAAATTACTTATGCCATAAGTAAATAAATCTTCTATGCTATCACCAAAAGCATTACAAAAACAGGATTCAAAGTCTGATGCCAGTCTGGTGTTTTCCTTTAATGAGAAAGTAAAAAATGGCATTTTACCATATAAGGTTTCTAGTATCTGACCTTAGGCCTTCCAGTATGGGATGAACAACAGAGACAGAATTACATAGGCAGAGCTTTCCAAATAATTCTGCTAAAGGGCTCATAATGGTAGAGATATAATAGATTCTTCACTAAATCTCAAAAAAGCAAACCAAAACATGGCATCATAATAAACAAGAGACAATCGGCCAGTGCACAATAAATCAATTAAAACGTACAACCAAAGCATTAGAAATATGGAAAATAGCAGAGTATATAAGTTAGTACCAGCTGCTAGCTTAACACAGTCTAGAGCCATCTACTTAAGACTAGACTGGATTGTGGCCATGTCTGTGAGGGACTGTCATAGCTGACGACTGACATGAGAGGGCAGGGCCCAGCCACCCCATGATAAGCTGGTGGAGCATGAGATGGGAGCAAAGCAGAGAACAAGGCAGGAAGCTCGTTCATAGTTCTGGTTCATAGTTCATCTATAGTTTCTACTTCAGCTCCTTCCCTGGATTCCCTCAGTGACAGACTGTGACCTGGAAGTGAGAGTCAAGTAAATCTCTTCCTCCTCTAAGCTGCTTTCAGTGTGGTTTATCACAGACACACTTTCTTGAAGATCATCTTACATCAGAAGCTCCACAAGTCTCCTACATACTCCTGCATCGATGACTGCTTGAATTTTATCATTGGGTCCGTCTGACAGGTATGAGAGGGCCCAGCAGGCATCGGCCAGCACGTCAGTGTCACTGACAAACAGCAGCCAGGAAAGGACATTCAGACAGGGAGAAACCTAGAAAAGAAAAGATGAGTAGAAACTCAACTGAAACAAACTGAAGTAAGATTAAGACTCTCAAGAAGCCTATCAGGCAGACACTTGCTGAGTCACCGAGTGGTTTACACCGTCAAGCGTTTGAAGGACATTTCAATCTCTGGCAATGTGGCCAGTGATTAATCAGTTTTCTGAGCTGAGGTAGTCAGAACCCAATGAAAATGATTTCAGGGGAAAAAATGCCGTGTATTAATCCTTAAATTAGAATTCTTTGTTACAGTACATACTTACAAAAAGAAAGTAGAGGAACTTTCAAAGATACTACAGCAGAGAAATTCTGTTACAGAACTTTGTTATCAACAAAAACTGCTATGGTTCTAAGAGTGATACAGAGCTTCATACTGGGAGTTAGAAATTACCCTAAATTAAAACAAAAACTACCAAAAGCATTGTTTCTACTACAATTTCTTTTTTTAAAAAAGATTTTATTTATTTATTACGTATACAATGTTCTGCCTGCATGTATGCCTGCAAGCCAGATGAGGGCACCACATCTCATTACAGATGGTTTCACCATGTGGTTGCTGGGAATTGAACTTAGGGCCTCTGGAAGAGCAGTCGGTGTTCTTAAACACTAAGCCATCTCTCCAGCCCCCAAATAGATTTTCTAACACTCTAAAAAATTTAAACAAAAATCGTATTTCTATAAACATTAATGGTGGTTACTATATTACTTTAAGAGCATTTTTTTCCTAATGATTTCCAACAAGGATAGTGTTTACCTTAGCAAATTCTGGAGGTGGACTCTTCCCTCTACAGAGATTAGATAAAGCTCATACTGCAATTCTGAGTCATGTTCAAGCAGTTTGCTTTGAAAATAACCTACAAGTATAATGAACCCACAGTAAATTATAAAAGATCCTAATTATAGAAAATACTACTACTGATAAGAGATGTCTTTATTCTCCAAAATAAATATTCATTTTCTTAAATTATTCATTCTTTGAAGAGAAACATTAATTCTAATGCAGTATTTCAGAATTTCAATAAGAGACATCAACCTAACAAAGTAACAAGAAAATACATGGACTCAAAAGAACACAAGGAAAACACAACATGGCTTCCCAAGGTGTAATACTTCTTATGTATACATTACTCAGAAAGAGAAAAGAAACCTACAGCAGAAGAGGGGAGAAGATATTGCAGTCTAAGACATAGTCTCTGCACATGGTATTATCTCCAGCAATGCTGCCAAGGGCCCAGACTGCCTGTGAAAGAGTTATTCATCAATAAAGTTGAATATTTTCATTCCCTCATAATTCTTTCAAAAGAGATGCCAGCAGATCACAGTAACACTTTATAAAATCAACATTTTACATAAGGACTATTATTTTCTTAAAATCACTCATAAGGGAGTAAAACCAGTTATAGTATCAGTGTTAGAAAATGCAATTACTACACAACAAACAAAGAAAATATTATTTCATTAAAGTAAAAGCTTTACTAGTAAAAGAGAACTCTTTTCCCAGTGCTAGGAACTGAACTCAGTACCTCACAAAAGGTGAATAATTGCTCCATAAAGCAACATACCTAGTCTGGAGTCAATTATTTTTAATGGATCTTACCGTTACTTATAAGTAATATTTTAAACAGTCCTTTGTACAAAACAGGGATTTAAATGGCTCAATAGGTGGACTAAAAATGTACTTAAGGTTGTTTACAATTGGAAACTAAACAGACAGCTGAAATAATAATATAGACACGTTTATTAAACTTGTAATGCTGGCGACTGTAATTTTACAACAATGGCTTCATAGGTGTAGGCATCTAAATATAGTGGTCTATTGTATTTTAATTCTCCCTCAAAACTTCAAAAGAAAATCATATTCACTTAGTAGTGGCTTATCCTTACAAATTTATTAAGGCTGGTAATTAACAAAAGTTTGTTTTCTGTCTTTTCTGAACAAATGACAAAGACTTTTTTTGGTGGTGGTGGCGGGGGGGGGGGGGGGGGAAGGGTGGTGATGGTGGTTAGAGACAGGGTTTCTCTGTAGCTTTGGAACCTGTCCTGGAACTAGCTCTTGTAGACCAGGCTGGCCTTGAACTCACAGAGATCCACCTGCCTTTGCCTCCCAAGTGCTGTGATTAAAGGCATGCATTATCACTGTCTGGCTTAAAATGACAAAGACTTTTAATAGTAGCAATAGAAACTGACATTAAAAAAGGCCATTTTATAAGTAATATGTCCATGATTAAAGAAAAAAAAACCGATAAAAGCTGCAAGAATCCCACGGTTGGAAGGGTAATTCTCACTAGAGGACTGTTCCTATTTAAACAAGCTATGGACCATTTTGATAAAACTCAAGCTGGGTATGACTATGTGAAATGTGGGCTCCTATCTGTTTCTGCAAAGATTTTACCTGTTCCTGGACATCTTCAAACTCTGAGCTAAGCAACTCGATGAAGATAGGCACCGCTCCTGCCTGAATCACAATCCGGGTCTGAAGAGAATTTCCTGAAGCAATATTTGTCAGGACCCAAGCTGATTCAAACTATGAAGACAAAAGTTAAGTTTCATTATCTTATTAAAATTTAAAAGATTCTTTACTTAAAGCAATACAATGTTTAGTACAATAAAAGGAGTCTGGGATCAATCTAGGATCATTATTGGCATGTTGTAAATACCATACTAATTTAAAAATAATTTCCAGAATCCCTCAATCACATAAGCATGGAATATACACAGAGTCTGGATTATGTATATTATTGTATTTTCTTTGAATTTTTTGACTGTGAATGAGCTACATCCAGAGAGACATTTCATTGTACAGGCTGCAAGGCTAAACCAACATAGACATTTTAAAGGTATCTTCACTTCAAAATTTGGGTCTAAGAATTTGTTGCTTTGGAAAAGAGCTTCTTCTGTTTCCACAGAAGATGAGAACCTGTGAATTCCTTCTAGACTAATGTGATTTGATGAACCAAGTCCCCCAGAAAGGTCACTGTGAACACCCCCCAAAAATTACTTTGCAAAACAAAAAGCAGGAAGCAGCTTGGAGAGAACTACACCTAAATTCCCTAAATAATTGTTTATAAATGTTTGTTTACACTTAAAGGAGAATATGAGATAGATATGAATACTTTGCATTGGTATGGATCTTGGTCTATTGATGCAATTTTTAGGTCAATTTTGTTATATGTATATTTCTGCTTTTGACTAAGGTATTGTGTCCATGCAGCTCATTTAAAAATGTAATGTATAATTAAGAAATATAGGCTAATAGATAATCATCTATAATAGTCAAGCTTGTAGTCATGTTACTTAGGTATTCTGGATGTATGGAGATATATTTTAGATGGATAAGTATTCTTCAAACCTTTCAAAAACTTACGAAATATGGCATTTAAATGCTTTAAGAAATTAAAATTTTTCATGACATTGAGACACATCTGCTCCTGGCAGCACCAATCTACTTCAAGAGGAAGATGGGCATCTAAGAGGCTCCTTACAGAGTTTGTTAGCATTTGGGCAAGAAACAGCTCTTGCCTGGGCTGCTTGAAGATATGCTGTATGAACTGGACATGCAGGACCCACAGAAAAATGACTTCTGAATTTGCCTAAAGGTAAGAAAGTCCTTTAGAGTTCTGCTTCATGAAAGAGACTGCCAGATACTATGGGCCTGTAGGCTTAAGATGGATGCCCGCAATGTTATAGAAGAACTTTGGGTGACTGTCCAGACAGTGACATGTCTCGGTCAATTCTAGAGTTTTGAAAGTTGCTTACAATTTACTTCCTGTTTACTTAGGTAATATATCCTTCTGGAGTCTTTGATGGAATTTAAGAATAAACAGTTATAATTATAGTTTTCTTTAGTTATGATAAAAAATAAAGCAGATATAAAATTTTAACTGTTATTATTGCTTGATACTAGCTTTATTATATGTAACTTTACTATGTTAAAGTTAAAACCTTCCTTTTTATTTGAACAAAAAGAGGAAATGGTGTGGGAAGTCCTTCCTGTATATGTGTTGCTTTTATTGCTTAATAAATAAAGAAGCTGCTTTCAGCCAATGGCTTAACAGAGTACAGCCAGGCTGGAAAAGATATATATAGAGAGTAGGAGGAGTCAATGAGAAGCCATGTAGCTGCCAGAGGATAAATATGTGAGCTGCCAGTTGGAATCTTGCTGATAGGCCATGACCCTCATGGTAAAATATAAAATAATAGAAATGGGTTAATTTAAGATGTAAGAGCTAGTAAGAAACATGTATAAGCTAATAAGCCAACCAGTATTATAATAGTTTTGGAGTGATTATTCTGAGCAGCCAGGAAAAGAAACAGCCTCCAACAATAAAAGAATATTTAAAGTGCCTAAAATTTCAGAAGTATAGTTATCATGAAACCATAGGAAAAAAAGTGTTTCATAAGTTGATATGGAATGATAACAAATTTTTTGTTTTTGTTGTTTGTTTTTCAAGATAGAGTTTCTCTGTGTAGCCCTGGGTGTCCTGGTGTTCACTATAGACCTGGCTGGTCTTGAACTCAGAGATCTGCCTGCTTCTGCTTCCCAAGTGCTGGGATTAAAAGCACTCAGGGATTTTATTGAAAATTTTATCGAAAGAACAAAACGACAAAAAATGTACTTCCATACAGTAACACACCATTTCATTAATTAAAGATCTATAAGGGAGTAATTATAAGTACATTAATACAGGCACTGTACAGATCATCTCTAGATAGAGTGGCAAGACACCATCAAGACGTACTGCTTATAAGGACAGGCCTAGATGACTTCATAACGATAAGAAAAAGAACTCTACTGAACATTCTATGCTCCTTTGAGCTTTGTATTGTGGTACTGTATTTATGAACCAATAAATAAATAATTTCTAGGGAATGGGCAAAATGAAATAGAAAGAAAACAGTGTAAAATGTATTTTACACAATTACAATTGAAAAGAGCAAAACATATTGTAAGTAAATTAAATAGGTAAAAAGATAACAAGTATATAATTAAAAGTAATGTCTGCTTCAGAGTATACGAGCGTCTAATAGATAAGAAGCAGCCTTCAAATCCAAGTCTTTCTTTTTTTTTTCTTTAAAATATATTGGCCCCCTTGGAGACAAGAATCTCACTCTTGTCCTTACTGGCCCGGAGCTCTCTGTGTAAACCAGGCTGGCCTTGAAATCAGAGATCTGCCTGCCTCTGCTTTCTGAGAAGAGAGATTAAAGATAATTGCTACCATTTCCAGGCAAAGAAAAGGTTCTTAATAGATAAGAAAAAGAAAAAAGAAAGAGGAAGTGGAGTGGAAGAGGTGGAGGCAAAGGTAAACTGAGCAAAAATCAATCTAGTATTACAGCACTGGTAAGAAAAAATATGAAGAAAATTATGACCAACAAAACTACAGCATATTACCAATTTTAGAGATGCCTAACTTTCTCGCTAGCATAACATTAAGAAATCTAAGAAAGTTTATATACCTATATTCAGCCAAGACCCCCAAATTAAATTTTTTAATTCCTTCCACCATCTCTATCCTTTAATAACTTATGCAGTTGAAAAATTGTCACATTTCTGTTTAATAATATAACACTGAATGTGAGATCAATTACATCTCATCAAAAATATACTTGTAGCTAATTATTTTCTAAGATTTTATATCAATTAAAAAGGCATCAATCATTGGAAAAATTAAGTCAAGATAGCAGAACAAATCTAGGTGACTGACAGTACATTCCTAGCAGAAGAAACAAGGTCAAGTGAGAGAAATTTGTACGTCCTTTGCTGCCCCTTGAGGGTTCTTTGGTTTGCTTACTTTTAAGATTAATGTAACCAGTGACCCAATCTATGATTGTGTCTACAGTTGGAAAAATGACAGCAGAACAAAAGGGCTGCCAAAGACACCTCTGAAAGCAGAAACTTTAGCTAATGCTATGAAAACTACATATATGTAGCTATATCAATAAAATCTGTGGGGGAGTGGTTAAAAATCTAACACAAAAATATCATGGGGAGAAAAACACTTTATACATTTATCTCTAGTTAAGTTACCAATGAAAGAAATGTTCAAACTAATTTCAATCTCTCTGAAACACACACACTTCAACTGCTCTTAGTTCTACCACCCAGAGCAAGAAATCTCCAACAGTACAGCACATTATTTAACTACGGAGGTGTTGCCTAAGAGGTAGTTTCTCTAAGTCACTGTTAAAATGAACTGGGTAAAATATAAGGCAAATGATGTGGGGAGGCAGCAGACTGTCTGACTAGAAGGTGGACTCAAAGTTTATAAACTAATTAATTGCCCAATTACTATAGATATCAAGTCAGAAGAAGTTGAAAACTAAGGAAAAGCGATCTGGAAAGAGCAAGTCCTATCTGGATACTACATTTCCACGAGGAAAGGGGTCGCAGTCAGATTTTGATGTATATCACAGCAAGACCCTGATAACAGAACATATTAAAGAGTTATCAGTGGGAAAAATCAATTAGCATAGTAATACTGCCAGGGTTCACACTGCTGACTGAGTTTAACAAAGGTCTCTGAGAAAATCAAGAACCAGAAGCCTACTCAGATGAACCAGACAGAAAAACAGTTGTGATGATGATCAGGAAAGTGAACAAGAGAGCAACAGCTAAGCATGGACGAGAAACATTGGATGTGCTTCTGCAAAAGCTAATGTGCCGGAGCTATGCTTATATTCAGTACATAATCATAATGATGACTGTCTTTAAATGCAGACAAGATTCCAGAATGGGAATTAAAAAATAGTTTTGGTATTTACTACTTCAGTGTTTTCACTTATGATGAGTTATAGCTGGGGGGGGGGCAGGAAGAAAACTCACTTCAGGAATGTAAGTCCTTATTCAGATGTGTTTAATGTGCAGGTACACTTCTTTAAAAGTTGGATGTAAGCAGCCTAGATACCCTTTCCTTATAGTCTGTCCTGTATTTCACTACGGTTTATAGCTTTGTTTTTAATATTTTGGTCTTAGGTGCTAGATCAGAATGTAACCAGAGAAAGACTGTAAAGCTCAAACTAATGGTGAATACAAATACATAAAGATATGATAGAAACATCCAAAAGAAACAATAATGACTTATGTAATCGTATAACCCAATAGGAGAATAACCTGGAAAGTGAAAAGCGTACCTGAGAAATGTTATCACCAAAAGTAGCAAATCATGGACAAAATAATCACAGCCTTAGCTTTCTCGGCTTTCTCTGTGTTGTCTTATACTAGCATAATCTTAGCAATCCAAAAACTGCATCACAGGAAAGAACCTACTGTGTAGCTATAACTGCTAATACATAATTACTCCACTGAAGTTTTGCACAGGAATTTGCTAAATATGGACTGATTGCTACAACTACCATCTGTATTCTTCAGATTTGAGGTTTTTCTCTCTGTCCTCTTTCTGAGTCTCTACCTTCTGGTGCTCAGCTCCTTTAATAAGGAAAATGAGAATCCAAAGCTGAAGTACTTCTGACCTCCTATCAAGTTTCCCACTCCAGGTTGATGTACGCCTGGCTCCCTTTCTCCATTTGGATCAGGACTCTGTTGCTGGCCACTTTGCCGGTTCCACTCTGGTTCCTAGCAAATGCCAGGCTCACCTGGAGAGCAAGTGAAAAGAAAGGCTCACATCAGAAAAATAACCCAGATTATCAAACTCTGCAGAGAAGAGCACCTGAGATATCTGAGCAAGCCTCCAGGAAACGGAGAGACACCAGTGAAGACAGGGAGGGAAGAGGATGAAGGTTTACTGCAGTTTATCACACTAAGCTTCCAGAGGGGACAAGAAAGCCAAGAAAGGACAAAAAAAGCTAAGCCAACTTCATTCAAATTTACAACTTCTGGAGGAGTGCCATCTAATAATTAGAAGTAAGAAGTAATTTATCGTTTCTAGATAAAACTTTAAAAGTTTGGCAGCGCAGTATATTAGCACTGCAGAAGATAGTATAAAGATGCTGGACCTGACCTCAAACAAGTGAGCCCACAGACTACTCAAGGTAGAGCAGTCTCCTACCAAAGGCTAGAGGGTGTCACTAAGCCTGACAACACTCTAAAGCTAAGGTACTGCCTAATCCCCAACTGCTAGATTCAACCTGTATTCACCTCCAGTTTGAATGGCAAGATAGTATTTGGGTAGTGATGTTCCAAAGAAGACATGTAGGGCTCTCTTATTTGAGACAATCCACTGATCTGAGAAGACAAAGAGTAGTGACGTTCACTAAAACTCAGTTCTTTAGCTAAAGGATGAAAAAAACTTGGCCCTGGGATTTATTATTGAACTAAGCCACCCAATTTCATTTGTGCCATAGACTATCAGTCTCTTTGTGAAAAGAGAAATGGCAAAACCTATTCTAAAGATGTATTACTCGCTGTCTTACATTTAGTGCTGCTCCCAAGTCACAAGGCAAGGAATTCCCTCCAAGCTTCCCAAAACATCTAATTATCTGAAGACAGATGGCAGAGCACTTATGTCCCTGGCTCCTCCCTGAGCATAATTGTTCTTAACTGCTTTGGAGGTGATCGATGTCACCCAAACTCAGACTGGAGAGAGAATGCCATGATGTACTTTACATGCAGAAGGAAAGCTGGAGACAATGACCTCAAACACTAGACTGGTTACTTCCCAATCTTAGATAACTGAGGTAACAATTCATGAAGTGCTCACTTCAGAGAAATTATTTTTCAGTCTTTCATCCCAATTACTAGTCTGGAAAAGGGTGGAATCTAGAAATTTAGATAAAAGCAAATCAGAGACTTTGAAGGCTTCACCTAAGTTCTAACAGATAATGAATCACAAAATAATAGAGAATTTTATGTGTCAGTCAGAAAAGGGCACTGTATAAGAACATAGTATAATGCTTATAGACAAGAGTACAGTAGAGTATAGAGACAAGATTCATTTCTCAAGATTTTTTCATTTTAATTCTGGAAGCTTCTGCTTTACTTCTTTAGTGCATAAGAGAGTAGACCTCTACAAGCACCGAATTAAAAACTGCCTACCTGAGTATAACTGCTACCACTCAAGTACACTCCTTTCTAGAGACTGGAGAGCAACATTTTTAGGATTTGTAATGAACGAATAGTCATCTTCCCTATCTCCCTTTTCTTACAAACCATTTGGAATGATAAACTGCAGTAAGTCTCCTCTTTTGATCCCCATGGTCTCTTGGCAGGTCGCTTAGGGGTCAGGCTCTGTTCTCTGCAGTGTTGGTCATCTGGATTTCCTTTTTTTTTTTTTTTCCTGAGAAAACTCTCTTTCCTTGCTCTCAGGGTAAATATAACTTTTCAACTGTCTGGTGATTCTGGACTTAGATGGAGGCCAGAATTACAACAATCCAGGAGGCATCAAGCAAAACAGAATCTTAATTCAAATCATCACAGGGATTGGCAAAGGTCAAACTGGAGAAGAAAATCGATGGGACAGAGAAGTACTCTACCTTTGCTGGATTTCCTCCTTCTCCTCTGGAAGACATTCATCACCACAATAAAGATGTAAGATAAAGAGAAAGATGGAGCAGGAGGAGAGAAAGTACCAAGACAAAGCATTAAGACTAACAAATCATCTGCAATAAGGAGCCTGGGACAGGAATTAGCCATTTATGAAATGCCTCAATCAAGAGTGACAATGGAGGCAGAAATTGCCTTATGATTGGCAAGTATTTCTCCCATCTTGTGATCTACTTGCAATGTAACCAAATTTTATAGCTACATGTTACCTTTGAAAGACCTGAGCCCTTCATATTACATAAAAGACCTTGGTGAGAATTTATGGATTATAGGTATTTGTCAATAATTCAGATATTAAAGGAATCTGCTAATGAACAATCAAATTAGTAGCAAAAGTTTAACTTTACCCAGGGAAAAAAGTAGTACTTTTAGAATTCCAGATACTCAAAGGCTGTGAGTTTGACAGCTGGCTCCTCTTACTGTAAAAATTATTCAATCCTAGGAGGCTGGAGGGACAGCTCTGTGGTTAAAGCACCGAGGACCAGGGTTCAAAATTCCCGGCACCCACATGGCAGCTCACAAATGTCTGTAACTCCCGTTCCAGGGGACCCGACAGTCATGGCAAAACGACAATGCACATAAAATAAAAATAAACAAGTTAAAAATTAAAATGCGCATAAAATAAAAATAAAAAAGTTAAAAATTAACACTAGAAAAAAATAAAAAAAAATTCAATCATTAGGTGGTAAACTCTTTGTACAGTCCGTTAGAAGAAAATCAAACTTATGGCAAAGTTTTCTTGTGGTTTAGTAAGACCGGGTTTGATTTCAAGTTTCTAGGCCAGTCCATGTTATATATTATATACACCATCTTGAGAACAACACCCACACACAAACACACACAAGAAACTTCACATAACTTGCATAGGCTCCTGGTTATGACAAGTCCTACTGCGAAAAATTCAAATGAGACACAAATTCTAGCAAGTATTGGTCAGGACACCTACATGTTAACAAACCTATATAAGCAGTTTACAAGGTAGTTATCACCCATACTATTATAAACAAACAAGCCTTCATACAGATTAGAAACTCATATTAAGTTCTAAGGCAAGAAATGAAATATCCGCACCTGCAGTGTACAATTTTCTTTTCGTTTGAGGAACTCCACAAACCTGGCCACTACTCCTGGTGTGTTGATGACTTCATCAATAGGAGGATTAGGTTCTGTTTCCCCATAAAATAAAACAAAAGATTTCAATAAAATGACTTTATAGATCAAAGTTAGTCACAATACCCCCCTGATCATTCATTGGCCAACTTTCATATTAGAAATCTATCCCCTCCAAAAAGGTTAATATTGAATTTGGTCACTTTTAAAGCAGTGTAGCTTGAAAGGTATCACAAAAATATAAGCTTACATATTAAAATGAAGGAAGGGCAAAATTCTTTGTTTTTGCAGTACAAGGGAAATCTTTTATGTATGCACCCTCAGTGCTGAACCTTGTATGCCAAGCCAATAATTCTTATCATTGAGCTACATTATCAGGTCCCAATATTTCTTAAAATTAATGCATTTGCTACAGTGGGTCTCAGCCTTCCTAATGCTGCACCCTTTAATGACGCTCCACCATAAAACTATTTCACTGCTATTTTATAACTGCAGTTAGCTATTGTTGTGAATCATAATGTAAATAAGATATGCAAGATATCTAATGTGACCCCTTGAAAAGCTAATTCAATCCCCCCCAAAAGGGTCATGATCCACTATTTAAAAAAAAAAAATCAAGAAAGCAGGGAAATCCAAAGCCACCTGCTACTAGCATTCTGGTATACGCTCCTCTGGCCCTTTTTCCATACAAAAGGTTTCAACCTTGTGTTTTTATTAGACCTGCCTAAACAACCTGAATGACAGGATTCTCAGTATGCTTATAGGATTTCACAGTAGCACTAACAAGAAAGTGCCAGCAAGAATTCATTAACACTTACTTGCCAAATTAATCTCACTTTGATTTATGAGGATGAGTATAAATTGGCATTTAATAAACAATTACTGGGTGAGCAGACAGAAAATATCAGATAATCTGGCCAATAATTTCAGAAGAGACTTTTCCTTTTGTGTATGCAATGCCAGAAAAATACATTAGAACAGTACTGCCTAGGGAGACCCATGACAAAAGTCAATAGCCGCACTGTAAAAGGTAAACCAAGCATGGTGGTCCGCACCAATAATCCCAGCACTCCAGATCAGAGGCAGATCCGGAGTTCAGGTTATCCTCATGGCAACTTACAGGGAAACCTGTGTGCTACATTAAGGCCCTATGCTTTTATTTTGACAATTTAGTTTATTGTTGATTTAGAAGGAAGGCATTCTAGTAACATGTCTTTTGCCTTGTTCAACAGTTTTATCAATCACTCAAATGTAACAAACCTTGTAGTAATAAAGATAAACTAGTTAATATTCTGAATTACAGAAACATCATAGAAAATAAAGAGTAACGCACCAAAAATGACAATAAATCAGGAGAATAAAACAAAAGCAATCTTGGTTGTTCTGTTTGCCAGCATAGGGGATGAACCCCAGGTTCTGTGTATCACAGGCAAGTCCACTGTAAGTCATGTTTCTAAGCCACAACAGTTGATTTGTTTTTGTTTATATTTTAAGATGCGATCTCATTATGTTGGCAAGGCTAGTCTTAAATTCTGAGATCCTACCTCCATCTCCTGGTGGCAGACAACTAAGTACCCAGCTTAACAACTATATATTTAATTTACTTATTTATTTGTTTGTCTTTCTGTGTGTGGACCTGTGGGGCACGACACGTGTGGAGGTTGAAGAATAACCTACGAGACTTGGTTCATACCACATGCATTCCAGAGATCAAACTCGGGTCATC
Source organism: Alexandromys fortis (assembly GCF_014885135.2). NCBI lineage: Eukaryota > Metazoa > Chordata > Mammalia > Rodentia > Cricetidae > Alexandromys > Alexandromys fortis. Next base: position 2,696,562 of record NW_026068088.1, read on the forward strand.
AGCCTTGGAGCCTAGTGCCTTTATCATCTGAGTCACCTTGATGGCCTAGTTACTGTATTTATTAAAAGGCTTTTTTTTAAAATCCACATGAATTCACTGTCCTCATTAGGTTCTCTCAACTTGACATAATTATCTGGTAAGAGAATATCACTTGAAACACTGGCCACATCATATTGGTCTGTGAGAGATTATCTTGGCTGTTAATTGATGTAGGAGGGCCCAGCCCACACTATATGTAGCACCATTATCTAGGAAGGTGGCCCTGAACAGCGTGAGAAATCAAGAGGACATAATAAGCCTGCCTACTAGCCAGCAAGCAGGATTCCCTATAGCACATGCCATACTTTTTTCTGCCATCAAGTGTGTTCTTTGGCATGTAACACTCTACGATGGGCTGTAAGCAACTGCAACTTATTCCCCATACGTCTCACACCTTTGAACACTTGGTCCCCAGTTGCTATCATTCGTGCTCTTGCTTCCTCAGTGTTCTGAGATATGAGCTCTCAGCTACCGCTCCTCCACCATCTGGGACTCTAGCCATCTGGAACTGCAAACCCAAGTAAACTCTTCTATAAGGTAAGTTTTATCACAGCAATAAAACAAGAAAGGGAACTAAGTCAAGTAAGTCCCTTCCCTAAGGGACTTACTTTTGGCCAAGAAGTTTTGTCAAAACAACAAAAACCTAAAACATTCAAAACTATAGTTCACGAAGTAAAGAGTTTTCTTTGCTGAAAATTCAATGTAGAACTATGCTGTGACAACACTATTCTCTTAAAGTGACACTGAAATGAGCAGTCTTCTCAAGACAAAGAAGCGAGTCTCTCGTCAACTACCGCAATAAACACATCCGCAGTGCTATGCTCTAGTTATCATATTTTTAAGAAGGAAGGTGGCAAACTAGAATACATGTAGCAAAGTACAGGTTATAAAATGCCTTTTTGTGGGAAAATCATGCTATAAAGGAACATGCCACAGAATTTTACCAAATTGTCATACCTTCTGTGTATGTTAAGGTGGTAGACATTTTAATGCAGCTATCAGCTCACGACATATATATTTTTAAAAACTAATGATTTTAAACAACCATAACTTACTACTGTATGGTTCATTATTTACTAATAATATTTTAATATGGCTCAGAATTTTTTTATACTCCAATTTATTCTAATTACACAAAGAAGAAATATCCTATTCCACAATAAATCTATACTTAACTTTCAGTGGTAAACTACTAATATTAAAACCAGTAATTACTGCTCAAGTAATTTTTAATAAAGAGCGGAGCTTCTCGATTTCTGTGAGCAAAAGCTATTATTTACTTACTATAAGGTCTTTTTATGACAGCTCCCAAATGGTTCCCTTCTGGGAAATAAGTAAGGAAACAAAATGCAGGGCTCAAAATTGTACACATCTATATGCCTCTTTATTTTTCTACTCACAAAACACATTACTACAAAAGAAATTAGCAGGAGCTGTAGAAAAGGGATTGTGGACAAGGAATAATTTACACAGAGATTAAAAAGTAAAGTCAATAAATCTAAGACTTACCCTTTGAAAGTAGTTTCCTGAATTTCTGGGTTGCAGAAAGTTGTTGCTCTGGGCTATTTGAAAATATCATCTCAATCATGTCAGAGGTAATGACCCCACCCTGGATTAAAGATAAGCAAATATAACACAGTATTAACCTTAGTTCAGTGGAAAGAAAAAACATAAAATACTATCAAATAAATCATGCATTTCCTAAAGTTATACAAATACATAAATCTTTACATGCAGAACTGTCTAAGATCATACTAATGTGAAGAGGTCAGTCAGACTCTATTATTACGAAGCTCATGACAGCCAGGCCTTGGTGTCTCACCCTTTAATCCCAGCACTCTGGAGTAAGAGGCAAGTGGATTGCTGAGTTTGAGGGCAACCTGGTCTTCAGAGTGAGTTCCAAGACAGCTATAGCTATACAGAGAAACCTTGCCTTAAAATCTAAGGCATTAAAAACAGAAGAAGAAAATGCAGCAGCAGCAGCAGCAGCAGCTTATAATAGTGAGAAAACTATCCAAGTAATAAATGCTGAAAGAGGCATATTAGCATTCTTCACCCAGCTCCTCACATGTATGGTTATTACTGCTATCAAAAGTAAATATTAGAAAATATAAAGACTGGGCTAGATGGCTCAGCAGTTAAGAAGACTGGTTGCTCTTCCTGAGGACTCAGATTGAAGTACAAGCACCCACATGGCAGCTCACAACCACTTGTATATCCAGCCCTGGGGTAAAAACAAGCCCTCTTTTTGCCTCCATAAGCACCAGAAACCCAAGTGGTATACAGGCATACATGCAGGCAAAATACCCACATGTGTAAAATACAAAATTTTAAAGTTCTTTTCATGACCTCTAAATCTAAAGCAATTGCTCAGCTGCTACATCAGTCACTTCTATTCTATTCTTTTCTATTTTCAAGAACAGGTATCATGAATCTACAAAACGCTCTGTGTAGCCAAAGACAACACTGAACCTCCTGATCTTGCCCCCAGACCCAATTTATGTGGGACTGGGGACTGAACTCAAGGATATATATATATTAGGCAAGCACTATACTAATTGAGACAACCCATATCCCCAACATACTACATACCAAATTCATATCACCACTAGGTATTTTCCTGGTTATTTGTTAACACCTGAACTTCCTAGTTATAATAATCTCCTTGAAAGTAAATAACCTCGCCATTTGTGTTATTTTTTCAACAGATGTATTGAGACGTAAAATTGCATATATTAATAGGACAGCATTAAGTATTCCTATACGCAATCACTACTATGATGGCTGTAAATAAGAGATGAGATGTTCAACTAGAAGTAAAGGAGTTGGTGGTGGGCTTGCAGAAACCAAATTCTAACCACCACTAAATTAAAAATTAGGTCCTTAAATCCCTATTTGTCTTAAAATTTTCTGTTCCCTACCATGTTACTTTTTTTTTTTTTTTAAATAAAGGTTACAGTTAGCAGGGTGGTGGTGGTGTAAGCCTTTAATCCCAGCACTTGGGAGGCAGAGGCAGTCGATCTCTGAGTTTGAGGCCAGCCTGCTCTATAGAAAGAGCTGATGCCCTATCATACTACAAAAGCATTTGTTCAACTATGTTCATAGCAGCATTATTTGTAATAGCCAGAACCTGGAAATAACCTAGATGCCCCTCAGTGGAAGAATGGATAAAGAAAGTGTGGAATATATATACATTAGAGTACTACTCAGCAGTAAAAAACAATGACATCTTGAATTTTGCATGCAAATGGATGGAAATAGAAAACACTATCCTGAGTGAGGTAACTCAGACCCAAAAAGATGAATATGGTATGTACTCACTCATTAGTGGATTCTAGCCATAAACAACGGACATTGAGCCTATAATTCATGATCCTACAGAAGCTAAATAGGAAGACGAGCCCAAAGAAAAACATGTAGTTATCCTCCTGGATATTGGAAGTAGACAAGATTGCCAGGCAAAAATTGAGAGCTTGGGGGGAGGGGGTAAGGGGAAATGAGGAGAGAGAAGTGAGAAGGGGAGGATGGGGAGAGCTTGGGGGAATGGGACAGTTGGAATGGAGGAAGAGTGGATATGGGAGCAGGGAAGTATATATCTTAATTAAGGGAACCATTTTAGGGTTGGCAAGAGACTGGACTCTAGAGCAGTTCCCAGGTGTGCAAGGAGATGTCCCCAGCTTGCTCCTTGAGCAGCTGAGGAGAGGGCGCCTGAACTGGCCCTAGACTATAGCCGCACTGATGAATATCTTGCATATCACCATAGAACCTTCATCTGGCGATGGATGGAGATACAGACAGAGACCCATATTGGAGCATTGGACTGAGCTCCCAAGGTCCAAATGAGGAGGAGAGAACAAAAGCAAGGAAGTCAGGACCATGAGGGGTGTTGCGGGAGGTCCTTCCGCCCCTCCAACCAATAGCTGCTGTGATACCAGCCCATTGGGGCGTGGTCTCTCTCCCTTTAAAAAAGCGGCTACTTCCTCTGCTCTCTCTCTTCACTTCCTGCTCCGCCTGAGACTGGACTCCCTTCCTGGTTGTGCAGATGGCTGTTGTCTGGGATGGTGATCTGTAAGTTTTTTCCCCTTTAAATAAATAACACCCTATTAATCATAACTCCAAACTGGTGTGGCCTTGTTCGTGACTTACGCCTTCATCTGGCGCCCGAACGTTTGGCTTTTAGGACCTCTCCTTCCCCCGCTCGAGTTCGGCTTGGCGCGAGCCCTCCCTTCCTTAGCCGTGGCCTGTGCCTTGCGGCAGCCGTGTAGCCTGTGCCTTGTGCATGGAGCCAGCAGTTTAATATAAATTATCACGCACTGGCTTTTCTTGCTGCAGTTCTTTATATTTTTTTAGACACCTCAGATTGACTTCAAGTCCCCACGCACCCTATCATCTGCCTCCCCACGTGGATTTAAAATCCACAGGCCCGCGTAGTCTCTGCCTGCGTGGCTTACTCTTTTCTGAGTTAAGTCTCCCTTGCAAGTACAGCTCTTAAGTGATGTGAACCAGAGCACGTGGTTGCCGGTTGTAGAAGCTGCAACCCCTCAGGGAGGGATACACGTGGAGGCATACACGGCTTCCTGCTTATTCTTCTCTACCCCTGGATTCTGGGTTTATGGTTCCCTGTATGCCGTTTTTTGTTTAGTTGTGACTTAGGCCCCAGTGTCCGAGATACACTCGGCCTTCAGGCCCATAATATCCAGAGAGGCAGGACGATCTCTGAGGCCTACCAGGCGGTGGTGGCATACGCCTTTAATCCCAGCACTCGGGAGGCAGAGACTGGCGGATTTCGGCAGACCCTCAAACAGGAACCCAGTTTCGTCGAGACTTGGCAACAGCGCCACCTGCTGGATAATAGGTAATATGGCAGTTTTCGTTTCCAACATGAATTTAACTGTTTGGGCTACCAATACAATGGGTCTTATCATGCAAGGTTTATATGACTATGAGGATAACTTAATTTACTGGCTACTAGGTTTTAGTATTCTTTTGCATATTCTATCATTTAGGAAGAATATGGCACTCCCAAGAACCATACTATCTACTAGAAACTCATGCAGGTCAGGAGATTCAGGATTCAAAAGAGGCAATAATGAAGACAATAATAAAAAGACTTGAAATGATTGAAGAAATTATTGGAGCTGGTGAACAGAATAATAAGGCACAAGGACAGGATCCAATGCCAACACCAGCTATTAGAACTGGCTTACCCAAGGTTTTTGCTACATACCCTATACTTAATTCTGACAAAGCGTCAACTTCTAAAGGCTCAAAGGGAGTCAGAGAAGCTAGATGGACGCCAATAGCAATGAATGATCTAAAAGAAATTAAGCAGGCTATTGTTAATTTTGGTTTGCACAATAATTATGTAAAGGAAATGATAAGGACTTGGGCTTCTAATGCTAGAGCTGCCCCCTATGATTTCCATCAGTTAGTGTCTGCAGTTTTAGATAAGGGACCTTCCTTGATGTTTGGAATTTATTTCAGAGAAGAATCCAAACATATGGAACAGCAAGGAAGAGCAAAAGGTGTCAAGGTTTCCCAAGATCAAATTCTTGGTGCAGGAGAATATGCTGATCCACAGGTCCAAGCTCTTTATGATGATGAAGTACTGTGTCTATGTCACCAAGCAGCTTTAAATGCTTGGAATAGGATACAAGATCCAGAAAAAAGGGTTGAATCATATACCAGAATTAGGCAGGGACAGAGAGAACCCTTTATTGACTTTTTGCAAAGATTAATTAAGGCTCTGGACATAGGGGTAACAGACCCAGAATCTAGGCGAATACTTCTTGAATCTCTAGCTTTTGAGAATGCAAACATAGAATGCAAAAATATAATTGGGCCTTTAAAGTCTAGATCAGCACCTATGGATGAATGGATTTAGCATACGATGAATGTTGAGGCATTTAGCTATAATGATGAATCTTGGGTAGGAGAAGCGGTTTCCACAGCAATGAGGAGACATCAAACTGCCAGGTGTTTTAATTGTGGTAAATTAGGACATCTGAAAAGGGATTGCAAGAACAGAATTTCTAGGAATAATATCTCCTCTGGGAATGACAAAAATAGGAGACCTAGGCCTTCAGGTATATGTAGGAGATGCGGTAAAGGCCAACATTGGTCAACGAATGCAGGTCAACAACAGACAAACAAGGCAACCCGATACCGCCTGGAAACTCCTTGAGGGGCCTCTCGCAGGCCCCCAAGCCAACAGTGGCCCAGTCATTCCCAGTCACAGTGGAGAACGTGCCTCACCAAGAAAATTAAAAGCTCCAATTTCTGCTGTAAAAAGTAATACTGGTCTAAATGATGAATTATACATGGAGAATGAGTCAAAAAACCCAGTAGGACAGAGTAAACGTCTATTTTGGCAGACTTCTATTAACGATCAAAGACCAAAGCTAAGAGTCTGTATAAATGGCACTTTTATTGAAGGCTTATTAGACAGAAGTGTGTGATCAAACCGGACTCTCTGAACGTGGCTGACAAGGAGGGCTGACTGAGAAGCCAAGGACAATGGCACTGGGTTTTGATTCTACTGCATGTACTGGCTGTGTGGGAACCTAGTCTGTTTGGATGCTCATCTTCCTAGACCTGGATGGAGAGGGGAGAGCCTTAGACTTCCCACAGGGGAGGGCACCCTGACTTCTCTTAGGACTAGAGAGGGAGAAGGAGGGAAATGAGAGGAGGCGAAAATTTGTAATAATAATAATAATAAAGATGCAAAAATAAAAATAAAAAAGGACAAAAGGGAAGGAAGAAGGAATGAAGGAAAAGAAAAGTTAAATTTAGTAGAATTATAGAGAAATCTGCACTGAGTTCTGGAAATACTATGTAATTGACAATAAAACTCTAACACTTAAAATTTCTTATTAGAAGTTGGGTGATGGTGGCACACACCTTTAATTTCAGCACTTGGGAGACAGGGGCAAACGGATCTCTGTGAGTTCGAGGCCAACTCCAGTCTACAAAGTGAGTTCCAGGACAGCCATTACACAGAGAAACCCTGTTTTGAAAAAACAAAAACAAACCCAAAAATCAAAACATTCTCATTAGAGGATCATGTGTGGTGGCGCATGCTGAAACCCCAGCAAAGAAAGGCTAAAGCAAGGGGGTAGAGAATTTAACACCAGCTATTACATAGTGAGATCCTGTCTGAATTTCCATAGGGGAATTTATGAAGCATTCTGCTTAAGATTAGAAAAGCAACTGTTTTCAATGCAGCAAAATTGATTCCTTAGTAAACAAGTGTTTAAGGGACTGTTACAAATGTTTTCACACGTACAAAACCAGCTGTATATCTGTGTGCATGGTAGTATTATAAATGTAGCAAACAACTATCTTTTTCTTTTTATATCCTCTTTTATAGCTGTACAGATTTATATCATGGTATTTAAATTATAGGACATCAAGAAGGGAAGTGAACACTACCCAAACTTTTAGCAACCCCTTCTAGGGAGAAGGTTGGTTATGTAGAAAAGCTATACCATTTTAGATGAAGGAACAACTTTGTTATCTTTTCTGAAGCTCAATATGGTTGAAAAAAAAGGGGGGGGTATGCCTAACAAATAAGGAGTAGATTCTGACAGCTGATTTCACGTGTCAACCAGGTTCCCTAGACAAATACTAGTCAAAATGTTATTCTGAAAGTATTTTAGATGTGATTAACATTTAAATTAGGACAACTGAATAGAGCAGATTCTAAGATTGGTTTTCATAATGTGGGGTGACCTTAATTAGCTAAAGGCCTTTTAGCCTGAGGTTTCCCCAAAGAGAAGGAATTCAGACTCAGACTGCAACAGCGATGCTTCCTGAGTTTCCAGCCTGCTGACCTCCCCTACAGACTACTTGGTTGCAAGCTGCCATCACAAAAGCCACTACTCAATCACTCCCTTCCCTCTCTCTTTGCCCCTCTCCCCGTCTCTCTTAGAAACCTTGACTAATGCATCTCGAACACTACATTCATAGGGCATGAAGAGTTAACTCAGCAGTTAAGAATATATACTGTACTTGAAAAAACTCAAGTTCTGTTCCTAGAACTCATATGGGGCCACTCAGAAGTACCTGTAACTCCCACTAAGGGGGATCTGATCTCACTTCCAGCCTTCTCAGGCACCCACACATACAAGTATGTAACGCCCCCCCAGACATCTATATACATATTTTAAAATAAATACTTTTAAAAAAATTACTGGTTCAGCAGTGGTGGCACACACCTTTAATCCCAGTACTCAAGAAGCAGAAGCAGGTGAATCTTTATGAGTTTGAAGACTGCCTGGTCTACAGAGAGAGTTCCAGGAAAGCTAGAGATACATATGAAAAACTCTAGGACAACTCAGAGGCCATTTCTGAGGCCTCTCAGCATTAGTGCTCCCCCCTCCCCTGGGAACCAAGGACCTAACACCTTCTATTCTGCCCATACTAGAATGTTGGGGATTTTCCATCTCCCTGTGATCTTGTGGATGCTCTCCAAATAGAATTCAGTTTTGGAATTAGGGCAAGATAACCCATAGATGTTGACTCATTGATCTTGTGGATGCTCTCCAAATAGAATTCAGTTTTGGAATTAGGGCAAGATAACCCATAGATGTTGACTCAGTTGCTCAGCCTTGGTCAGGGGATATTGACTCAGATACTGTTAGGATGACTCACAGATGATTCCTCCTTACCCCGCCTGATCTAGCAACCACTCTCTCGCTGTGGCTAAGAACAATCATTGCTAGTAGCCCTTTGAATCTGCCAAACGTAATAGTTGGAAAAACAACCCCCAGACTCTCCCCTTGTTTCTGTGGCTTTTTACTTTAAAAGTAGCCTGTACAGCTATTCGGGGTCTTTTGGATTCTCGAATGCTGAAAGACCCTGTCGCAACAGAATTAAATCCTCTTGCTTTTACATCAACTGCGGTGTGAGTGTTTTCTTGGGCGAATCCTCCTCGGTAATTGGACTCTAGGGTCCAACACATAGAGAAACCCTGTCTCAAAACTCCCCTCCAAAAACTCAAAACAAAACAACAACAAACATTACCAACATTACCATATTCACTTAGTATTCTCCTTAGTAGTTGGAAAGACCAACTCCCCCCCACCCCCCCACCCCCACTGCGCTCAGACAGGGCTTCTCTGTGTAGCCCTGACTGTCCTGGAATTAGCTCTATAGACCGGGCTGGCCTCGAACTCAAGAGACCTGTCTGCCTCTACAGCCCAGTACAAAGGTGTACACCACCACCACCTGGCTCAAAGACAGATCTTCTAAAGGCCTGAGAAAAATTTACCAAACCGATTAAAATGCTGGCCATATCTTCATCAATTCTAAAGGAGTTATATATGTTGGGGAAACCACTTCCTTTTCAAATCCCTCTTGACTTAGTTAGGCAAACTATGTTTCCCACAAGTCTTGCGAACAGTCCCACCAAATTAATGTTTGAGACCACCATTCATGGAGCTAAGATGGAGCTCACTGGTAGAGTTCTTACCCAATATGCTCAAGTTCCTGGGTTAATTCAATGCACACAAAACTGCTTCATTTGTTTTCTAATGAAATCTTCGATGGGAAAATTATTGTAACTACTTACTCAGATATACGTACAATAAATGTTCTGAAATACTTCCTTAGCTATAGTTACTCTTATGATCCTTTATCTAATAGGTTTTTAACTCACCTATGTCTGTATATATCCTTGTATTCTTTACCCATTTATAATTAGTTTAACAGTGACCTCCTATTATTAAAATAGTACATTTTTCTAATTGTAGCCTACATTAAGTACATTGTATTCATATTATAGATATGTAATGAATTTATTTTGAGACGTATGTACAACTTTGTATCTATTTTCTTTTCATCTCAAAAATTTCACTGATTCCTAATTGGATGATCAGAATGGTACAAAAGCGAGCCTGCGTTGTCTGTGGTTTATTTTGGGATTTTCTTGGTTCACTTTTGTAAGACGGATGTAACTGGTCAGTGTGTCACACTTCATCTTGGGGACCAAGCTCAAGCTAAGCTGCCTCATGGACACCCAAGCTCTTCTCCTCTGAGTTTATTCACCTCATGGGAAGTGACTTCTCTAAGGCTTTTTTTGGGGGGGGGGCGGGGGGGGATGACATAGAGTTTTCTGTGTAGCCCTGGCTGCCTTAGAACTCACTTTGTAGACAAGGTTGACCTTGAACTCATGAGGTCCACCTGTCTCTGCTTTCCCAGTGCTGGGATTAGAGGTGTGAGTCACCACTACCTCCTAAATTTCAAGCCTATTAAATTATAAGACCTTAAACCCTTGACTACTGTGTCTTAAGTCCATGCCTTATCGAACTTATCAGAATATAAATCTCAAACAATTTTTACCATGAAAGCAATAGCCCTAAAACTAACAAGTACTACTCAGTGTCAATGCTGTCTCTACGCTGAAATAGGACCTGAGTTAAATACCCAGCACAAAGATGTATGCATGTGATTTCTATTAGAATATATTAACTGTTCAAAACAGGGGGCTAGAGAGAGGGTTCAGCCATTAAGAGCACTTGCTATTCTTGCAGAGGGCCTGGGTTCAGTTCTCAGGACTGACATGGCATTAGTTCCAAGGAATTCAGTACTCTTTCAGCCTCCATGGGCATCAGGCATGTACACATTTACATACGTGCAGGCAAAACACTTGTATAAATAAAATAAAAATAGAACTGCCTTTGAATCCAGCACTCAAGAAGCTGAGAGGCAGGCAGATCTTATGAATTCAAGGTCAGTCTGGTCTACAGAGTGAGTTCCAGGACAGCCAAGGCTACATAGAAAAGTCCTGTCTTAAACTACCCCTAAAAAGAAATACATCTTTAAGATATATACGCTAACTGCATTCAATGAGACATTTTCATAAATGCATAGCATATTTTATATGCTATACCTAAAATTATTTAATTAATTATACATACATGTTGGTTTTATTATCACACCTTTGGGGAGGGTACATGTGCCACAGGTACCTGTGGCAATCAGGACAAGAGGGAGTCAGTCCTCACCCTCCACCATGTAAGTCACAAAGACTGAACCCGGGCTTGGAGGAAAGCAGCTTTACCTACTGAGTCATCTCACCTGTCCCCACCCTTCATCTGTACTTGACAAGTTGTATACACTTATGAAGTACAATGAGATGTTTCAACACAGGTATTTTTAACAGACTTTTTTTTGTTTTGCTTTGATTTAGAAACAGGGTCCATGAGGTCAAGGAATGCCTCTAACTACCCTCCTTCCTCAGACTCCCTAGTACTGGTATTATATAAAGACATCACCATGTCCAATTAACTTAACCTTTCTATTAAACTCAAGAAGACCAACATCTCTTAGCTTCATCACACACCAAAGAGTTCGCTTTACTATCATACTTACTGGGACCATCTCCATGTTATTAACCTGGGCCTCATGAAAGCCGCCATCTGACATAACTTCTTCTTCGGTTTCTTCTTCTGCTGTAGCGACATTTCTTCTCTTGAATAACTGAAAAGTAAATGAACGTCAGTAACACAATTTTAACATGGGGGAATTCAACATCTTTTTACTTCTAAAACTTTGTACTTCCCTTAGTATTTCCTGGTGAGACTGCTTTCTCTACAGTCTTAAGAAACAATTAACTACCACAATACATAAGGCAATCCTCAAGGGCAAGCATAGCAGTGGAGGCACACACCTTTAATCCCAGCATTTGGGAAGTTGAGGCAGAAGGATCTTTGTGAATTTGAGGTCAGCCTGGTCTATAGAGTGAGTTCTGGAACAGCCAGAGCTGCACAGAGAAACCCCTGAAAAGAAAAACCCCAAACAAACCAATCTCAAAGGCATAAAACTTAACTAAGAGAGACCTGACACTGACATACATACGATGGTGATGACGATAAATAACATTGTACAAGGACAAAAACACAACTTTGGACATGTTGAAGCCATATCCCTCAACAGCTGGTAAGAAGCAGGTAACAGCTCTTCAGGGAAAAATGCTATTAATTGGCCATTTGTTATAACAAGTGGCTTTTATACTGGACAATAACCAGCTTTAAAGTTTAGAAACTCAGGGAGACTGAAGCAGCAAGACACAGCTAGAACTTGAAGCTTTATAGAACACACTTTGAACATTACTAGTTAGATGATGTCAAAGGTTCCCTCCAGTAACAAAAATTATCACTTTCTTTACAGTCCAAGTCATAGGCACTAAAGTGCTTCAACTACACCTATGTAAACTTCAGACAAAGAACTAGAGATGATGCACTAAATGAGTGTATGTTGTCCCTCTCGGTGTTTTTAAATACTCATACTTACCTTGCTTCAAATATACAGATAAACAGACACTGAATTTCTTGAGCTGAATTTCTGTCAAAATTTTAGTATTTCATTTTGGGTTCATAATTATGACAGAACGGTAATATATCAGAAAATAATAAAGCAATAATCTATAATATCAGACTTTGGGAGAAATTAAGAGTAATTCATAAAATGGTTAGAATAGAGCTGGGCAAGACAGTTCAAGACTAACCTGGCCAACCAGGGCTACATGGTAAGACTGTTTCAAAAAAATTGTTTAGAATGGTGACTGATATAGCAAATACTCAAGAGTTATTATCCATACTTTAAAATTATTAATATAGAACTGTATAGCTCATAATATACAACAAAAATTAACATACTAATTTTCTTTATGAATAAATTTAGCAAATTAAAAAATAACATTGACTTTTATATGATAAGACTCAGAAAAGTGACAAGAGTGAGGCTTTTCTATGCCTATGACATCAAAAATAAAGCCCTATTTTGTTAAGTGTGGTGGCACACTCCTTTAATCCCAGCACACAGAAGACAGAGGTAGGATGCAAATTCATAAACCACTGAAAACAACTGAAAATTAAGAACATCAGGATAGTTTGAAAATAAGAGAAATTAAGACAAGTCTATGAAGTGTCATCTGACTTCAAAGATGTGAACTGTTTAATTAAGCCTATCACAGTGAATAATTTAAAAAAACAATATATATCATTATAGATTTCAGAACTGGGGAAACTATTCAAAAAGAAAATAAAATACACAAAAAGCGGTAGTAGCATCTGGAAACCAGTATGAAAGAACAAAGTTTCAACATTCTAAGAAAATTTGACTGCTTGAGAGACTGAGGCAGAATGACTGGCCCAAGTTCAAGGACAGCCTAGCCTATACAGTGAATACCAGGCCAGTCAATGCTATCTAGCCAGAGCTTTTTCTACATGGCCCCCTTTCAGGAATCTACTAAAGAACTGACTTTAGCAAAACGAGGAAGTAAATGCTTCTAGAATGATGGTTCTCAACCTAGGGATCGAGAATCCTTTGGGGTTCAAATAAGCCTTTCACAGGGATTGCTAAAGATCATCAGAAAACACAGAAATTGATATTATGTGTTGCGGGAGGTCCTTCCGCCCCTCCAACCAATAGCTGCTGAGGTACCAGCCCATTGGGGCGTGGTTTCTCTCCCTTTAAAAAAAAAAAAAGGGCTACTTCCTCCGCTTGCTCTTCACTTCCTGCTCCGCCGGAGACTAGACTCCCTTCCTGGTTGTGCAGATGGCTGTTGTCTGGGACGGTGATCTGTAAGTTTTTTCCCCTTTAAATAAATAACACCCTATTAATCATAACTCCAAACTGGTGTGGCACTGTTCGTGACTTACGCCTTCAATTATGCTTTATAGCAATAGTAAAATTAGTCATAAAGTGGCAAGAAACAAAATTTTATAGTTGGGGTCAACCACAACATGAGGAACTATATTAAAGGATCACAGCATTAGGAACGTTGAGAACCACTGGTCTAGAAAAACATGAGATTGGAGACTGGAGAGATGGCTCAGTGGTTAGTGGTTAAGAGCACTGGCTTCTCTTCCAGAGGTCCCGAGTTCAATACCCAGCCACCATATGGTTGCTCACAACCATCCATGAGATCTGGTGCCCTCTTTTAGTCTGGCCTGCAGACATACAGACAGACAGAACACTGTATAAATAATAAATAAATAAATCTTAAAAAAATAAAAACAAAGATTAAGGAGAAAGGATCATTATAAGAAAAATGGTGGGGCTGGGGATTTAGCTCAGTGGTAGAGTGCTTGCCTAGCAAGCGCAAGGCACTGGGTTCGGTCCTCAGCCCCAGAAAAAAAAAAAAAGACAAAATAACAAAAAACAAAAATGGTAAGAAATCCCAGTAAGTCTTAGTACAATAAATAGCTACACAGCAAACTCACAGAATAATCAATATTAAGTGATCCCAGAGGGGAAAAACTTAAAAAAAAATACTAGAGCCAATAAATTATCTGAAAAGTTTACAAAGTTAAACTAAAAAAAAAAAAACAAAAAAAACAAAAATTGAATTAAAAATTAACTTGTCAGAGAGACATATGCCTTTAGTTCCAGTATTTATGAGGCAGGGGCTAGCTTGGTCTAAATAGAAAGCTCTAGGCCAGCCAAAGCTGCATGAGACTCTGTCTCATAAATAAACAAACAAATGACCTAGCTATAGGAGGGAATCAGTAAATGTCAGAAATTTAAAGAAAGCTAAATAGGTTTTTTAAAAAAGGCACAGGAGGAGGAGCAGGTTGCTGAAGAGATGGTGCAGTGGCTAAGTTTGCTCTTCCAGAGAACCTGGGTTCAATTTCAAGCACAACCATCTCTAGCTCCAGGGGAATCTAACTGACTCTCCTCTGGTCTCCACAGGTAACAGGCATGTACATAGTATACAGACATAGATGGAGGCAAAACATACACATAAAATGCAGGAATTACATATGTATATGTATATGTGTGTGTGTGTGTATATATATATATATATATATATGAAGAGCTGGAGAGATAGCTCATTGGTTAAGAGCATTTGCTGCTCTTGCAGGGGACAGAGTATCCAGGTTCATAACTGTCTCATGGCAGCTCACAGTTCCAGGTTCTGATACCCTCTTCTGACCTTCACGGACACTGCATGCAAGTGCAAACATACATGCATACACACACACATGCAAATATACAGGCAAAACACTCAAACTAAAAACAAATCAAGAAAGAGAAAAAAAGAAAAGAAAGGAAAAAAACTCCAAGAAAAAAAAGCAATGTACAGAAAAGCAAATACAGCTGCTCATCAGTGATGGATAATGAAGACACACAGGAATACAACTATGTTGCTAGGAATGACTGGAAAGAGCGCTGTAAGACCTTCACCTACTACAATGGAACATCAGCAGATATACAGAAATTACTCAGAAACTTAACATTCATAAGAGTTGAAAGCATCTTACCTAGGAATGAAACCTGAAACCTCTAGTATTTTCAAGTATCTGAAAACTGTTTGGCTTCTTCCACTACATGTGTCAGTCACTCATCTCAAAGTAGGAATGTGAAAAGAAAATATAACCACCCAGACAGTCATGATCTACAGACTACCTCATTCACAACAGGTTACCTCAACTCACAGGCCAAGCTAATTGATGACAAATTCTGACAGTCCAGATTATCAAACCCATTATTCCAGAAGATACTTCTCTTCACTAAAAATGCCAAACAGGCCTTCATTCCTTATTACTTTGTGTATGAACTTTAAAACAGTAACACATGACTATATCATATCAAGTCGGCAGAAATCTAAAGCTCAGTGTAGCTAGGTGCCAAATGGTAGTTCCACAATAGCTAGGAATGGAGAATAACAATGGTTTGTTTATTTGGAGATAAACTCATAATAAGGGTAGCGATCCACAGATCTCTGCACACACTAGAAACTGGAACCGAATCCAGAAAAAAAAAAAAAAAGGTGTGTGTGTGGGGGGAGGGGGCTGTGCACACTTTTTGTCTGCACTTATAGTACATGAGACTTCACCCAAAGTGGGCCTGTATCTTAAATGCTATCGGCTGAAGAAGTTTCCACAACTCAGTCAATATAAAGCACGTTATTTCTGCACAGAAGACCTTTTTATGTCACTTGTCCGAGCTATACACAGAGGTTGTTTATATACTTTGTCCAGATAACAAATATTAATTTCTATTCTGCTGAAAGAGTGGCACTAAGAGACACAGCTAACACTTTGCACTCGGAAGCATCAATTACTACACTTTACTCAGACCTTGCTGCTTAGTTGGCACAAGCCAAGGACCTTATAGATAGATGAGAAAACAGCTGTGGGAAGATCAACAGTACCAAATGAATTCCTGTTTTCCTTATCTTCAGTATCTCACAAAGAAGGCATGAAGTACTAATGAGATACCAGTACAAGACAGAATTTACCAAGTGACAAAGATTTTGTTTGTTTTTAAATTTTAACTTATGTTTTAACTTCATTTTATATTCCATTCACAATTCTTCCCCCCCTCCCCCAGCCAACCCTTGTTATTTTTTGTTTTTGAGACAGGTTATTTGGCTGACCTGGAACTAGCTATGTAGACCAAGATGGCCACAAACTCAAAAAAAAAAAAAAAAGTGTGCCTGCTTCTGTCTTTGAGGTAGTGCAACTAAAAGCATAAAACCACACCCAGCTGAAAGTTAAGAACCAATATTCCAGAAAATTAAAGCCCTAGCACAATTTCAGATTTTTACATAGTAAATACGGTAAACTTCCAACTACAAATGCTTTTAGTCAGAAGTGTGGTCTTATTTGTCAATTTATATACTATGGACATTGAGCTTCTGCTTTCAAGAAGTTAAATAAAGAAAAAAGCTATGCAAATTTTGTAATAGAATTGAAGCATGAAAAAATAATCACACACACACACAATCAGTAAACTAATCAAGGACAATTCAAGCATGTCCAACTTTTTGACACTGTAACACAAGGTATCCAAGGGGGGGGGAAATTAAGGGAGCCCATGAGATGACTAATTGGCACTTATAACCACCCAGGAACCAACTAGGCAGAAAAAGAGAATCGACTCCTGCAAGTTGTCTTCTGACGTCTACAAGCATTCTTGGCTCCAAGACGCCCAACCCCTACACCGTCACACAAACATCATGCATACACACTAAATGAATGTGATCTAATAATAACAATAATAATCCTTTAGTTTTTTCTGAGATAGGGTTTCTCTGTGTTAACAGCCTCAGTTGTCATCAGACTCAGAAATCCACCTGTGTCTGCCTCCCAAGTGCTGGGATTGAAAGTCAGTGCCACTACCACCTAGCAATAATAATCCAAAAGCATTATCCAAAATGTCTTTTTGAATAAAATAAATTGAGAAAAGATATATTCTCTCAAATTTTACTTTAAAATATTAGATATTGGAACTATATAGGGAGAGAAACATGGAGCAACCAGAGCACATAAATGACAATCACTGAAGTTAACTATGAGTTTATGAGTTTCACTGCCCTTTGTTCCTGTTTGTTGTGGGAGCTCCTTCCGCTCCTTCAGCCAATAGCTGCAGAGATACCAGCCCACTGGGGCGTGGTCTCTCTCCCTTTAAAAAAGCAGCCACTTCCCTCTGCGCTCCCTCCAGCAAGTAGGCTTCATTCCTGATTGCACAGAGATGGCTGTTGTCTGGGAGGGTGATCTGTAAGTTTCCCCCCTTAAAATAAATAACCTCTCTAATAATCTAATTCCAAACTGGTGTGGGATTGTTTGTGACTTACGCCTTCAATTGGCGCCTGAACGTGCGGCTTTTTGGCTATGTGCTTCCGAGCCTTTGGTTGCCATGCGGCTGCCAAAAGCCGGCCACCTCTATGCTGGGGTCTCCTTCCTTCCTTCCTCAGTGCAGCCCAGAGCTGCTCTCAGCGAGCGACCACTCCTCCTCCTCCTCCTCCTCCTCCACCACCACCACCACCACCACCACCACCACCACCACCACCACCACCACCACCACCACCACCACGCAGAAAAAGCGAGGGAGTGAACAGAGCTTAGAAAGCACGACTCAGCTCGACCTCCCCCCCCCAGCCCACCGCTGGCCCGCCCACCCGCCATATTTGCCCACGCCTAGCAACAACAGCGGCCTGTGCGCACAGTGCCACTCAGTGCACACTACAGCTCCATGTCCTCTCCCCGCAGATGGCTGAGTCCAACCTACGCTGCCGCCCACCTGTGGTTAAATAATTCACACAGCACATGGTCTGTGAGTTTAACTTCTGGATTTGAGTATACATTTCAGAATTTTTTTCTGGTTCTGACTCCTCGGCCACGTGGATTCAGGTGCACCCCACCACCTACTGGCAGGCAACAGTCATTACAGGTAAAATTTATTTCGATCAAATACAAATAATTACAGGTTTGCTTGAAAATGTCAGGCATTACCATTCAAGGTTTTCACAGCTTTTCTAATTATACCATGGCTGAGATTTTACAAAAGGCTATCCCACTGGTTTGAATATTCCTGGGGCTTATAATTATACTTTTAGGAGGCTTCTTTAAAATATGGTTTGATATTAGAAAAATGATACAGTCCTTACAAAATGAATCCAGGATTCTTAGGGCAGAGGTTGAATGCTTAAGAAAGGGCACAACTGTTTTGAGTGACAACTTTCAGTCGGTTGAGGTAATTTCAAAAACAATTCAGACTGACACCAACCTCCTCAAGAAGGAGAATAGATCTTTGTCTAATATAACTCAGTCAACTGAGCAAAATTTAGAAAAGGTACAGTCTAATATTTAAGAGAGCTTCGCTGCTCTGGAGGAGGGGACATCTGATTTGGCTCGTAAACTTCAGTCCCTGTCTGTAGGTGCTGAAACATTATCTGAGAGGATTCAAACCACTAATAGGACTTTATCAAAAGGGTATGAAAGATTAATGGACAGAATTTCAATACAAGGCACAATTCATGCCATGAAAATTATGTCCAAGGATGAGATATTATCTCTAACAAACAAACTTCATACCTTAGAATCCTCAGTGAAGGCTTTGGAGCATAATTCTGGACAGGAGATTCAGGGCTTACAGAAGGCAATGGTAAACAGACTTGAAAAGATTGAGGAAATTCTAAATTCTGATGAACAGGAGCAAACGGTAGAAAGGCAAATTTTAACTCCATCAGTGAGTAAAACTCTCGGGGATAATTCCCATAAAACTCTACCTGCCTTTCCAGTAATAACAAGAGGTGACTGGTTCCAGAAACCCTAGGGACATCAAGGAACATACATGGGAACCTGTCCGTATGAATGATCTGAAAGAAATCAAACAGGCTGTTATGAGTTTTGGGCTACATTCCTCCTTAGTTAAAGAGATGCTAAAAACATGGTCTATCAGCAACAAGGTCACGCGCCACGATTGGATTCAATTGGTTTCAGCTGTCCTAGAGAGTGGACCACAATTGAATTGGAAATGCTTATTCAGGCAAGAGGCTAGACTTTTAGAACAGCAGGAAAGAGCAAAGGGAATTGAGATTTCCCTAGATCAAATTTTAGGTGAAGGGCTCTTTTCCAACCCTCTGGAAAAGGCTAATTATGATGAACACACCGCATCCATATGTACCACAGCAGCCTTAAAGGCTTGGGACAGGGTTCAAGACCCAGGACAAAGAATGGAATCTTATATCAGAGTTAAACAGGGTCAGAGAGAACCCTTTAGTGAATTTTTACAAAGACTAACTAAAGCTGTACAAATAGGGGTATCTGACCCAGAAGCAAGATGTATAATTTGGCTTATGAGAATGCCAGTGTGGATTGCAAAAGGATCTTGGGGGCATTAAAGATGAGATCCGTGCCCTTGGATGAATGGGTCTTGCATACACTCAATGTTGATACATTTGACTATGGCACTGAAGCATGGGTAGAAGAAGCAATTTCCAATGGTAAAAGGAGACACCAGAATACCAAATGTTTTAATTGTGGTAAAATGGGGCATATGAAAAGGAATTGCAGACAATGGATTTCCAGAAACAATAATATTAATAATGCTTCTTCTAGAAATAACAGAAATAGGAGGACTCAGCCTTCAGGTTTATGTAGGAGATGTGGAAGAGGCAGGCATTGGAGGAATGAGTGTAGATCAAAAGATAGACAAGGCAACCCGTTACCATCGGGAAACGCAATGAGGGGACTCTCGCAGGCCCCCATAGCGAATGTGGTCCAATCATTTCTGGTTACTGTAGAGAACATGCCTTGTCAGGAAAATTAGAAAGCCCCATGTCTGCTGTTAAAAGAAATAACGGCCTGAAGGATGAGTTACGTGTATTTTAGCAGACTTCTATAAATGAACAAAGACCAAAGCTAAGAGTGTGTGTAAATGGAAGTTTTATTACTGGCTTACTGGACACAGGTGTGGATGTAAGTATCATTACTCCAGAATCTTGGCATCCGAATTGGCCTCTTCAGGAGGTAGATGTTCAGTTCCTGGGAATTGGAACCCTCTCTCGAGTAAGACAAAGCACGAAATGGGTTGAATGCATAGGGCCAGAAGGGCAAATTGGAAAACTAAGGCCATATGAAGCCAATATTGCAGTGAATTTATGGGGCCGTGACCTATTGCAGCAATGGAATACCCAAATTAACATTCCTGCTGTTTCTAGAGCCTATATTTCTAAGGAAAATATTAAAAGATATTACAGACGGCGGATACCGGCCGTTCGGGCCGTACAAGAACAAAAAACAATTGATGGCCCTTTAGAGATACCAACAGCCCTGCCTATTAAATGGTTGACTGAGAAGCCAATATGAATCAAACAATGGCTTTTAGCTGAGGAAAAGTTTCAGGCTTTAGAATAGCTGGTACAAGAGCAATTAGATGTTCAACATATAGAAGAATCTACCAGCCGTTGGAATTCTCCTGTATCTGTTGTTAAAAAAAAAATCTGGTAAATGGAGAATGGTGACAGATCTCAGGGCTATCAACAAGGTTATTCAATCTATGGGCCCTCTGCAATCTGGAATTCCTTTGCCCTCTTTATTACCAACAGGATGGCCTCTCATAGTCATTGATTTAAAGGATTGTTTCTTCACTATACCTTTACAAGAAAAGGATAGAGAAAAGTTTGTCTTCACAGTGCCTACTTATAATAACTCTCAGCCTATGAGGAGGTACCAGTGTATCGTCCTCGTACCGGGCATGTTGAATGGTCCCATATTTTCTTTTTTTTTTTAAAAAATATTATTTATTATGTATATAATATGTATTCCTGCAGGCCAGAAGAGGGCACCAGACCCCATTACAAATGGTTGTGAGCCACCATGTGGTTGCTGGGAATTGAACTCAGGACCTTTGGAAGAGCAGGCAATGCTCTTAACAGCTGAGCCATCTCTCCAGCCTCCCAGGTCCCATATTTTGTAAATCAACCATTGCAAATAATATGCAAGCAATTTCCCAAAGTCTATCATTTATCATTACATGGATGATATTCTGTTGTCTGATTCAAACAAAGACTGAAGAAGTAAAGATAGTTTTACCTAAATGGGGATTGCAGATTGCTCCTGAAAAAATACAGAGAGGAGATTCTGTTAATTATCTAGGTTATAAAATAGGTCTGCAAAAAATTAAAACGCAAAAGGCACAAATTAGAAGACCGGTTACAGACTCTTAATGACTTCCAAAGATTGTTAGGAAACATTTCCAGTCTATGACCAGCAGTTGGGATAACACCTGATCTAATAGTTCATTTAAACAAAACCTTAGATGGTGAGAAAGAATTGAACAGTCCCAGAAAACTGACAGCTGAAGCAGAAAAGGAACTGACAATGATTGAGGAAAAATTACAGGAGGCACATGTGGATAGGGTGAACCCAAATCTTAGCTGCATCCTAGTCATATTGCCTTCCAGAATTTCTCCTACAGGGATTCTAATGCAGAGGGAAGATATTATTTTAGAGTGGATATTTATACCTAATAAACCAAGTAAAAAATTAAAAACTTATGTGGAAAAAGTCTCTGAATTAATTATAAAAGGTAAGCTGAGACTTCGTCAACTAGCAGGTATAGACCCAGCAGAAATTATAGTGCCTTTTACTACTGAAGAAATAAAAAAGTTATGGGAAGACAATGAACC